>NC_088400.1:13848252-14174502 GCF_034236695.1 Oncorhynchus nerka | reverse complement strand
GAGGGGAACCCCATCAATATGGGGTTAAGGCAGAATCAGGAGATAGGTTGGAGAAGGTTTGAGCAGATACAAAAGAGGAGAGAGTGCAAGCAGATAGAAAAACAAAGTCATAGAAAAACGAACACAGTCATCAGCAATGAAGTCCTCTATCAGCTTTCTGAATTGCCATTAAACATCAAATTTAAGAACAGATTGTTCCACAAATTAGGATGGAAGAAACTAAAATCTGATTTACCTGCCAATCATGGAGGGAGACCAGTTTGCCTTGTTGGCTCAGTTCCAGAGGCTACCCCTGGAACTCCTCTCCCCTGGGAACCAGATTCCCCAGGTCGTTGCTGTGCAAATGAGAACAGGGATTCTCATTCATCCCCCAAGAGGCTCCTCTCCAAAGGAGATTGGAATGACAATTCCCGTCAGGTGTTCAGAGAGTTGCTGTAAATGACTAAAATGATTAAAATGATCATCCCCCTCAGAGGCTCTCCCCTGTAACTATTCCCCAGGTCGTTGACACTGTAAATGAGAACGTTTTCTCATTCATCCCCAGTGTTGATTACCTCTCCCAATAGCTGGCTAACTAACCAGGTCGACTACACAATTATCTTTGATAAAAGACGGCTGTGTAGCGTGTTCTCAGTCCAAATGACCTGTACTGTAAAAATGAAATGAAAAATGGATACAAAATGTACAGATGTACAAAAATGTATCTGAAATGCATCAATACACATCAACAACTGTTGTGTTATATAGCATAATAAGTAAAGATAGACATACACTATGGCATGCAAGTATTCAGACCCCTTCCCTTTTTCCACATTTTGTTACATTACAGCCTTATTCTAAAATGGGTTGAATACATTTTCTAATCACCAATCTACACACAATACCCCATAATGACATCACAATACCCCATAATGACATCACAATAGCCCATAATGACATCACAATACCCCATAATGATACCCCATAATGACATCACAATACCCCATAATGACATCACAATACCCCATAATGACATCACAATACCCCATAATGACAAAGTGAAAACAGGTTTGTATAAATTTGTGGGAGTGTATAAAAAAAATGTAAAAATGAAATATCGCATTTACATAAGTATTCAGACCCTTTGAAATGAGACTCGAACTTGAGCTCAGGTGTATCCTGTTTCCATTGATCATCCTTGGTCCACCTGTGGTAAATTAAATTGATTGGCATGATTTGGCATGATTTGGAAAGGCACACACCTAATCTATATAAGGTCCCACAATTGACATCTCAGAGCAAAAACCAAGCCGTGAGGTCTAAGGAATTGTCTGTAGAGCTCCGAGACAGGATTGTGTCGAGACACAGATCTGGGGAACGGTACCAAAAACAATATGCATCATTAAAGGTCCACAAGAACACAGTGACCTCCATCATTCTTAAATGGAAGAAGTTTAGAACAACCAAGACTCTTCCTAGAGCTGGCCGCCTGGCCAAACTGAGCAATCAAGAACCAAATGGTCACTCTGACAGAGCTCAAGTGTTCCTCTGTAGAGATGGGAGAATCTTCCAGAAGTACAACAATCTCTACAGCACTCCACCAATCAGGCCTCTATGGGAGAGTGGCCAGACGTAAGCCATTCTTCAATAAAAGGCACATGACAGCCCGCTTGGAGTTTGCCAAAAGGCACCTAAAGGACACTCAGACCCTGAGAAACAAGATACTCTGGTCTGATGAAACCAAGACTCTTTTGCCTGAATGCCAAGCGTCACGTCTGGAGGAAACCTAACACCATCCTTATGGTGAAGCAGGGTGGTGGCAGAATGATGCTGTGGCAATGTTTTCAGCAGCAGGGACTGGGAGCCTAGTAAGGATCAGGGGAAAGATAAACAGAGCAAAGTACCGAGAGGTGCTTGATGAAAACCTGTTCCAGAGCGCTCAGGACCTCAGACTGGGGCAAAGGTTCACCTTCCAACAGGACAACGACCCTACACACACAGCCAAGTAAACGCAGGAGTGGCTTCGGGATAAGTAAAGGGTCTGAATACTGTAAATGTGATGAGTTCAGTTTTTTCGTTTTTTATACATTTGCAAAAAATTCAAAACACCTGTTTTTGCTTTGTCATTATGTGGAATTGTGTGTAGATTGATGAGGGAAACCATTTTTGAATCAATTTCAGACTAAGGTTGTAACGTAACAAAATCTGGAAAAAAGTCAAGGGGTCTGAATACTTTCCGAATGCACTTAATATACACACAGTACCAGTCAAAAGTTTGGACACACCTTTTCTTTATTTTGACTATTTTCTACATTGTATAATAATAGTGAAGATATCAAAACTATGTAATAACACATGGAATCATGTAGTATCCAAAAAAGTGTTAAACAAATCAAAATACATTTTAGATTCTTCAAAGTAGCCACCCTTTGCCTTGATGACAGCTTTGCACACTCTTGGCATTCTTTCAACGAGCTTCTTGTAGAATGATCTTCCAACAGTCTTGAAGGAGTTCCCACATATGCTGAGCACTTGTTGGATGCTTTTCCTTCACTCTGTGGTCCAACTCATCCCAAACCATCTCAATTGGGTTGAGGTCAGGTGATTGTGGAGGCCAGGTCATCTGATGCAGCACTCCATCACTCTCCTTCATGGTCAAATAGACCTTACACAGCCTGGAGGGGGGTTGGGTCATTGTCCTGTTTAAAAACAAATGATAGACCCACTCAGCGCAAACCAGATGGGATGGCGTATTGCTGCAGAATGATGTGGTAGCCATGCTGGTTAAGTGTGCCTTGAATTATAAATAAATCACAGACAGTGTCACCAGCCAAGCACCCCCACACCATCACCTCTCCTCCTCCATGCTTCACGGTGGGAACCACACGTGCAGAGATCATCCGTTCACCTACTCTGTGACTCACAAAGACACGGCGGTTGGAACCAGAAGTCTCAAATTTGGACTCGTCGGATCAAAGGACAGATTTCTACTGGTCTCATGTGCTTTGCTCGTGTTTCTTGGCCCAAGCAAGTCTCTTCTTCGTATTTCTGTCCTTTAGTAGTGTTTTCTTTGCAGCAATTTGACCATGAAGGCCTGATTCACACAGTCTCCTCTGAACAGTTGATGTTGAGATGTGTCTGTTACTTGAACTCTGTGAATAATTTATTTGGGCTGCAATTTCTGAGGCTGGTAACTCTAATGAAATTATCCTGCAGCAGAGGTAACTCTGGGTCTTCCTTTCCTGTGGCGGTCCTCATGAGAGACAGTTTCATCATAGCACTTGATGGGTTTTGCGGCTGCACTTGAAGAAATGTACAAAGTTCTTGAAATTTTCCGGATTGACTGACCTTCATGTCTTAATGTAATGATGGACCGTCATTTCTCTTTGCTTATTATTTGAGCTGTTAGCATAGCATCTATTGTTCCTTTATATATCAGTTATCATAGCATCTATTGTTCCTTTGTATATCAGTTAGCATAGCATCTATTGTTCCTTTGTATATCAGTTAGCATAGCATCTATTGTTCCTTTCTATATCAGTTAGCATAGCATATATTGTTCCTTTCTATATCAGTTAGCATAGCATCTATTGTTGCTTTACATATCAGTTAGCATAGCATCTATTGTTCCTTTATATATCAGTTAGCATAGCATCTATTGTTCCTTTATATATCAGTTATCATAGAGCATCTATTGTTCCTTTATATATCAGTTATCATAGCATCTATTGTTCCTTTGTATATCAGTTAGCATAGCATCTATTGTTCCTTTCTATATCAGTTAGCATAGTATTTATTGTTCCTTTCTATATCAGTTAGCATAGCATCTATTGTTGCTTTACATATCAGTTAGCATAGCATCTATTGTTCCTTTCTATATCAGTTAGCATAGCATCTATTGTTGCTTGCTACATATTTCTTCAGCTATTCAAATCCTCCTGCTGCAGGATTATTTTCCTCCTGTAACAAAATGGGTCAAATTAAGATCCGACATCTGTAGTTGTACCATTGCCAAGTGTACAGATGTTATATTCCAGAGTGTATTAAATGTAAAAGGTCAGAGATGGTCAATTTCTCCTCCATCTCCCAGTCTCCCGGCCTCCCCACAGAAGGGCTAGCCACCCCCTGAAGAACCACCACAGCCTGCCTGGGTACAAGGGCAGAATGGATTGGTTCGGTCTGTGCCTGGTGCTCGGGAATGTTTGAGCATCTGGCCACACTGGCTGTAGGGGGACTGTCTGTGAAGCAGCCAAGTGAAGGGAGTCATCTGTAACCTCACCAAGCTGTCGCCTCATCACCATCATCACTCCTTATCACCATCACCATAATCATTGTGGTGGGAGATATCCGGAGCCGACAAGGTGATAAATCTGTTGCTATGCCCTTGAGCAATACACTTAACCCTAATTGCTCCAGGGGCGCTGTACAATGGTGACCCCACTCCCTAGGGGTGTCTCAGAGGAAGTTAGGATATACAAGAAACACATTTTCATTACACACTTCTTTAATAGGACAAATATAAGTAGACCCAAATATTATTATTATTATCATCATCATCCCCCACTGTCGTGCCAGCGCTGTGGTAACCATGGAAATGGCCATGCTTGTCGATGCCCTTGGCGAGGTGGTTCTTGACAGAATTCCTGGGCCTCCTCGCTCAATAAAGGCCGCTGTTACTGGATTGTTGTTTATCTGGAAAGCTTCTGTGTCCTCCAGGCTGCCTGCCTGTCTGCCTCTCTCTCCCTCTCTTTGTCTGTCTCTCTCTTTCACTCTCTCTCCCTCTATTTGTCTGTCTCTCTCTTTCACTCTCTCTCCCTCTCTCTGTCTGTCTCTCTCTTTCACTCTCTCTCCCTCTCTTTGTCTGTCTCTCTCTTTCACTCTCTCTCCCTCTATTTGTCTGTCTCTCTCTTTCACTCTCTCTCTCCCTCTCTTTGTCTGCCTCTCTCTTTCACTCTCTCTCCCTCTATTTGTCTGTCTCTCTCTTTCACTCTCTCTCCCTCTCTTTGTCTGCCTCTCTCTTTCACTCTCTCTCCCTCTCTTTGTCTGTCTCTCTCTTTCACTCTCTCTCCCTCTCTTTGTCTGTCTCTCTCTTTCACTCTCTCTCCCTCTCTCTGTCTGTCTCTCTCTTTCACTCTCTCTCCCTCTATTTGTCTGTCTCTCTCTTTCACTCTCTCTCCCTCTATTTGTCTGTCTCTCTCTTTCACTCTCTCTCCCTCTATTTGTCTGCCTCTCTCTTTCACTCTCTCTCCCTCTCTTTGTCTGTCTCTCTCTCTTTCACTCTCTCTCCCTCTCTTTGTCTGTCTCTCTCTTTTACTCTCTCTCCCTCTCTCTGTCTGTCTCTCTCTTTCACTCTCTCTCTCCCTCTATCTGTCTGTCTCTCTCTTTCACTCTCTCTCCCTCTTTGTCTGTCTCTCTCTTTCACTCTCTCTTCCTCTCTCTGTCTGTCTCTCTCTTTCACTCTCTCTCCCTCTATTTGTCTGTCTCTCTCTTTCACTCTCTCTCCCTCTCTTTGTCTGTCTCTCTCTTTCACTCTCTCTCCCTCTCTCTGTCTGTCTCTCTCTTTCACTCTCTCTCCCTCTATTTGTCTGTCTCTCTCTTTCACTCTCTCTCCCTCTATTTGTCTGCCTCTCTCTTTCACTCTCTCTCCCTCTCTCTGTCTGTCTCTCTCTCTTTCACTCTCTCTCCCTCTCTTTGTCTGTCTCTCTCTTTTACTCTCTCTCCCTCTCTCTGTCTGTCTCTCTCTTTCACTCTCTCTCTCCCTCTAGCTGTCTGTCTCTCTCTTTCACTCTCTCTCCCTCTTTGTCTGTCTCTCTCTTTCACTCTCTCTCCCTCTCTCTCTCTGTCTCCCCCCCTTTCTTTGTCTGTCTCTGTCTCCCTCTCTTTGTCGGTCTCTCCCTGTCTCTATCTTTGAATCTTTCACTATCCTCTCCTGTCTTTTCCTCGCAGCAGTAGCCTTGATCCTTTACTCCTAGGATTAAGTCGCATAAGTCAAGTAACAGTGAACAGAGTGGACATAGCATGAGGAATTGAACACTGTACATAGTGGTTGTAGCATGAGGTATTGAACACTGAACATAGTGGTTGTAGCATGAGGTATTGAACACTGAACATAGTGGTTGTAGCATGAGGTATTGAACACTGAACAGTGGCCTTAGCATTAGGTATTGAACACTGAACAGTGGCCTTAGCATGAGGAATTAAACACTGAACAGTGGCCGTAGCATGAGGAATTGAACACTGAACAGTGGCCGTAGCATGAGGAATTGAACACTGAACAGTGGCCGTAGCATGAGGTATTGAACACTGAACACAGTGGCCGTAGCATGAGGAATTGAACACTGAACAGTGGCCGTAGCATGAGGTATTGAACACTGAACACAGTGGTTGTATAATGAGGTATTGAACAGAAAATAACCTAAAACGTTTTGTTTACACTCAGTGAACCCTGGGCTGACTCCAGCTCAGTGGCTGCCAGCTGTGACTTGTAACTAAGACATCCATTTGTCAACTAATTTGTCAATCAAACTGTGAAGGGAAAGGATTGGGTTCACTCATTCAGAACACAGAAGCATTGAACTTCAGAAAACTTCTTTAGCTGGTCTGCTGAACACCAGAGATCTTCTTTAGCTGTTCTGCCAAACACCAGAGATCTTATTTAGCTAGTCTGCTGAACACCAGAGATCTTCTTTAGCTGATCTGCCAAACACCAGAGATCTTATTTAGCTGTTCTGATGACCACCAGAGATCTTATTTAGCTGGCCTGCAGAACACCAGAGATTTTCTTTAGCTGGTCTGCCGAACACCAGAGATCTTATTTAGCTGTTCTGATGAACACCAGAGATCTTCTTTAGCTGGTCTGCCGAACACCAGAGATCTTATTTAGCTGGTCTGCTGAACACCAGAGATCTTCTTCAGCTGGTCTGCTGAACACCAGAAGAGATCTTCTTTAGCTGGCCTGCAGACCTCAGAGGTTCTTCAATGTGCGCAGGCTGTCTTATCATTGCAAAATTCCGGTAATTTTCCAAAAATGTTCAGGTTTTCCAGAAATCCGGGTTGGAGGATTCCCGGGAATCAGAGGTAAATTAGTAGGAAATCCGGAATTGTTCAACCTAAATTGTGCAACCCCTAGAATTATTTTACCGTAAGTTACACCATAGATATAGGACGGACATATTGTCTGTGTGACACTCTCTGGGCTCCTGTTCTATAGGTTCTAGAATAGATTACGGGTTCCAAGATCTGGGTTCTTAACTATGGGGTAATGGCCACTGGATTCCAGGCTCTGGCCCCAGTGAGTAATGTCTGTGTTTGACGAGGTTAAGTGTTGGCTCTCTCTCCTTAGCAGGGATATTTATGCTAACTCCTTGGTCAGTACACAAATCCTGCCCCCTCTCTTGGCAGGGATGGGCTGAGGTTGTGGTGCTGAGAAGATATGACATGCATAATGGGACCCAGCCCTGGCAGGGTGGTGTGGAGAAGCCATTGACATGCATAATGGTACCCAGCCCTTGCAGGGTGGTGTGGAGAAGCCATTGACATGCATAATGGTACCCAGCCCTGGCAGGGTGGTGTGGAGAAGCCATTGACATGCATTATGGTTCCCAGCCCTGGCAGGGTGGTGTGGAGAAGCCATTGACATGCATAATGGTTCCCAGCCCTGGCAGGGTGGTGTTGAGAAGCCATTGACATGCATAATGGTTCCCCGCCCTGGCAGGGTGGTGCTGAGAAGATATGACATGCATAATGGTTCCCCGCCCTGGCAGGGTGGTGCTGAGAAGATATGACATGCATAATGGTTCCCAGCCCTGGCAGGGTGGTGCTGAGAAGATATGACATGCATAATGGTTCCCAGCCCTGGCAGGGTGGTGCTGAGAAGATATGACATGCATAATGGTTCCCAGCCCTGGCAGGGTGGTGCTGAGAAGATATGACATGCATAATGGTTCCCAGCCCTGGCAGGGTGGTGCTGAGAAGATATGACATGCATAATGGTTCCCAGCCCTGGCAGGGTGGTGTGGAGAAGCCATTGACATGCATAATGGTTCCCAGCCCTGGCAGGGTGGTGTGGAGAAGCCATTGACATGCATAATGGTTGCTAGCCCTGGCAGGGTGGTGTGGAGAAGCCATTGACATGCATAATGGTTCCCAGCCCTGACAGGGTGGTGTGGAGAAGCCATTGACATGCATAATGGTACCCAGCCCTGGCAGGGTGGTGCTGAGAAGATATGACATGCATAATGGTTCCCAGCCCTGGCAGGGTGGTGTGGAGAAGCCATTGACATGCATAATGGTTCCCAGTCCTGGCAGGGTGGTGCTGAGAAGATATGACATGCATAATGGTTCCCAGCCCTGGCAGGGTGGTGCTGAGAAGCCATTGACATGCATAATGTCCCAGCCCTGGCAGGGTGGTGCTGAGAAGATATGACATGCATAATGGTTCCCAGCCCTGGCAGGGTGGTGCTGAGAAGATATGACATGCATAATGGTACCCAGCCCTGGCAGGGTGGTGCTGAGAAGATATGACATACATAATGGTTCCCAGCCCATAATGGTTCCCAGCCCTGGCAGGGTGGTGCTGAGAAGATATGACATGCATAATGGTTCCCAGCCCTGGCAGGGTGGTGCTGAGAAGATATGACATGCATAATGGTTCCCAGCCCTGGCAGGGTGGTGCTGAGAAGATATGACATGCATAATGGTTCCCAGCCCTGGCAGGGTGGTGCTGAGAAGATATGACATGCATAATGGTTCCCAGCCCTGGCAGGGTGGTGCTGAGAAGATATGACATGCATAATGGTACCCAGCCCTGGCAGGGTGGTGTGGAGAAGCCATTGACATGCATAATGGTACCCAGCCCTGGCAGGGTGGTGTGGAGAAGCCATTGACATGCATAATGGTACCCAGCCCTGGCAGGGTGGTGCTGAGAAGATATGACATGCATAATGGTTCCCAGCCCTGGCAGGGTGGTGTGGAGAAGCCATTGACATGCATATTGGTTCCCAGCCCTGGCAGGGTGGTGCTGAGAAGATATGACATGCATAATGGTTCCCAGCCCTGGCAGGGTGGTGCTGAGAAGATATGACATGCATAATGGTACCCAGCCCTGGCAGGGTGGTGCTGAGAAGATATGACATGCATAATGGTACCCAGCCCTGGCAGGGTGGTGCTGAGAAGATATGACATGCATAATGGTACCCAGCCCTGGCAGGGTGGTGTGGAGAAGCCATTGACATGCATAATGGTTCCCAGCCCTGGCAGGGTGGTGTGGAGAAGCCATTGACATGCATAATGGTACCCAGCCCTGGCAGGGTGGTGTGGAGAAGCCATTGACATGCATAATGGTACCCAGCCCTGGCAGGGTGGTGCTGAGAAGATATGACATGCATAATGGTACCCAGCCCTGGCAGGGTGGTGTGGAGAAGCCATTGACATGCATAATGGTTCCCAGCCCTGGCAGGGTGGTGTGGAGAAGCCATTGACATGCATAATGGTATACAGCCCTGGCAGGGTGGTGCTGAGAAGCCATTGACATACATAATGGTTCCCAGCACTGGCAGGGTGGTGCTGAGAAGATATGACATGCATAATGGTACCCAGCCCTGGCAGGTTGGTGTGGAGAAGATATGACATGCATAATGGTACCCAGCCCTGGCAGGGTGGTGCTGAGAAGATATGACATGCATAATGGTTCCCAGCCCTGGCAGGGTGGTGCTGAGAAGATATGACATGCATAATGGTTCCCAGCCCTGGCAGGGTGGTGTGGAGAAGCCATTGACATGCATAATGGTTCCCAGCCCTGGCAGGGTGGTGTGGAGAAGCCATTGACATGCATAATGGTTCCCAGCCCTGGCAGGGTGGTGTGGAGAAGATATGACATGCATAATGGTATACAGCTGGCACAGACCACTGAGGAATAACCAATTCCTAGGAGGCTCCATGATGGCACAACAGAATGGGTGTCCTTCCCTACCGACAGTGAAAAGCGAGCAGAGAAAAGGCGAGGGAGGGAGAAAGATCTGTGTGAAGTGGCAGGGTGCAGAGAGAGAGAGAGAGAGAGAGATAACAATTACATTATGACTGCTATAGGCTGCTTAGTCATAAATGCATAATCACAAAATATGAGTAGGTTTTGCAACACCTGATGATGCTTCATACATAGAATCAAAGAGAGTCTATGCTACAGTTCAGATTTAAATACCTTCACCCTTCAGCCTGAATTACCATAAACAATACACATTATTTAATGAGGAGTTTCACAAGTTTCTGAAAACAACATCCCAGCAAACAATGTCTACCTGCGTCATTTGTGGGGGACGACATGCTTACTGTTGCCTTGTTTTAATTTTGGTAATATTCTAGGAGGAACGTTGGGAATGTTCTCAAATTGTTCCAAGAACGTTGAAACAACCTTCTTCTGTGGGAATTTCAGGCCTTGAGCATAGTCAAAGGTTCTCAGAACCTCCCTGCAACCTAAAAATAAACATTCCCAGAACAAATGAAATTATCACTTCTGTTCTCAGAACGTTTAAAAAAAAAAAAGTTATGTTTTACCGGTCAGGAAACGTATGCTTCATTCCAACAACCAATGTGAAACCATAAACATACGTTCCTACAACTTACAAAAACCAAATGTGCTAGCTGGGTTTATATTGTGCTATGTCTTCCTCCCAAATACCACCACATTCCATATAAAAGTAGGACACTATAAAGGGAAAAGGGTGTCATTTGGAACACCACCTTTAATCACTTTAGTTCATTCTTATCAAACTGCTATAATGAGTCTATCCCTTGATGAGAGATCATTGAAATGAATATCAATCGTCAATTGATCGCCTGTCATAGATTAGTCAGGGACCATTAATGCTCTGTTGTGATTGGAGAGGTGACATTTTCTCCCAATGCCGTTCTGTCGTTATCAGGAAAAACAAATGTGACAGAACATAAATATCAACCATTGACTCAACTGTGCCCCATGTTATTGATGGCTTGTCATCCCTGTATTTATCCATGCCTCTCCACAGACCAGACACTGTGTGCATAATGGATCAACAGTATCTGAATAACGATGAGCTTTTCCTTATCTCTCTCTTTCTGTCTCTATCTCCCTCTCTGTTATATATTTCTCTCTCTGTGTCCGTCTGATGCAACATGTCCCATTCAAATTCTAATCAGTGTCTCATCTTTAGGCAGACATTGTCGGAATATGCAGCTCACTAAAATGAGATAAAATAATACTATACCGCCCTCTTTCTATCTCTCTCCATCTCTGTGTATCCTCTTTCTATATCTCTCCATCTCTGTGTATCCTCTTTCTATATCTCTCCATCTCTGTATCCTCTTTCTATCTCTCTCCATCTCTGTTTCCTCTTTCTATCTCTCTCCATCTCTGTGTTTCCTCTTTCTATCTCTCTCCATCTCTGTGTTTCCTCTTTCTATCTCTCTCCATCTCTGTGTTTCCTCTTTCTATCTCTCTCCATCTCTGTGTATCCTCTTTCTATCTCTGTGTATCCTCTTTCTATCTCTCTCCATCTCTGTGTTTCCTCTTTCTATCTCCCTCCATCTCTGTATCCTCTTTCTATCTCTCTCCAATCCTGTGTTTCCTCTTTCTATCTCTCTCCATCTCTGTATCCTCTTTCTATCTCTCTCCATCTCTGTGTTTCCTCTTTCTATCTCTCTCCATCTCTGTGTTTCCTCTTTCTATCTCTCTCCATCTCTGTGTATCCTCTTTCTATCTCTCTCCATCTCTGTACCCTCTTTTTATCTCTCTCCATCTCTGTGTATCCTCTTTCTATCTCTCTCCATCTCTGTATCCTCTTTCTATCTCCCTCCATCTCTGTATCCTCTTTCTATCTCTCTCCATCTCCGTATCCTCTTTCTATCTCCCTCCATCTCTGTATCCTCTTTCTATCTCCCTCCATCTCTGTATCCTCTTTCTATATCTCCCCATCTCTGTGTATCCTCTTTCTATCTCTCTCCATCTCTGTATCCTCTTTCTATCTCTCTCCATCTCTGTATCCTCTTTCTATCTCCCTCCATCTCTGTATCCTCTTTCTATCTCCCTCCATCTCTGTGTATCCTCTTTCTATCTCTCTCCATCTCTGTGTCCTCTTTCTATCTCCCTCCATCTCTGTGTATCCTCTTTCTATCTCTCCCCATCTCTGTGTACCCTCTTTCTATCTCTCTCCATCTCTGTGTATCCTCTTTCTATCTCTCTCCATCTCTGTATCTTCTTTCTATCTCTCTCCAACTCTGTATCCTCTTTCTATCTCTCTCCATCTCTGTATCCTCTTTCTATCTCCCTCCATCTCTGTATCCTCTTTCTATCTCCCTCCATCTCTGTGTATCCTCTTTCTATCTCTCTCCATCTCTGTGTCCTCTTTCTATCTCCCTCCATCTCTGTGTATCCTCTTTATATCTCTCCCCATCTCTGTGTACCCTCTTTCTATCTCTCTCCATCTCTGTATCCTCTTTCTATCTCTCTCCATCTCTGTATCCTCTTTCTATCTCTCTCCAACTCTGTATCCTCGTTCTATCTCTCTCCATCTCTGTATCCTCTTTCTATCTCCCTCCCTCTACCTCTAACTCCCACTCAGGCATCTGAAAATGAGAATGTGTTGTTTGACATGAGCCCAGTCTTTGACTGTTGTTGTTGTTGTTGTTGTTGACTTCAGCTGCCTCTTCATCACCAGAGCCATCAGATGCAAGGTTCAGTCAGTTGTCCTGCCTTATGCAGATTTGAAGTGTTTTGCTTTCTGAGAGATATATTTAATAAGGCCTAAACACTCCATCTCTCTGTTCAGATCCCCAGATTCTCTTTCACTCTCCTTCTTCTTCTTCTTCTTCAGTTACCACCTGGGTTTTTATATCTGGACTCAGTCGCTTTGGAAGAAACTACAACACAATATGTTGAGTGTGTTGGAGATGTGTGTTTTGAAGACTGTGACTGAGACTGAGGTTGTGTCTCAAATTGCACTCTATTCCCAATGTAGTGAACTACTTTTGACCAGAGCCCTATGGGAATAGGGAGCCATTTGGGACGCAGGCAAAGGTTTGTGTGTTCTGTGAAATTGCATCTTTCAACTTCACAATAGTGATTCTTGCCCCTGTGTAGAAGTCATGCTGTTCTGTGGCCGGACTCCAAATTGTGCTTGAAAGAAAATGGATGATGGTTTCATAACAGCAAATAGCCTAGATTATAATATAATAGATTATACCCCTCAAACTGAACTCTGGACCTCCAAGCCAGTTCCACTGCTTTTTTTCCTTTGTTCCCCTCTAATCAGGCACTGATTTAGACCTGGGACACCAGATGGGTGATTCCCCTCTAATCAGGCAGTGATTTAGACCTGGGACACCAGGTGGGTGATTCCCCTCTAATCAGGCATTGATTTAGACCTGGGACACCAGGTGGGTGATTCCCCTCTAATCAGGCACTGATTTAGACCTGGGACACCAGGTGGGTGATTCCCCTCTAATCAGGCACTGATTTAGACCTGGGACACCAGGTGGGTGATTCCCCTCTAATCAGGCACTGATTTAGACCTGGGACACCAGGTGGGTGATTCCCCTCTAATCAGGCACTGATTTAGACCTGGGACACCAGATGGGTGATTCCCCTCTAATCAGGCACTGATTTAGACCTGGGACACCAGGTGGGTGATTCCCCTCTAATAAGGCACTGATTTAGACCTGGGACACCAGGTGGGTGATTCCCCTCTAATCAGGCACTGATTTAGACCTGGGACACCAGGTGGGTGATTCCCCTCTAATCAGGCACTGATTTAGACCTGGGACACCAGGTGGGTGATTCCCCTCTAATCAGGCACTGATTTAGACCTGGGACACCAGGTGGGTGATTCCCCTCAGGCACTGAATCAGGCACTGATTTAGACCTGGGACACCAGGTGGGTGATTCCCCAGGCACTCTAATCAGGCACTGATTTAGACCTGGGACACCAGGTGGGTGATTCCCCTCTAATCAGGCACTGATTTAGACCTGGGACACCAGGTGGGTGATTCCCCTCTAATCAGGCACTGATTTAGACCTGGGACACCAGGTGGGTGATTCCCCTCTAATCAGGCACTGATTTAGACCTGGGACACCAGGTGGGTGATTCCCCTCTAATCAGGCGCTGATTTAGACCTGGGACACCAGGTGGGTGATTCCCCTCTAAGCAGGCGCTGATTTAGACCTGGGACACCAGGTGGGTGATTCCCCTCTAACCAGGGGCTGATTTAGACCTGGGACACCAGGTGGGTGATTCCCCTCTAAGCAGGCACTGATTTAGACCTGGGACACCAGGTGGGTGATTCCCCTCTAATCAGGCACTGATTCAGACCTGAGACACCAGGTGGGTGATTCCCCTCTAATCAGGCACTGATTTAGACCTGGGACACCAGGTGGGTGATTCCCCTCTAATCAGGCACTGATTTAGACCTGGGACACCAGGTGGGTGATTCCCCTCTAATCAGGCATTGATTTAGACCTGAGACACCAGGTGGGTGATTCCCCTCTAATCAGGCACTGATTTAGACCTGGGACACCAGGTGGATGTAATGAATTATCAGGTAGAACAAATAAGCATCGGGTTCTGGATCTTGTGGGGTCAGAGTTGAATACCCCTGGCTTATACCAATTCAGTATTTTACTCAGCAACATGTAGAGTGCATTAAATATTATAGGCTCTGTTGGAATTTACATCAGTGTTCTGATCGCTCCTAGGTCAATCTATAATTGTATTTCCTCCTCCCTTCTTTCTCCCCCTTCATCTCGTATATAATGCCCTACCCCATCCCTCCTCCCTTCATCCTTCTTTCTTCCCCCTTCATCTCGTATATAATGCCCTACCCCATCCCTCCTCCCTTCATCCTTCTTTCTTCCCACTTCATCTCGTATATAATGCCCTACCCCATCCCTCCTCCCTTCATCCTTCTTTCTTCCCCCTTCATCTCGTATATAATGCCCTATCCCCCATCCCTCCTCCCTTCATCCTTCTTTCCCCATCCCCCCCTCTCCCTACTCTCCCTCTCCGTCCATCCTCTCTCCTCTCAGGTGAATGATTGAGAATCAGAGCGATCTCCATGCTGTGAGACCCCACCCCATGCTCCTCCCTCCTCTCAGGGGATGGCCAAGGTCCAGGATGGACACACAAACACATGTGACAGGTACACTACACTTCCTCCCTATGTAGGGCACACAAACACATTATTTCTCTCTACATGGAGTACTTGACTTACACCCTACATAGGACATTTACTACCCCATATATACCCTACATAGGACATTTACTACCCCATATACACCCTACATAGGACATTTCATACTTCATATACACCCTACAAAGGACATTTACTACCCCATATATACCCTACATAGGACATTTCCTACCCCATATACACCCTACATAGGACATTTACTACCCCATATACACCCTACATAGGACATTTACTACCCCATATGCACCCTACATAGGACATTTCATACTTCATATACACCCTACATAGGACATTTACTACCCCATATATACCCTACATAGGACATTTACTACCCCATATATACCCTACATAGGACATTTCATACTTCATATACACCCTACATAGGACATTTACTACCCCATATATACCGTACATAGCACATTTCTTACCCCATATACACCCTACATAGGACATTTCCTACCCCATATACACCCTACATAGGACATTTACTACCCCATATACACCCTACATAGGACATCTCATACTTCATATACACCCTACATAGGACATTTACTACCCCATATATACCCTACATAGGACATTTCTTACCCCATATACACCCTACATAGGACATTTACTACCCCATATATACCCTACATAGGACATTTACTACCCCATATACACCCTACATAGGACATTTACTACCCCATATACACCCTACATAGGACATTTACTACCCCATATACACCCTACATAGGACATTTACTACCCCATATACACCCTACATAGGACATTTACTACCCCATATACACCCTACATAGGACATTTACTACCCCGTATACACCCTACATAGGACATTTACTACCCCATATACACCCTACATAGGACATTTACTACCCCGTATACACCCTACATAGGACATTTACTACCCCATATACACCCTACATAGGACATTTACTACCCCATATACACCCTACATAGGACATTTACTACCACGTATACACCCTACATTGGACATTTACTACCCCATATATACCCTACATAGGACATTTCATACTTCATATACACCCTACATAGGACATTTACTACCCCATATATACCGTACATAGCACATTTCTTACCCCATATACACCCTACATAGGACATTTCCTACCCCATATACACCCTACATAGGACATTTCCTACCCCATATACACCCTACATAGGACATTTCCTACCCCATATACACCCTACATAAGGAACATAATGAGTCACAGACACATGCACACTTTTTTATTTATTTTTGCATCTAAACGTGTGTGTGTGTGTGTGTGTGTGTGTGTGTGTGTGTTCCCGGTGCAGCCCTGCGATGTTAGAAGAGAGCCAGGATGGTATGGACAGTGGTAGCCTGACTCCTGGCCCAGCTTCAGCTCGACAGGTCTGCATTCAGCGCCACCCCAGCCAAGGCTTCGGATTCATAGCAGGCAGCCAGAGACCAGTCATCGTGCGCTCTGTCTCTGCAGGTAGGCAGGGATCTGTGTGTGTGTGTGAGCGAGACCGATAGAGTGAGAGATAGATGGAGAGACGATGTGAGTGTTTTCAGTTTGATGTCTACTACTGTATGTCCGTCTGTTACACATAGACTAAGTGTCCCTCTGTGTGTGTGTGTGTGTGTGTGTGTGTGTGTGTGTGTGTGTGTGTGTGTGTGTGTGTGTGTGTGCGTGCGTGCGTGCGTGCGTGCGTGCGTGCGTGCGTGCGTGCGTGCGTGCGTGCGTGCGTGCGTGCGTGTGTGTGTGTGCGTGCTGTCCCAGACGGCCCGTCCATCGGCAAGCTTCTCCCTGGAGACCAGATCCTGGCCATCAATGAGGAGGTGGTGAGCGAGGCTTCCCGGGAGAGAGTCATAGACCTTGTAAGGTAACATCCTTTATATCACCACAGAGGAGGGTGGATGGAGGGGGAGGATGGGGGAGGTCGAGGGGGTTGGTTTGGCGAGGACGGTAGAGCGAGGGGTTGGGGGGGTAAGGAATGAGTGGAAGAGAAGAATCCAATGCTATGTGTCTCTAGGTTGTTGTTCATCTATAACCTACACCTGATGTGAGTCTATGACCTACACCTGATGTGAGTCTATAACCTACACCTGATGTGAGTCTATGACCTGCACCTGATGTGAGTCTAGAACCTACACCTGATGTGAGTCTAGGACCTACACCTGATGGGAGTCTATGACCTACACCTGATGTGAGTCTAGGACCTACACCTGATGTGAATCTGTAAACAACACCTGATGTGAGTCTATAACCTACACCTGATGTGAGTCTAGAACCTACACCTGATGTGAGTCTATAACCTACACCTGATGTGGGTCTAGGACCTACACCTGATGTGAGTCTAGAACCTACACCTGATGTGAGTCTATGACCTACACCTGATGTGAGTCTATAACCTACACCCGATGTGAGTCTATAACCTACACCTGATGTGGGTTTAGGACCTACACCCGATGTGAGTCTAGAACCTACACTTGATGTGAGTCTAGGACCTACACCTGATGTAAGTATAGAACCTACACCTGATGTGAGTCTATGACCTACACCTGATGTGAGTCTATAACCTACGCCTGATGTGAGTCTATAACCTACACCTGATGTGGGTCTAGGACCTACACCTGATGTGAGTCTAGAACCTACACCTGATGTGAGTCTATAAACTACTCCTGATGTGGGTTTAGGACCTACACCTGATGTGAGTCTAGAACCTAAACATGATGTGAGTCTATAACCTACACCCGATGTGAGTCTATAACCTACACCTGATGTGAGTCTAGAACCTACACCTGATGTGAGTCTATGACCTACACCTGATGTGAGTCTATAACCTACACCTGATGTGAGTCTATAACCTACACCTGATGTGGGTCTAGGACCTACACCTGATGTGAGTCTAGAACCTACACCTGATGTGAGTCTATGACCTACACCTGATGTGAGTCTATAACCTACACCCGATGTGAGTCTATAACCTATACCTGATGTGGGTTTAGGACCTACACCCGATGTGAGTCTAGAACCTACACCTGATGTGAGTCTAGGACCTACACCTGATGTAAGTCTAGAACCTACACCTGATGTGAGTCTATGACCTACACCTGATGTGAGTCTATAACCTACACCTGATGTGAGTCTATAACCTACACCTGATGTGGGTCTAAGACCTACATCTGATGTGAGTCTATAACCTACACCCAATGTGAGTCTATAACCTACACCTGATGTGGGTTTAGGACCTACACCTGATGTGAGTCTAGAACCTACACCTGATGTGAGTCTAGGACCTACACCTGATGTGAGTCTAGAACCTACACCTGATGTGAGTCTAGGACCTACACCTGATGTGAGTCTATAACCTACACCTGATGTGAGTCTATAACCTACACCTGATGTGAGTCTAGGACCTACACCTGATGTGAGTCTATAACCTACACCTGATGTGAGTCTAGAACGTACACCTGATGTGAGTCTATGACCTACACCTGATGTGAGTCTATAACCTACACCTGATGTGAGTATAGGACCTACACCTGATGTGAGTCTAGAACCTACACCTGATGTGAGTCTAGGACCGCCACCTGATATGAGTCTAGGACCTACACCTGATGTGAGTCTAGAACCTACACCTGATGTGAATCTAGAACCTACACCTGATGTGAATCTAGAACATACACCTGATGTGAGTCTAGGACTTACACCTGATGTGGGTCTAGGACCTACACCTGATGTGAGTATAGGACCTACAACTGATGTGAGTCTAGGACCTACACCTGATGTGAGTCTAGAACCTACACCTGATGTGAGTCTAGGACCGCCACCTGATGTGAGTCTAGAACCTACACCTGATGTGAGTCTATAACCTACACCTGATGTGGGTCTAGGACCTACACCTGATGTGAGTCTAGAACCTACACCTGATGTGAGTCTATGACCTACACCTGATGTGAGTCTATAACCTACACCCGATGTGAGTCTATAACCTACACCTGATGTGGGTTTAGGACCTACACCCGATGTGAGTCTAGAACCTACACCTGATGTGAGTCTAGGACCTACACCTGATGTAAGTATAGAACCTACACCTGATGTGAGTCTATGACCTACACCTGATGTGAGTCTATAACCTACGCCTGATGTGAGTCTATAACCTACACCTGATGTGGGTCTAGGACCTACACCTGATGTGAGTCTAGAACCTACACCTGATGTGAGTCTATAAACTACTCCTGATGTGGGTTTAGGACCTACACCTGATGTGAGTCTAGAACCTAAACATGATGTGAGTCTATAACCTACACCCGATGTGAGTCTATAACCTACACCTGATGTGAGTCTAGAACCTACACCTGATGTGAGTCTATGACCTACACCTGATGTGAGTCTATAACCTACACCTGATGTGAGTCTATAACCTACACCTGATGTGGGTCTAGGACCTACACCTGATGTGAGTCTAGAACCTACACCTGATGTGAGTCTATGACCTACACCTGATGTGAGTCTATAACCTACACCCGATGTGAGTCTATAACCTATACCTGATGTGGGTTTAGGACCTACACCCGATGTGAGTCTAGAACCTACACCTGATGTGAGTCTAGGACCTACACCTGATGTAAGTCTAGAACCTACACCTGATGTGAGTCTATGACCTACACCTGATGTGAGTCTATAACCTACACCTGATGTGAGTCTATAACCTACACCTGATGTGAGTCTAGAACCTACACCTGATGTGAGTCTATGACCTACACCTGATGTGAGTCTATAACCTACACCTGATGTGAGTATAGGACCTACACCTGATGTGAGTCTAGAACCTACACCTGATGTGAGTCTAGGACCGCCACCTGATATGAGTCTAGGACCTACACCTGATGTGAGTCTAGAACCTACACCTGATGTGAATCTAGAACCTACACCTGATGTGAGTCTAGAACATACACCTGATGTGAGTCTAGGACTTACACCTGATGTGGGTCTAGGACCTACACCTGATGTGAGTATAGGACCTACAACTGATGTGAGTCTAGGACCTACACCTGATGTGAGTCTAGAACCTACACCTGATGTGAGTCTAGGACCGCCACCTGATGTGAGTCTAGAACCTACACCTGATGTGAGTCTAGAACCTACACCTGATGTAAGCCTAGAACCTACACCTGATGTGAGTCTAAGACTTACACCTGATGTGGGTCTAGAACCTACACCTGATGTCAGTCTAGAACCTACACCTGATGTAAGTCTAGAACCTACACCTGATGTGAGTCTAGGACTTACACCTGATGTGGGTCTAGGACCTACACCTGATGTGAGTCTGTAACCTACACCTGATGTGAGTCTAAGACCTACACCTGATGTGAGTCTAGGACCTACACCTGATGTGGGTCTAGGACCTACACCTGATGTGAGTCTGTAACCTACACCTGATGTGAGTCTAGAACCTACACCTGATGTGAGTCTAGGACCTACACCTGATGTGAGTCTATAACCTACACCTGACTGTAACTACACCTGATGTGAGTCTAGGACCTACACCTGATGTGAGTCTAGGACCTACACCTGATGTGAGTCTGTAACCTACACCTGATGTGAGTCTGTAACCTACACCTGATGTGAGTCTGTAACCTACACCTGATGTGAGTCTAGAACCTACACCTGATGTGAGTCTAGGACCTACACCTGATGTGAGTCTGTAACCTACACCTGATGTGAGTCTAAGACCTACACCTGATGTGAGTCTAGGACCTACACCTGATGTGAGTCTAGGACCTACACCTGATGTGAGTCTGTAACCTACACCTGATGTGAGTCTGTAACCTACACCTGATGTGGGTCTAGGACCTACACCTGATGTGAGTCTGTAACCTACACCTGATGTGAGTCTAGGACCTACACCTGATGTGAGTCTGTAACCTACACCTGATGTGAGTCTGTAACCTACACCTGATGTGAGTCTAAGACCTACACCTGATGTGAGTCTAAGACAGGACGACGCTTTGGAGGAAATGTTGTTCTTAGCTCATTCAATGTGTGAACTCACACAACACATTAAGAGCAGAATATTTGCATTAAATGCAGCAGCAGTACAGCGGGAATAGTTCTGTGAGTTTGAAGGCTAAAGTCATGGGGAAATAGTCTGTCTCTAAGCCTCGTGTACCATGGAAACATAATGAGACAGATGAGTCATTGAATCATGGAGAACAGAGAGGAGGTCTTGCAGGTAAAAACACGACTGTTTCTTCCAAAGCCACAGCTCTAGTGTTACCTAACCCACTCCACACTGCTCTCTCCTCTCGTGTCTGCTGCCTGTCCTCTCTATAGATGCTGCAAAGACTCCATAGTTCTCACTGTGCTGCAGCCTCACCAGGTAACAATACACAGCTCCCGCTCAACGTTTCTCTCACCTTCTCCTTGACATTCTCTATCTGTATCTCTTTATCCCTCCATTTCTCCTGTTCTCTCTGCTCTCCCTCTCTCTCTGCCTCCGTCTCTCTCGGCCTCCCTCTATCTCTTCCTCCCTCTCTCTCTGCTCTCCCTCTCTCTCTGCCTCCGTCTCTCTCTGCCTCCCTCTCTCTCTGCCTCCCTCTCTCTCTGCCTCCGTCTCTCTGCCTCCCTCTCTCTCTTCCTCCCTCTCTCTCTGCTCTCCCTCTCTCTCTGCCTCCATCTCTCTCTGCTCTGCTCTCCCTCTCTCTCTGCCTCCCTCTCTCTCCCTCTCTCTCTCTGCCTCCCTCTCTCTCTGCCCCCTCTCTCTGCCTCCCTCACTCTCTGCCCCCTCTCTCTCCCTCTCTCAGCCTCCCTCTCTGCCCCCTTTCTCTCTCCCTCTCTCTCTGCCCCCTCTCTCTGCTCTCCCTCTCTCTCTGCCTCCCTCTCTCACTGCTCTCCATCTCTCTCTGCCTCCCTCTCTTTCTCTGCCTCCCACTCTCTCTCTGCCCCATCACTCTCTGACTCCCTCACTCTCTGCCCCCTCTCTCTCCCTCTCTCTGCCTCCCTCTGTCTCTGCCCCCTCTCTCTCCCTCTCTCAGCCTCCCCTCTCTCTGCCCCCTTTCTCTCTCCCTCTCTCTCTGCCCCCTCTCTCTGCCCCCTCTCTCTGCTCTCCATCTCTCTCTCTGCCTCCCTCACTCTCTCTGCCTCCCTCTCTTTCTCTGCCTCCCACACTCTCTCTGCCTCGCTCTTATTCTCTCTCTCACTCATTCTCTCATTCTCTCTCTCCGTCATTCTCTCTTTCCCTCATTCTCTCTAACCTCATTCTCTCTCTCCTCTCACTCTCTCATTATCTCTCATTATCTCTCTCTCTCATTCTCTCTCCCTCATTCTCTCTCTCCATCATTATCTCTTTCCCACATGATCTCTTTCCTTCATTCTCCTTCATTCTCTCCCTCCCTATTTTTTACTGTGTGTCGTGTGGTTGTCAGTAAGTACTCTTTAAACACACTAAAAACAAATGGTTCTATACAGTGCCAAATAGGTGGTATTTGGCTTGTGACCATAGCTGAACCCTTTTTGGTGCTGTATGAAAAGTATATTTTTAAGGTTCTAGGTTCTACATGGTTCAAGGTTCTACATGGAACCTGTATGGTGCTATAAATCAAATCAAATTGTATTTGTCACATGCGCTGAATACAACAAGTGTAGACCTTACCATGAAATGCTTACTTACGAGCCCTTAACTTCTTGCGTCGAGCCATCCCGGATCCGGGATCGTGACTACAGCCTCAAGCCCATTACCATAACGCAACGTTAACTATTCATGAAAATCGCAAATGAAATGAAATCAATATGCTAGCTCTCAAGCTTAGCCTTTTGTTAACAACACTGTCATCTCAGATTTTCAAAATATGCTTCTCAACCATAGCAAAACAAGCATTTGTGTAACAGTATTGATAGCTAGCGTAGCATTTAGCGTAGCATTTAGCGTTAGCATTCAGCAGGCAACATTTTCACAAAAACCAGAAAAGCATTCAAATAAAATAATTTACCTTTGAAGAACTTCGGATGTTTTCAATGAGGAGACTCTCAGTTAGATAGCAAATGTTCAGTTTTTCCTGGAAGATTATTTGTTTAGGACAAATCGCTCCGTTTTCTGCGTCACGTTTAGCTACGAAAAAAACTTGTATCCAGGATTGTGTAAATCTATCCGCAAGCCCATTAGCATAACACAACGTTAACTATTCATGAAAATCGCAAATTAAATGAAATCAATATGCTCGCTCTCAAGCTTAGCCTTTTGTTAACAACACTGTCATCTCAGATTTAAAAAAATATGCTTCTCAACCATAGCAAAACAAGCATTTGTGTAACAGTATTGATAGCTATTGATAGCTAGCGTAGCATTTAGCGTTAGCATTCAGCAAGCAACATTTTCACAAAAACCAGAAAAGCATTCAAATAAAATCATTTACCTTTGAAAAACTTCGGATGTTTTCAATGAGGAGACTCTCAGTTAGATAGCAAATGTTCAGTTTTTCCTGAGAGATTATTTGTTTAGGACAAATCGCTCCGTTTTCTGCGTCACGTTTAGCTACAAAAAAAACCTGTATCCATGATTGTGTAAATCTATCCGCAAGCTCATTAGCATAATGCAACGTTAACTATTCATGAAAATCGCAAATGAAATGAAATAAATCTATTTGCTCTCAAGCTTAACCTTTTGTTAACAGCACTGTCATCTCAGATTTTCAAAATATGCTTCTCAACCATAGCAAAACAAGCATTTGTGTAACAGTATTGATAGCCTAGCATAGGATTATGCCTGGCATTCAGCATGCAACATTTTCACAAAAACCAGAAAAGCATTCAAATAAAATCATTTACCTTTGAAGAACTTCAGATGTTTTCAATGAGGAGACTCTCAGTTAGATAGCAAATGTTCAGTTTTTACAAAAATATTATTTGTGTTGACAAATCGCTCCGTTTTCTTCATCACGTTTGGGTAAGAAAAAAAACGGAAAATTAAGTCATTAAACGCGAACTTTTTCCAAATTAACTCCATAATATCGACAGAAACATGGCAAACGATGTTTAGAATCAATCCTCAAGGTGTTTTTCACATATCTATCGATGATAAATCCTTTGTGGCAGTTGACTTTCTCTTCTGAAGAAATGGAACGCGCATGGACCTAGAGATTACGCAATAATTTCAACACTGGACACCGGGCGGACACCTGGTAAATGTAGTCTCTTATGGTCAATCTTCCAATGATATGCCTACAAATACGTCACAATGCTGCAGACACCTTGGAGAAACGACAGAAAGGGCAGGCTCATTCCTGGCGCATTCACAGCCATATAAGGAGACATTGGAACACAGCGCCTTCAGAATCTGGGGCATTTCCTGTATGAAACTTCATCTTGGTTTCGCCTGTAGCATTAGTTCTGGGGCACTCACAGATAATATCTTTGCAGTATTGGAAACGTCAGAGTTTTTTCTTTCTAAAGCTGTCAATTACATGCATAGTCGAGCATCTTTTCGTGACAAAATATCTTGTTTAAAACGGGAACGTTTTTTATCCAAAAATTAAAAGAGCGCCCCTATCTCGAAGAAGTTAATCAACAGTGCAGTTCAAGAAGAGTTAAGAAAATATTTACCAAATAAACTAAAGTAAAAAAATATAGTATAAAATACAGTAAAATAACAATAACAAGGCTATATACAGGAGGTACCGGTACCGAGTCAGTGTGGAGGCTATATACAGGAGGTACCGGTACCAAGTCAGTGTGTAGAGGTACAGATCATTTGTACATGTAGGTAATTTGTAGGGACCGGTGAAGTGACTATGCATAGATAATAAACAGTGAGTAGCAACAGTGTACAAAATAAATGGAGGGGGGTCAATGTAAATAGTCCGGTGGCCATTTAATTAAAGAACCCTTAATAAAGAACCATTAAAAACCCTTTTACAACCCTTTTCGTGGTTCTTTATACAACCTTTATAGAAACGCTCTACACTGAGTGCACAAAACATTAGGAACGTCTTCCTAATATTGAGGTGCAACCCCCTTTTTCCCTCAGAACAGCCTCAATTTGTCAGGCCATGGACTCTAGAAGGATGTCAAAAGTGTTCCACAGGGATGATGGCCCATGTTGACTCCAATGCTTCCCACAGTTGTGTGAAGTAGGCACACCCCCAAATATTCAAATGAGCCGCTGCTCATACATTCATTGGTGGAAGGGTACCGAATTGTCATACTTTAGTGAAAGTAAAGATACCTTAATAGAAAATTACTCAAGTAAAAGTGAAAGTCGCCCAGTAAAATACTACTTGAGTAAAAGCATAAAAGTATTTGGTTTTACATATACTTAAGTATCAAAAGTAAAAGTATAAATCATTTCAAATGTCTTCTATTAAGCAAACCAGATGGCACCATTTTCTTGTTTTTGTTATTTACGGATAGCCAGAGTCACACTCAAACACTCAGACATCATTTACAAACAAAGCATTTGTGTGTAGTGAGTCCACCAGATCAGAGGCAGAGAGATGACCAGTGTCATGACGTTGGCCTTGGGGTAGGTTTATGACATTTTACATTTACATTTAAGTCATTTAGCAGACGCTCTTATCCAGAGCGACTTACAAATTGGTGCATTCACCTTATGACCTCCAGTGGAACAGTAGTGCATCTAAATCTTTTCAGGGGGAGGGGGGGTGAGAGGGATTACTTTATCCTATCCTAGGTATTCCTTAAAGAGGTGGGGTTTCAGGTGTCTCCGGAAGGTGGTGATTGACTCCGCTGTCCTGGCGTCGTGAGGGAGTTTGTTCCACCATTGGGGGGCCAGAGCAGCGAACAGTTTTGACTGGGCTGAGCGGGAACTGTACTTCCTCAGTGGTAGGGAGGCGAGCAGGCCAGAGGTGGATGAACGCAGTGCCCTTGTTTGGGTGTAGGGCCTGATCAGAGCCTGGAGGTACTGAGGTGCCGTTCCCTCACAGCTCCGTAGGCAAGCACCATGGTCTTGTAGCGGATGCAGCTTCAACTGGAAGCCAGTGGAGGGAGCGGATGACGTGAGAGAACTTGGGAAGGTTGAACACCAGACGGGCTGCGGCGTTCTGGATGAGTTGTAGGGGTTTAATGGCACAGGCAGGAGCCCAGCCAACAGCGAGTTGCAGTAATCCAGACGGGAGATGACAAGTGCCTGGATTAGGACCTGCGCCGCTTCCTGTGTGAGGCAGGGTCGTACTCTGCGGATGTTGTAGAGCATGAACCTACAGGAACGGGCCACCGCCTTGATGTTAGTTGAGAACGACAGGGTGTTGTCCAGGATCACGCCAAGGTTCTTAGCGCTCTGGGAGGAGGACACAATGGAGTTGTCAACCGTGATGGCGAGATCATGGAACGGGCAGTCCTTCCCCGGGAGGAAGAGCAGTTCCGTCTTGCCGAGGTTCAGCTTGAGGTGGTGATCCGTCATCCACACGGATATGTCTGCCAGACATGCAGAGATTTCGCCACCTGGTCATCAGAAGGGGGAAAGGAGAAGATTAATTGTGTGTCGTCTGCATAGCAATGATAGGAGAGACCATGTGAGGTTATGACAGAGCCAAGTGACTTGGTGTATAGCGAGAATAGGAGAGGGCCTAGAACAGAGCCCTGGGGACACCAGTGGTGAGAGCACGTGGTGTGGAGACGGATTCTCGCCACGCCACCTGGTAGGAGCGACCTGTCAGGTAGGACGCAATCCAAGCGTGGGCCGCGCCGGAGATGCCCAACTCGGAGAGGGTGGAGAGGAGGATCTGATGGTTCACAGTATCGAAGGCAGCCGATAGGTCTAGAAGGATGAGAGCAGAGGAGAGAGAGTTAGCTTTTTAGTGCGGGAGCGCCTCCGTGATACAGAGAAGAGCAGTCTCAGTTGAATGACTAGTCTTGAAACCTGACTGATTTGGATCAAGAAGGTCATTCTGGGAGAGATAGCGGGAGAGCTGGCCAAGGACACGTTCAAGAGTTTTGGAGAGAAAAGAAAGAAGGGATACTGGTCTGTAGTTGTTGACATCGGAGGGATCGAGTGTAGGTTTTTTTCAGAAGGGGTGCAACTCTCGCTCTCTTGAAGACGGAAGGGACGTAGCCAGCGGTCAGGGATGAGTTGATGAGCGAGGTGAGGTAAGGGAGGAGGTCTCCGGAAATGGTCTGGAGAAGAGAGGAGGGGATAGGGTCAAGCGGGCAGGTTGTAGGGCGGCCGGCCGTCACAAGACGCGAGATTTCATCTGGAGAGAGGGGAGAAAGAGGTCAGAGCACAGGGTAGGGCAGTGTGAGCAGAACCAGCGGTGTCGTTTGACTTGCAAACGAGGATCGGATGTCGTTGGTTGACGAAGTCATCTGCAGAAGGGAGGAGGGGGGAGGGGGAGGAGGATTCAGGAGGGAGGAGAAGGTTGCAAAGAGCTTCCTAAAAGATGCTTGGAATTTAGAAGAAAGTGGCTTTAGCAGCAGAGAGAGAAGAGGAAAATGTAGAGAGGAGGGAGTGAAAGGATGTCAGGTCCGCAGGGAGGCGAGTTTTCCTCCATTTCCGCTCGGCTGCCCGGAGCCCTGTTCTGTGAGCTCGCAATGAGTCTTGGAGGATAGGGGACATAGAGAGTCAAAGGATGCAGAAAGGGAGGAGAGGAGGGTTGAGGAGGCAGAATCAGGAGATAGGTTGGAGAAGGTTTGAGCAGAGGAAGAGATGATAGGATGGAAGAGGAGAGAGTAGCGGGGAGAGAGAGCGAAGGTTGGGACGGCGCGATACCATCCGAGTAGGGGCAGTGTGGGAAGTGTTGGATGAGAGCAGAAAAAGGATACAAGGTAGTGGTCGGAGACTTGGAGGGAGTTGCAACGAGGTTAGTGGAAGAACAGCATCTAGTAAAGATGAGGTCGAGCGTATTTCCTGCCTTGTGAGTAAAGGTGAGAGGGTGAGGTCAAAAGAGGAGAGGAGTGGAAAGAAGGAGGCAGAGAGGAATGAGTCAAAGGTAGGCGTGGGGAGGTTAAAGTCGCCCAGAACTGTGAGAGGTGAGCCGTCTTTATCAAGGCATCAAGCTCATTGATGAACTCTCCGAGGGAACCTGGAATAAATGATAAGGATGTTAAGCTTGAAAGGGCTGGTAACTGTGACAGCATGGAATTCAAAGGAGGCGATAGACAGATAAGGGGAGAAAGAGAGAATGACCACTTGGGAGAGATGAGATCACCACCCCGCTGACCAGAAGCTCTCGGGTGTGCGAGAACACGTGGGCAGACGAAGAGAGAGCGGTAGGAGTAGCAGTGTTGTCTGTGGTGATCCATGTTTCCGTCAGTGCCAAATCGAGGGACTGGAGGGAGACATAAGATGAACTCTGCCTTGTTGGCCGCAGATCGGCAGTTCCAGAGGCTACCGGAGACCTGGAACTCCACGTGGGTCGTGCGCGCTGGGACCACCAGATTAGGTGGCCGCGGAAGCGTTTGTATGGTCTGTGCAGAGAGGGAGAGAACAGGGATAGACAGACACATAGTTGACAGGCTTACGCTAATGCAAAGGAGATTGGAATGACAAGTGGACTACACGTCACGAGTGTTCAGAGAGTTAAGCTTACGTAGCAAAGAATCTTATTGACTAAAATGATTAAAATGATACAGTACTGCTGAAGTAGGCTAGCTGGCAGAGGCTGCGTTGTTGACTAAGTAGGCTAGTTGGCATTGGCTGCGTTGTTGACACTACACTAATCAAGTCGTTCCGTTGAGTGTAATAGTTTCTACTGTGCTGCATTCGGGGCTAGCTGGCTAGCTAGCAGTGTTGATTACGTTACGTTGCGTTAAAAGAACGACAATAGCTGGCTAACTAACCTAGGAAGTCGCTCTATACACAATTATCTTTGATACAAAGAGGCTGTGTAGCTAGCTATGTAGCTAGCTACGATCAAACAAATCAAGCCGTTGTACTGTAATGAAATGAAATGAAAAATGTGATACTACCTGTGGAGCGAAGCGAAATGCGAATTGTTGAGTGCAGAAGTTCTGTTCAGACGTTGGCTAGCTGTTGGCTAGCTAGCAGAGTCTCCTATGTTAGGGACGACATAAAACTACACACTCTAAACTACACAATTATCTTGGGTTGAAGACAGCAAAGACAACTATGTAGCTAGCTAACACTACACTAATCAAGTCGTTCAGTTGAGTGTAATAGTTGTGCTGCTAATCGGTAGACACTAGCTAACGGTGGACGTTAGCTAGCTGGCTAGCTGCAGGGCAGTGTAGACTGCGTTAGGACGACGAAATACGATAATTACGCAATTATCTATGAAACAAAGACGGCTGTGTAGCTAGCTAAGAAGAAATTGATAAGATTAGACAAATCAAACCGTTGTACTATAATGAAATGTAATGAAATGTAATACTACCTGCGGACCGAGTGCAGATGCGACCGCTCGCTCCAACCCGGAAGTTAAAATTAAATAAATAAAAATACCTCTTCCCCCCTCTTCCCCCCTTTTTCCTCTCTCTAACCTACTGATGTGACATTTGAAAATCCCTTGGTTAACAAAAAGATTCTGGGAACATCAGAAGGTGGGGGGAAATTAACTATATTCTGGTTATCCAGCCAATTGAACATATGCGGTGATACTTAATGAATATGATGTCAGTTCGGTTGTCATCTGAGACATTCTCATCAATGATAGGATGACATAAACTCTACAGTGGAAAGTCTGCACATTGTAGTTATTGGATTCACATGGAATTGTTGTTCAATTTAAATATTTGAATATAAAGTATTGGTGAAGAGATTAAATTTAATTTTAGCTTCCAAATGAGAGATTTGGGTTTCCATAAGGTTAGGGCTCTGCTCAATCAGTGGGCCCGCCCCTGTGAAGAGACATGGGTTATAAAACTTTTCAAACACACCCTTCTCGCTCCACTATATAAAGCCTTGACGAAAATGTAACCTCCTGTTCCAAGTATGTGAGGCCTGCAGCCTCTGTGTTAGAAAGGACTAACATGTCAACTACAGAACTAAGCCAACCTCAGCGTGAGCTTTGGTTGCGAATGGTATGAACTTTGAACTCTTATTCACGACAGAAGTGATACCTCCTAGCCGTTGAGTTAGCAACAGCAGCTGCAAACACAGACTAGGAAAGAACAGACAGAGTATCCCGTCTACCACACAACGACGTTACTACAACACATCCAATTGACCACCAGAGACATTCTTCAAAGGACAAAGGACTCGGTTTGGCAACACGGCCTTCCATCTACCACCAACCTACCGAAGTGCAGCTCAGAGTAAATATTTATTGCATTTTCCTTTTCCAAATGGGCGGTAATTTAGAATGCAAAAGATACTGTATTTACGATAGCACAGCTTCTCTACCTTTGTCCCTTAGTCTTCCCGCTCTTTCACTCAAACCCAGACCCTTTTCTTTTGTGTAACCAGCCATCATATCTGTTCCGCCCCCTAGGGACGTTTTCCTTTATGACGTAATTTATAATCAAGGTATAATTCATTCTGTGTATATGTAATTCTGTGTGATTAATTAGGTATTTCGCAAATAAATAATTGAACCCAATTTTGTATTGCTGATTCAACTTGTTAGCCAGGGTTCGTGAAGAATTCACAACTTTCAGATGAGACTGAATTAAGGTGACGATTAATATTGACTGCTATTGATGTAAAATATTACTAGGTCTTTAAGAGTTTATTCGGAAGATAACAGCTCTATAAATATTATTTTGTGGTGCCCCGAATCTCTAGTTAATTACATTTACATGATTAGGTCAATCAGGTAATATTAATATTTCCTATTAATATTTTATAGAATAGCATGTCATATCACTTAATCCGGCATAGCCAAAGACACGACACCGGGGATGTTCTCTGTTTAGTGAGTCCACCAGATCAGAAGCAGTAGAGATGACTGGGGATGTTCTCTGTTTAGTGAGTCTACCAGATCAGAGGCAGAGGAGATGACTGGGGATGTTCTCTGTTTAGTGAGTCCACCAGATCAGAGGCAGTAGAGATGACTGGGGATGTTCTCTGTTTAGTGAGTCCACCAGATCAGAGGCAGTAGAGATGACTGGGGATGTTCTCTGTTTAGTGAGTCCACCAGATCAGAGGCAGTAGAGATGACCGGGGATGTTCTCTGTTTAGTGAGTCCACCAGATCAGAGGCAGTAGAGATGACCGAGGATGTTCTCTGTTTAGTGAGTCCACCAGATCAGAGGCAGTAGAGATGACTGGGGATGTTCTCTGTTTAGTGAGTCCACCAGATCAGAGGCAGTAGAGATGACTGGGGATGTTCTCTGTTTAGTGAGTCCACCAGATCAGAGGCAGTAGAGATGACTGGGGATGTTCTCTGTTTAGTGAGTCCACCAGATCAGAGGCAGTAGAGATGACTGGGGATGTTCTCTGTTTAGTGAGTCCACCAGATCAGAGGCAGTAGAGATGACCGAGGATGTTCTCTGTTTAGTGAGTCCACCAGATCAGAGGCAGTAGAGATGACTGGGATTGTTCTCTTGATAAGGGTGTGAATTGGACCGTGAATTGAACCTGTCCTGCTAAGCATTCAAAATGTAATGAGTACTTTTGGTTTTCAGGGAAATGTATGGAGTGAGATTATTATCTTTTGGAATGTAGTGAAGTAGAAGTAAAAGTTGTCAAAAATATAAATAGTAAAGTAAAATGCAGATACCCCCCCCCCACCCCCACAAAAAAACATAGGTAATACTTTAAAGTGTTTTTACTGAAGTACTTTTCTCCACTGCGTACATTTAAATTATCACTAAAAGCAGAACTAACCCTTTTTTGAAATGCAAAGAACCATTGGGCTCAAAGGGTTCTTTAGGTCTGTATGGTTCCACATAGAACCATCACCCTTGTGTGCAGTGCTACTCAACAAAATCACCTTTATAGGTTACATGGACACTGCTAGAATGTCTTGCGTCAACAGTCTGTTTCAAAAGCACTGTTTTATGCACAAACACGTATCAGTTATTGTGTTGCCTTTGTAATTACAGACTTACAGGCTCAGCCAGGCATGTAATTAAACATTCATGTAAAACGTCCTCATTATTTAACCATCTAACTACATCTCGTTTTTGCCAAACATAACTAAATGGTTTCAAATGAAAACTTTTCTAATTTGTTTAATTTTATTATTAATTCAATGAATAAACCCTAAATGTCTTATAAGCTATGGAGATGTACTGCGATGTTGTTTCTCCCTCTCATTCCTCTCTTCCAGTGACCTGTTTCTCCCTCTCGTTCCTCTCCTCTCTTCCAGTCACCTGTTTCTCCACCTCGTTCCTCTCCTCTCTTCCAGTCACCTGTTTCTCCAACTCGTTCCTCTCTTCCAGTCACCTGTTTCTTCTCCTCTTTCCTCTCCTCTCTTCCAGTCACCTGTTTCTTCTCCTCGTTCCTCTCCTCTCTTCCAGTCACCTGTTTCTCCTCTTTCCTCTCCTGTCTTCCAGTCATCTGTTTCTCCACCTTTTTCCTCTCTTCCAGTCACCTATTTCTCCCTCTCATTCCTCTCTTCCAGTCACCTGTTTCTCCACCTCTTCCCTCTCTTCCAGTCATCTGTTTCTCCTCCTCTTTTTTCTCTTCCAGTCACCTGTTTCTCTTCCTCTTTCCTCTCTTGCAGTCACCTGTTTCTCCACCTATTTCCTCTCCTCTCTTCCAGTGACCTGTTTCTTCTCCTCTTTCCTCTCCTCTCTTCCAGTCACCTGTTTCTCCTCCTCGTTCCTCTCTTCCAGTCACCTGTTTCTCCTCCTCTTTCCTCTCCTCTCTTCCAGTCACCTGTTTCTCCTCCTCATTCCTCTCCTCTCTTCCAGTCACCTGTTTCTCCTCCTCTTTTCTCTCTTCCAGTCACCTGTTTCTCCTCCTCGTTCCTCTCCTCTCTTCCAGTCACCTGTTTCTCTTCCTCTCCTCTCTTCCAGTCACCTGTTTCTCTTCCTCTCCTCTCTTCCAGTCACCTGTTTCTCTTCCTCTTTCCTCTCTTCCAGTCACCTGTTTCTCCTCCTCGTTCCTCTCTTCCAGTCACCTGTTTCTCCTCCTCTTTCCTCTCCTCTCTTCCAGTCACCTGTTTCTCCTTCTCGTTCCTCTCCTCTCTTCCAGTCACCTGTTTCTCTTCCACCCTTCCAGTCACCTGTTTCTCTTCCTCTTTTCTCTCTTCCAGTCACCTGTTTCTCCACCTCGTTCCTCTCCTCTCTTCCAGTCATCTGTTTCTCCTCCTCTTTTCTCTCTTCCAGTCACCTGTTTCTCTTCCTCTTTCCTCTCTTCCAGTCACCTGTTTCTCCACCTATTTCCTCTCCTCTCTTCCAGTGACCTGTTTCTTCTCCTCTTTCCTCTCCTCTCTTCCAGTCACCTGTTTCTCTTCCTCTTTCCTCTCTTCCAGTCACCTGTTTCTCCTCCTCGTTCCTCTCTTCCAGTCACCTGTTTCTCCTCCTCTTTCCTCTCCTCTCTTCCAGTCACCTGTTTCTTCTCCTCTTTCCTCTCCTCTCTTCCAGTCACCTGTTTCTCTTCCTCTTTCCTCTCTTCCAGTCACCTGTTTCTCCTCCTCGTTCCTCTCTTCCAGTCACCTGTTTCTCCTCCTCTTTCCTCTCCTCTCTTCCAGTCACCTGTTTCTCTTCCTCTCCTCTCTTCCAGTCACCTGTTTCTCCTCCTCTTTTCTCTCTTCCAGTCACCTGTTTCTCCTCCTCGTTCCTCTCCTCTCTTCCAGTCACCTGTTTCTCTTCCTCTCCTCTCTTCCAGTCACCTGTTTCTCTTCCTCTCCTCTCTTCCAGTCACCTGTTTCTCTTCCTCTTTCCTCTCTTCCAGTCACCTGTTTCTCCTCCTCGTTCCTCTCTTCCAGTCACCTGTTTCTCCTCCTCTTTCCTCTCCTCTATTCCAGTCACCTGTTTCTCCTCCTCGTTCCTCTCCTCTCTTCCAGTCACCTGTTTCTCTTCCACTCTTCCAGTCACCTGTTTCTCTTCCTCTTTTCTCTCTTCCAGTCACCTGTTTCTCCACCTCGTTCCTCTCCTCTCTTCCAGTCACCTGTTTCTCTTCCTCTCCTCTCTTCCAGTCACCTGTTTCTCTTCCTCTCCTCTCTTCCAGTCACCTGTTTCTCCTCCTCATTCCTCTCCTCTCTTCCAGTCACTTGTTTCTCCTCCTCTTTCCTCTCTTCCAGTCACCTGTTTCTCCTCTTTCCTCTCCTCTCTTCCAGTCACCTGTTTCTCCACCTCGTTCCTTTCCTCTCTTCCAGTCACCTGTTTCTCCACCTCGTTCCTCTCCTCTCTTCCAGTCACCTGTTTCTCCTCCTCTTTTCTCTCTTCCAGTCACCTGTTTCTCTTCCTCATTCCTCTCCTCTCTTCCAGTCACCTGTTTCTCCCCCTCGTTCCTCTCCTCTCTTCCAGTCACCTGTTTCTCTTCCTCTCCTCTCTTCCAGTCACCTGTTTCTCCTCCTCTTTTCTCTCTTCCAGTCACCTGTTTCTCCTCCTCATTCCTCTCCTCTCTTCCAGTCACCTGTTTCTCTTCCTCTCCTCTCTTCCAGTCACCTGTTTCTCTTCCTCTCCTCTCTTCCAGTCACCCATTTCTCCTCCTCATTCCTCTCCTCCCTTCCAGTCACCTGTTTCTCTTCCTCTCCTCTCTTCCAGTCACCTGTTTCTCCTCTTTCCTCTCCTCTCTTCCCGTCACCTGTTTCTCTTCCTCTCCTCTCTTCCAGTCACCTGTTTCTCCTCCTCTTTCCTCTCTTCCAGTCACCTGTTTCTCCTCCTCTTTCCTCTCCTCTCTTCCAGTCACCTGTTTCTCCTCCTCTTTCCTCTCCTCTCTTCCAGTCACCTGTTTCTCCTCCTCGTTCCTCTCCTCTCTTCCAGTCACCTGTTTCTCTTCCACTCTTCCAGTCACCTGTTTCTCTTCCTCTTTTCTCTCTTCCAGTCACCTGTTTCTCCACCTCGTTCCTCTCCTCTCTTCCAGTCACCTGTTTCTCTTCCTCTCCTCTCTTCCAGTCACCTGTTTCTCCTCCTCATTCCTCTCCTCTCTTCCAGTCACTTGTTTCTCCTCCTCTTTCCTCTCTTCCAGTCACCTGTTTCTCCTCTTTCCTCTCCTCTCTTCCAGTCACCTGTTTCTCCACCTCGTTCCTTTCCTCTCTTCCAGTCACCTGTTTCTCCACCTCGTTCCTCTCCTCTCTTCCAGTCACCTGTTTCTCCTCCTCTTTTCTCTCTTCCAGTCACCTGTTTCTCTTCCTCATTCCTCTCCTCTCTTCCAGTCACCTGTTTCTCCCCCTCGTTCCTCTCCTCTCTTCCAGTCACCTGTTTCTCTTCCTCTCCTCCTTTCCAGTCACCTGTTTCTCCTCCTCTTTTCTCTCTTCCAGTCACCTGTTTCTCCTCCTCATTCCTCTCCTCTCTTCCAGTCACCTGTTTCTCTTCCTCTCCTCTCTTCCAGTCACCTGTTTCTCTTCCTCTCCTCTCTTCCAGTCACCCATTTCTCCTCCTCATTCCTCTCCTCTCTTCCAGTCACCTGTTTCTCTTCCTCTCCTCTCTTCCAGTCACCTGTTTCTCCTCTTTCCTCTCCTCTCTTCCAGGCACCTGTTTCTCTTCCTCTCCTCTCTTCCAGTCACCTGTTTCTCTTCCTCTTTCCTCTCTTCCAGTCACCTGTTTCTCCTCCTCGTTCCTCTCTTCCAGTCACCTGTTTCTCCTCCTCTTTCCTCTCCTCTCTTCCAGTCACCTGTTTCTCCTCCTCGTTCCTCTCCTCTCTTCCAGTCACCTGTTTCTCTTCCACTCTTCCAGTCAGCTGTTTCTCCTCCTCGTTCCTCTCCTCTCTTCCAGTCACCTGTTTCTCTTCCTCTCCTCTCTTCCAGTCACCTGTTTCTCCTCGTTCCTCTCCTCTCTTCCAGTCACCTGTTTCTCCTCTTTCCTCTCCTCTCTTCCAGTCACCTGTTTCTCCACCTCGTTCCTTTCCTCTCTTCCAGTCACCTGTTTCTCCACCTCGTTCCTCTCCTCTCTTCCAGTCACCTGTTTCTCCTCCTCTTTTCTCTCTTCCAGTCACCTGTTTCTCTTCCTCATTCCTCTCCTCTCTTCCAGTCACCTGTTTCTCCCCCTCATTCCTCTCCTCTCTTCCAGTCACCTGTTTCTCTTCCTCTCCTCTCTTCCAGTCACCTGTTTCTCCTCCTCATTCCTCTCCTCTCTTCCAGTCACCTGTTTCTCTTCCTCTCCTCTCTTCCAGTCACCTGTTTCTCTTCCTCTCCTCTCTTCCAGTCATCTGTTTCTCCTCCTCATTCCTCTCCTCTCTTCCAGTCACCTGTTTCTCTTCCTCTCCTCTCTTCCAGTCACCTGTTTCTCTTCCTCTCCTCTCTTCCAGTCACCTGTTTCTCCCCCTCATTCCTCTCCTCTCTTCCAGTCACCTGTTTCTCTTCCTCTCCTCTCTTCCAGTCACCTGTTTCTCCTCCTCATTCCTCTCCTCTCTTCCAGTCACCTGTTTCTCTTCCTCTCCTCTCTTCCAGTCACCTGTTTCTCCTCCTCGTTCCTCTCCTCTCTTCCAGTCACCTTTTTCTCCTCCTCGTTCCTCTCCTCTCTTCCAGTCACCTGTTTCTCTTCCACTCTTCCAGTCACCTGTTTCTCCTCCTCGTTCCTCTCCTCTCTTCCAGTCACCTGTTTCTCTTCCTCTCCTCTCTTCCAGTCACCTGTTTCTCCTCGTTCCTCTCCTCTCTTCCAGTCACCTGTTTCTCCTCTTTCCTCTCCTCTCTTCCAGTCACCTATTTCTCCACCTCGTTCCTTTCCTCTCTTCCAGTCACCTGTTTCTCCACCTCGTTCCTTTCCTCTCTTCCAGTCACCTGTTTCTCTACCTCGTTCCTCTCCTCTCTTCCAGTCACCTGTTTCTCCCCCTCATTCCTCTCCTCTCTTCCAGTCACCTGTTTCTCTTCCTCTCCTCTCTTCCAGTCACCTGTTTCTCCTCCTCATTCCTCTCCTCTCTTCCAGTCACCTGTTTCTCTTCCTCTCCTCTCTTCCAGTCACCTGTTTCTCTTCCTCATTCCTCTCCTCTCTTCCAGTCACCTGTTTCTCCCCCTCATTCCTCTCCTCTCTTCCAGTCACCTGTTTCTCTTCCTCTCCTCTCTTCCAGTCACCTGTTTCTCCTCCTCATTCCTCTCCTCTCTTCCAGTCACCTGTTTCTCTTCCTCTCCTCTCTTCCAGTCACCTGTTTCTCTTCCTCTCCTCTCTTCCAGTCACCTGTTTCTCCTCCTCATTCCTCTCCTCTCTTCCAGTCACCTGTTTCTCTTCCTCTCCTCTCTTCCAGTCACCTGTTTCTCCTCCTCGTTCCTCTCCTCTCTTCCAGTCACCTGTTTCTCTTCCTCTCCTCTCTTCCAGTCACCTGTTTCTCTTCCACTCTTCCAGTCACCTGTTTCTCCTCCTCGTTCCTCTCCTCTCTTCCAGTCACCTGTTTCTCTTCCTCTCCTCTCTTCCAGTCACCTGTTTCTCCTCGTTCCTCTCCTCTCTTCCAGTCACCTGTTTCTCCTTTTCCTCTCCTCTCTTCCAGTCACCTGTTTCTCCACCTCGTTCAGTCACCTGTTTCTCCACCTCGTTCCTTTCCTCTCTTCCAGTCACCTGTTTCTCTACCTCGTTCCTCTCCTCTCTTCCAGTCACCTGTTTCTCCTCCTCTTTTCTCTCTTCCAGTCACCTGTTTCTCTTCCTCATTCCTCTCCTCTCTTCCAGTCACCTGTTTCTCCCCCTCATTCCTCTCCTCTCTTCCAGTCACCTGTTTCTCTTCCTCTCCTCTCTTCCAGTCACCTGTTTCTCCTCCTCATTCCTCTCCTCTCTTCCAGTCACCTGTTTCTCTTCCTCTCCTCTCTTCCAGTCACCTGTTTCTCTTCCTCTCCTCTCTTCCAGTCACCTGTTTCTCCTCCTCATTCCTCTCCTCTCTTCCAGTCACCTGTTTCTCTTCCTCTCCTCTCTTCCAGTCACCTGTTTCTCCTCCTCGTTCCTCTCCTCTCTTCCAGTCACCTGTTTCTCTTCCTCTCCTCTCTTCCAGTCACCTAAGTCAGCCTTCATAAGTGCAGCTAAGAAGGCCCATCTGAGAACTAACCCGCCCAAAGTGCGTTTTTCAGAGCAAGTGTCCTTCAGTGACCCAGACTCAGTAAGTATACTCTTCCTATCTCTCTCTCTCTCCATTTGTGTCTCCGTCTCAGTCGTTCTTGCTTTCTCAGTCTAATTCTCTCTCACACTCTCCATTTTTCTCTAACACAATTTCTCTCACTACTCACTCTTTCTCCACTTCTCTCTAAAAAGTTCTGTATTTATTCTCTCTTTACCCTGGGCCTGTGCCTGTCTCCTGGCTGATTAAACATGGCTGAACATCCTCTTCCTCTTTGGGTAGCTGACTACCTGCACCATACAAAACAGCCTTGGGTCCAACACAGTGCAGCTTTTTGATTATAAATTGTTCTCCTCCAGATCGATGTCCCCTCTCTCTGGTAGAGCACAGGTTGCACCTCTAAGATGTTTGTTAAACATTGGGCACATTTTGAATTCAGCTGCAGCAGCGTTACAGTGTTAGGCTGGCTGAGAGCAGACATGTGAAGTCCCTGCGAGGCTGTGAAGGCCCTCTTCCTACTGCCACGGAGCTCTGAGTAAGTGTCCCAAATGGCACTCTATTCCCTACATAGTGTACTACTTCTGACCAGAGCCCTATGGGCCCTGGTCAATATTAGTGCACTATAATAGGGCCCAGGTCAAAAGTAGTGCACTATATATATAATAGATGACCATTTGGGATGCAGACCTGAGTCCTCTTCTCGAAGCCCAGAGGGGTTGGCTCTACAGGTAAGCCAACGAGTTTACCTCTCACTGTTCCTATTGGCAACTGTTAAGCAATTTATGAATAACACATTAGGCTTAAACCTGTCTAGGACACAGGTTCCGCTAACGGAACCCCCCTAACATTCCGCTGAAAAGGCAGCGCGTGAAATTCAAAAATATTTTTCAGAAATATTTCATTTTCACACATTAACAATACAGCAATGAAAGATAAACATCTTGTTAATCTACCCATCGTGTCCGATTTTTAAATGTTTTACAGCGAAAACACAACATATATTTATGTTAGATCACCACCAAATCCCAAAAAACACACAGCCATTTTTCCCAGCCAAAGATAGAGTCACAAAAGCAGAATTAGAGATAAAATTCATCACTAACCTTTGATAATCTTCATCAGATGACACTCATATGACATCATGTTACACAATACATTTATGTTTTGTTCGATAATATGCATATTTATATCCACAAATCTCGGTTTACATTGGCGCCATGTTCAGAAATGCCTCCAAAATATCCGGTGTAATTACAGAGAGCTACGTCAAATAACAGAAATAGTCATCATAAACTTTGACGAACGATACATGTTTTACATTTAATTAAAGATACACTGGTTCTTAATGCAACCGCTGTGTCAGATTTTTTTTAAACGTTACAAAATAAGCCTACCATGCAATAATCTGAGACGGTGCTCAGACGTATATATATTTCTCCTCCATGTTGGAGTCAACAGAAATACGAAATTAGATCATACATATTCCCTTACCTTTGATGATCTTTCATCAGAATTCAGTGCAAGGAATCTAAGTTCCGCAATAAATTGTTGTTTTGTTCCATAATGTCCATTACTAGTGTCCAAACCTACTTTTGCTAGCAGGTTTAGTTCACATGTCCAAAAGCTGGCACTAGTCCAGGCGAACTCGGACGAAAACTTCAAAAAGTTATATTCCAGGTCGAATAAACTGGTCAAACGAAGTAGAGAATCAATCTTCAGGATGTTATTATCATATATATCCAATAACTTTCCAACCGGAGCATTCATTTTTGTCTACAGAGTAATGGAACCCAAGGCAATATAATGACTACTGCGCGTAACCAGGAACTGGCATTCTGCCAGACCAGTGACTCAAATAGCTGCCATCTGGTCCCACATCACACTAGAGGCTTCATTGCACGTTCTACTGACTGTTGACATCTAGTGGAAGGCGTAGGAAGTGTGAACAGATCCATATCTTATTTGGATGTGAATAGGCGATGAGTTGAAAATCAACCAGCCCCAGAATTTCCACTTCCTGTTTGGAAGTGTGCCTACCCTATGAGTTCTGTTATACTCACAGACATAATTCAAACAGTTTTAGAAACTTCAGAGTGTTTTCTATCCAATAGTAATAATAATATACAGTATATTAGCATCTGAGACAGAGTAGGAGGCAGTTTACTATGGGCACGCAATTCATCCAAAGTGAAAATGCTGCCCCCTACACCCTTTGATTCTGTTAAAGGAAAAGATAACCGGGGAGCTGATGGGAGAGAACTGGGAAGCTAACGGGAGAGATAACCGGGGAGCTGATGGGAGAGAACTGGGAAGCTAACGGGAGAGATAACCAGGGAACTAACAGGAGAGTTACCAGGGAGCTAACGGGAGAGATAACTGGGGAGCTAACGGGTGTCACGAACTTCAAAATGAGCGGACCAAGGCGCAGCGTGAATTGAGTTCCACATCTTTTTAATACAAAGTGAAACTAGAAACAAAACAACAAAACTTACAAAGAATGTGAAGATGTAGTGCCCAAACACACTAACACAAACAATATCCCACAAAGCAGGTGGGAGATTGGGCTCCCTAAATATGATCCCCAATTAGAGGCAACGATTACCAGCTGCCTGTTACCAGGGAGTTATCAGGGAGCTAACGGGAGAGATAACTGGGGAGCTAAAGGGAGAGTTACCAGGGAGCTAACAGGAGAGATAACGGGATAGATAACTGGGCAGATAATGGGAGAGTTACTGGGTAGCTAACGGGAGAGATAACCGGGCAGCTAACGGGAGAGATAACCAGGGAGCTAATGGGAGAGTTACTGGGGAGCTAATGAGAGAGTTACTTGGGAGAGTTACTTGGGAGCTAATGGGAGAGATAACCAGGGAGCTAATGGGAGAGTTACTTGGGAGCTACCGGGAGAGATACTGGGGAGAGTTACTGGGGAGCTAACGGGAGAGTTACTGGTGAGAGTTACTTGGGAGCTAACGGGAGAGATACTGGGGAGAGTTACTTGGGAGCTAACGGGAGAGATACTTGGGAACTAACGGGAGAGATACTGGGGAGAATTACTTGGGAGCTAACGGGAGAGTTACTTGGGAACTAACGGGAGAGATACTGGGGAGAGTTACTTGGGAGCTAACGGGAGAGTTTCTTGGGAGCTAACGGGAGAGATACTGGGGAACTAACGGGAGAGATACTGGGGAGAATTACTTGGGAGCTAACGGGAGAGATACTTGGGAACTAACGGGAGAGATACTGGGGAGAATTACTTGGGAGCTAACGGGAGAGTTACTTGGGAGCTAACGGGAGAGATACTGGGGAGAGTTACTTGGGAGCTAACGGGAGAGTTACTTGGGAGCTAACGGGAGAGATACTGGGGAACTAACGGGAGAGATACTGGGGAGAATTACTTGGGAGCTAACGGGAGAGTTACTTGGGAACTAACGGGAGAGATACTGGGGAGAGTTACTGGGGAGCTAACGGGAGAGACACTGGGGAGAGTTACTTGGGACCTAACGGGAGAGATACTGGGGAGAGTTACTTGGGAGCTAACGGGAGAGATACTTGGGAGCTAACGGGAGAGATACTGGGGAACTAACGGGAGAGATACTGGGGAGAATTACTTGGGCGCTAACGGGAGAGACACTGGGGAGAGTTACTTGGGAGATAATGGGAGAGATACTGGGGAGAGTTACTTGGGAGCTAACGGGAGAGATACTGGGGAGAGTTACTTGGGAGATAATGGGAGAGATACTGGGGAGAGTTACTGGGGAGCTAATGAGAGAGTTTACTTGGGAACTAACGGGAGAGACACTGGTGAGAGTTACTTGGGAGCTAACGGGAGAGTTACTTGGGAACTAACGGGAGAGTTACTGGGGAGCTAACGGGAGAGACACTGGTGAGAGTTACTTGGGAGCTAACGGGAGAGATACTGGGGAGAGTTACTTGGGAGATAATGGGAGAGATACTGGGGAGAGTTACTTGGGAGCTAACGGGAGAGTTACTTGGGAGCTAACGGGAGAGTTACTGGGGAGCTAACGGGAGAGTTACTTGGGAGCTAACGGGAGAGTTACTTGGGAGCTAACGGGAGAGACACTGGGGAGAGTTACTTGGGAGCTAACGGGAGAGTTACTTGGGAACTAACGGGAGAGTTACTTGGGAGAGTTACTTGGGAGCTACCAGGAAGCTGGAGCGCGCCAAATTCAAATGACAAAATTGTAATATTAAACATTCATGAACATACAAGTGTCCTACATCATTTAAAAGCTTAACTTCTTGTTAATCCAGCCGCTTGGTCAGATTTCAAAAAGGCTTTAAGGCGAAAGCATACCATGCGATTATCTGAGGACAGTGCCCCGCATAGAAAAGCATTAAAAACATTTTCCAAACCAGCAAAGTCAGAAATAGCGATAAAATAAATCACTTACCTTTGAAGACCTTCCTCTGTTTGCAATCTCAAGGGTTCCAGCTACACAACAAATGGTCAAACAAGTCCGTTTATTGTCCATTTAAAGTCAGTTTCTTGGCGCGTTTGATTCAGTAATCCACCCGTTCCACTAGTTCAACATGCATACAAAGGAATCCCAAAAGTTACCAATAAACTTCATCCAAACAAGTCAAACAACGTTTCTAATCAATCCTTAGGTACCCTAATATGTAAATAAACAATCAAATTTAAGACGGAATGTAGTATGTTCAATACCAGAGATAAATAATGAGGTGTGCGCCCTCATCCACGCACTCCACAAGACTAACATCAAAATGAGAGCCACCTTGAAAAACTACAACTACTAATTCATCAAAAAACAAGCCTGAAACCCTTTCTAAAGACTGTTGACATCTAGTGGAAGCCATAGGAACTGCAATCTGGGAGCTATTTATTTGTATATCCCATAGACAAGCGTTGAAATGGACAGTGACCTCCAAAAAATATTCTGGATGGATTTTCCTCGAGTTTTCACCTGCAATATCAGTTCTGTTACACTCACAGACATTATTTTAACAGTTTTAGAAACTTCAGAGTGTTTATCCAATGCTACCAATTTTATGCATATCCTAGCTTCTGGGCCTGAGTAATAGGCAGTTTACTTTGGGCACCTCATTTATCTAAACTTCCGAACACTGCCCCCTAGCCCTAAGAGGTTTTAATTAAAACAGCTAGTGGGACAACTTCCAGTGAAACTGGAGGGCCTGCAATTCAAATAAATAATCATACAAATTATGGATATTAAACATTTAGGTTCATACAAGTGTCTTACATCGGTTAAAAGCTTGAATTCTTGTTAATCTAACTGCACTGTCTGATTTACAGTTGGCTTAACAGCGAAAGCATGCCATGCAATTGTTTGAGGATGGCGCCCCACATCAAAATATTTTTCCTCCTTCACAGGTTTCATAAATTCACAAAAAATAATGAAATATTCACATACTTTTTGAATAATCTTCCTCTGATTTGTCATCCAAAGGGTCCCAGCTATAACATGTAGTGTCATCCAAAGGGTCCCAGCTATAATATGTAGTGTCATCCAAAGGGTCCCAGCTATAACATGTAGTGTCATCCAAAGGGTCCCAGCTATAACATGTAGTGTCATCCAAAGGGTCCCAGCTATAACATGTAGTGTCGTTTTGTTAGATAAAAAAACGTTATATCCCAAAAAGTCTGTTTAGTTGGCGCCATCGATTTGAATAATCCACTCATTCGACATGCAGTGAAAGGAATCCAAAAAGCTACTACTAAACTTTATTAAAACAAGTCAAAATACATTTCTATTTGATCCTCAGATACCCTAAAATGTAATTAAACTATAATATTTCATACAGAAAGAAGTATGTTCAATAAGAAAACGATATTAACAGGTGCGTGTCCTCTTAGCCTCGGGCGCATACACAAATTTCTAAGTCTGTGTCCATGTGTCCGTTTTGGAAGAAACAAGCCTGAAACCTTGAAAAAAGACTACTGACACCCAGTGGAAGCCATAGGAATTGCATACTGGGAGCTAGATTACATTTTTTCCGTATGCGTCCCATTGGAAGAGCATGAACCCTTTTGGTTCCAGGTCGAACCCTTTTGGGTTCCATATAAAACCTTTCCCCAAAGGGTTCTACCTGGAGCCAACAGTGTTGTAGTTTAGAATCCCTCCTAGTCCACGTGGCCTCTCTCTGAGACCCGAGGAGGATGATGGTGGCAGAAGTAAAGGTTGAATTTAGCATAACAGGCTGTGCTGTGTGAGCCGAGCATGGAGCAGAGCAGTGCAGGGTCTGCCTCCAAAATGACACCCTATTCCCTGCATAGTGCTCTATTGGCTCCTATTCCCTACATAGTGCTCTATTGGCCCCTATTCCCTACATAGTGCTCTATTGGCCACTATTCCCTGCATAGTGCTGTATTGGCTCCTATTCCCTGCATAGTGCTCTATTGGCCCCTATTCCCTACATAGTGCTCTATTGGCCCCTATTCCCTGCATAGTGCTCTTTTGGCCCCTATTCCCTACATAGTGCTCTATTGGCCCCTATTCCCTAAATAGTGCTCTATTGGCCCCTATTCCCTACATAGTGCTCTATTGGCCCCTATTCCCTACATAGTTCTCTATTGGCTCCTATTCCCTACATAGTGCTCTATTGGCCCCTATTCCCTACATAGTGCTCTATTGGCCCCTATTCCCTACATAGTGCTCTATTGGCCCCTATTCCCTACATAGTGCTCTATTGGCTCCTATTCCCTGCATAGTGCTCTATTGGCCCCTATTCCCTACATAGTGCTCTATTGGCCCCTATTCCCTACATAGTGCTCTATTGGCTCCTATTCCCTACATAGTGCTCTATTGGCTCATATTCCATGCATAGTTCTCTATTGGTCCCTATTCCCTACATAGTGCTCTATTGGCCCCTATTCCCTACATAGTGCTCTATTGGCCCCTATTCCGTACATAGTATTTGGGACATATCCATAGTAGATGTAGTCGTGGCTGAACATCTCTTTCCCTCCATGTCGATAAACTTCAGAAGCTCAGGTTAGGTGGTCTGCACTGATAAGCAAGTCCAAACCAATCAATCCCCACTCCCAACCTCTGATCACAGGAGGCGGATAGACATGATTAAAAGCTCTGCCGAAGGGGGATGGTCTGATCTTTACCAATCGCTCCACCCCCTCCCTCCCTCCCTCCCTCCCGAGTGTGTGTGTCCGTGTATGTGTGTGTGTCCGTGTATGTGTGTGTCCGTGTATGTGTATGTGTGTGTGTGACCGTGTCCGTGTATGTGTGTGTGTGTCCGTGCCCGTGTATGTGTGTGTGTGTCCGTGTCCGTGTATGTGTGTGTGTGTCCGTGTATGTGTGTGTGTGTCCGTGTGTGTGTGTCCGTGTATGTGTGTGTGTCCGTGTATGTGCATGTGTGCATTTGAATGAGCGTGTGTGTATGTGTCCAAACACCTGCCCGGCATCAGCCTCAGGAAAACAGGTGTTAGCTGTAACAACGCTGCCTCTCAGTGTCATTCAAATGTACTATTTGTTTTGTTTTATTTGTAAAAAAAAATTCCTTTTCTCTTTGACAGTCATTCTATCCCCCTCCCAGCAATTCCACAGCCCCTCCCTCAGCCCCTCCCTCCTCTCTCTGCTGGCCTCCCTCAGCCCCTCCCACCTCTCTCTGCTGGCCACCCTCAGCCCCTCCCTCAGCCCCTCCCACCTCTCTCTGCTGGCCACCCTCTTCGGATTTCTACACACCTTATATATTTGATATACCATATGATCAACTGAACTTAATTCAAGGAGAAAGAGAGAGAGAAAGGGGGATGGTCAGAGACGGATTGAGAGGTAGAGACCATTTAGAGACTATGTAGGGAATAGGGGCCAATAGAGCACTATGTAGATTGAGAGGTAGAGACCATTTAGAGACTATGTAGGGAATAGGGGCCAATAGAGCACTATGTAGATTGAGAGGTAGAGACTATTTAGAGACTATGTAGAGAATAGGGGCCAATAGAGCACTATGTAGATTGAGAGGTAGAGACTATTTAGAGACTATGTAGAGAATAGGGGCCAATAGAGCACTATGTAGATTGAGAGGTAGAGACCATTTAGAGACTATGTAGAGAATAGGGGCCAATAGAGCACTATGTAGATTGAGACGTAGAGACTATTTAGAGACTATGTATGGATTGAAGGTAGAGACTATTTAGAGACTATGTAGGGAATAGGGGCCAATAGAGCACTATGTAGATTGAGAGGTAGAGACTATTTAGAGACTATGTAGGGAATAGGGGCCAATAGAGCACTATGTAGATTGAGAAGTAGATACTATTTAGAGACTATGTAGGGAATAGGGGCCAATAGAGCACTATGTAGATTGAGAAGTAGATACTATTTAGAGACTATGTAGGGAATAGGGGCCAATAGAGCACTATGTAGATTGAGAGGTAGAGACTATTTAGAGAATATTTAGGGAATAGGGGCCAATAGAGCACTATGTAGATTGAGAGGTAGAGACTATTTAGAGACTATGTAGGGAATAGCGGCCAATAGAGCACTATGTAGATTGAGAGGTAGAGACTATTTAGAGACTATGTAGAGAATAGGGGCCAATAGAGCACTATGTAGATTGAGAGGTAGAGACTATTTAGAGACTATGTAGAGAATAGGGGCCAATAGAGCACTATGTAGATTGAGAGGTAGAGACCATTTAGAGACTATGTAGGGAATAGGGGCCAATAGAGCACTATGTAGATTGAGAGGTAGAGACTATTTAGAGACTATGTAGAGAATAGGGGCCAATAGAGCACTATGTAGATTGAGAGGTAGAGACTGGGGAAGACAAAAGGTTCGCTGTCATGACACATATTTATTCATTTATCCTCCGTACCCCCAGGGGAGGAGGACCATCTATCTCCCCCTGTATCAGGCCTCCCCCAGGGGAGGACCATCTCTCTCCCTGTATCAGGCCTCCACCCAGGGGAGGAGGACCATCTCTCTCCCTGTATCAGACCTCCACCCAGGGGAGGACCATCTATCTCCCTGTATCAGGCCTCCACCCAGGGGAGGACCATCTATCTCTCCCTGTATCAGACCTCCACCCAGGGGAAGACCATCTATCTCCCTGTATCAGGCCTCCACCCAGGGGAGGACCATCTATCTCTCCCTGTATCAGGCCTCCACCCAGGGGAGGACCATCTATCTCTCCCTGTATCAGACCTCCACCCAGGGGAGGACCATCTATCTCTCCCTGTATCAGGCCTCCACCCAGGGGAGGACCATCTATCTCTCCCTGTATCAGACCTCCACCCAGGGGAGGACCATCTATCTCTCCCTGTATCAGACCTCCACCCAGGGGAGGACCATCTCTCTCTCCCTGTATCAGACCTCCACCCAGGGGAGGAGGACCATCTCTCTCTCCCTGTATCAGGCCTCCAACCAGGGGAGGAGGACCATCTCTCTCTCCCTGTATCAGGCCTCCACCCATAGGAGGGGGACCATCTCTCTCTCCCTGTATCTGTATACCAGGGGTCTACATGCAGTCTAATCCAGGCTACAGGGGATATCTATGGTATTATCATGGGTGCTATCGATCCCCCTCAGCCCCCTGGCTGCTGTGTGTGTGTGTGTGTGTGTGTGTGTGTGTGTGTGTGTGTGTGTGTGTGTGTGTGTGTGTGTGTGTGTGTGTGTGTGTGTGTGTGTGTGTGTGTGTGTGTGTGTGTGTGTGTGTGTGTATGCCATGCCTGAGGGGATGCTTGCTTTCCTGGCAATGAAAGACCAGGAGTCAGTAATTCTCCCGTTAGCTCCTCTGTCAAATCTATCAAACTTTGCTTGTCACATGTGCTGAATACAACACGTGTAGACCTTACCACGAAATGCTTACTTACAAGCCCTTTTAAAAGGGTTCTCCTATGAGGACAGCCGGAAACCCCTTTAGGTTGTAGATAGCACCTCTGGATGGTGTAGCCAGGCTGATGTCTTACAGGTGTGTGGATACATCTGTAGTGACGTCAGTCTGTTCTAAATGATGCTCAGATTTACTGTAGGAATCATTTCATTTCCTCTCATCAGATATTACATTTGAGTCATTTAGCAGACCCTCTTATCCAGAGCGACATACAGAAGCAATTAAGGCTGAGTGCATTGCACTTTACTGGCCCAACGCTCCTAACCACTAGGCTACCAACCTCTGAGGGGCTCCACTGTCCATCTTCCCCATTCCCCTCTCTCTTCTCTCTTTCACTCTCCCTCTGTCTGTTCACAAAGTGATTTTCAGACCATCAGTGGATGCACGTGGTGTATGTACACTACAGTTCAAAAGTTTGGGGTCACTTAGAAATGTCCTTGTTTTTGAAAGAAAAGCACATTTTTTTGGTCCATTAAAATAACATCAGAAATACAGTGTAGATATGGTTAACGTTGTAAATGACTATTGTAGCTGGAAACGGATGATTTTTAATGGGATATCTACATAGGCGTACAGAGGCCCTTTATAAGCAACCATCACTCCTGTGTTACAATGGCACATTGTGTTAGCTAATCCAAGTTTATCATTTTAAAAAGGCTAATTGATCATAGAAAACCCCTTTGGAATTGTGTTAGCACAGCTGAAAACTGTTGTTCTGATTAAAGAAGCAATAAAACTGGCCTTCTTTAGACTAGTTGAGTATCTGGAGCATCAGCATTTGTGGGTTCGATTACAGGCTCAAAATGGCCAGAAACAAAGACTTAGTTCTGAAACTCGTCAGTCTATATTCTTATTCTAAGAAATGACGGCTATTCCATGCGAGAAATTGCCAAGAAACTGAAGATCTCGTACAAAGCTGTGTACTACTCCCTAAACAGAACAGCGCAAACTGGCCCTAACCAGAATAGAAAGATGAGTGGGAGGCCCCGGTGCACAACTGAGCAAGAGGACAAGTACATTAGAGTGTCTAGTTTGAGAATCAGACGCCTCACAAGTCCTCAACTGACAGCTTCATTAAATTGTACCCACATAACACCAGTCTCAACGTCAACAGTGAAGAGGCGACTGGGATGCTGGCCATCTGGGCAGAGTTCTTCTGTCCAGTGTCTGTGTTCTTTTGCCGATCTTGATCTTGGCCAGTCTGAGATATGGCTTTTTCTTTGCAACTCTGCCTAGAAGGCCAGCATCCCGGAGTCGCCTCTAAACTGTTGACGTTGAGACTGGTGTTTGGATTAGCTAACACAATGTGCCATTGGAACACAGGAGTGATGGTTGCTGATAATGGGAATCTGTATGCCTATGTAGATATTCCATTAAAAATCAGCTGTTTTCAGCTACAATAGTCATTTACAACATCAACAATGCCTACACTGTATTCCTGATCAATTTGATGTTATTTTAATGGACATAAAACGTGTTTTTCTTTCAAAACAAGGGCATTTCTAAGTGACCCCAAACTTCTGAACGGTAGTGAATAACGAGGGCTTTGACTCACCAACTCTCTCTACTTCCCTCATTTACCCTCCTGGTGACACCACCTCTGGAGAGAGTGAATACCTGTCACGGGCCTGTCTCTCTACCTGAACTGGTGACCTCTGGAGAGAGTGAATACCTGTCACGGGCCTGTCTCTCTACCTGAACTGGTGACCTCTGGAGAGAGTGAATACCTGTCACGGGCCTGTCTCTCTACCTGAACTGAAATCAACTCCGGCAGAGAAAACGTTTTCTGATGAGAGGCTGATAAAAGCAGAATAACCTTGAGTCATCAGGCCTCCTGCAGCTCTCCCTGACCTACGCAACCACCACAATTTATAGTCTATTCAGCCGTCTAGCTTCCAATTGTACCTGCAGCACCGGCGCATGCATATTAACTTGATGCATTGAGGAAATATAGTAATCTGTTCTTTAATCACAGCACAATATATCCAGGCAGGGGTCCTAAAGCTGAGTTGTGTCCCTATTCAGGCTGCCCCGGTTCAATTAAGGTATTGCTCCTCCATGGAGCTCTGAAAGCTCCAGCCGGGTCCCTTCTGAACAGCTTTTAGATGGAATGTACTTCTCTCTGCACATTCCACAGTTCCGGAGTTCCGACTTCATTTAATTATAGCCCTGATCCCCTACTCTGGGGTTGATTAAATGTACTGTACCATGTTGATGTAGGATATTAACCCTTTAAGTACTTTCTCAGCTACCTCATCTTACCTCTCTCTTACTGCTAGAAGAGGCACTAAGGTTTTACATTTGCTCTCTCTTTCTCTCCCGCCCTCTACCTCTGCGTCTCTCCCTCTCTCTCTCTCTCTCTCTCTCTCTCTCTCTCTCTCTCTCTATCTATCTCTGTCTCTCTCTCTCTCTATCTCCGTCTCTCTCTCTCTCTCTCTCTCTCTCTCTGTCTCTGTCTCTCTCTCTCTCTATCTCTGTCTCTCTCTCCCTCTCCCTCTCTCTCTCCCTCTCTCTCTCTGTCTCTCTCTCACAGACAATGCTAAAGGACGACTCTTTGCTACTCATCCCTAATGTGCTGAAGGTGTTCCTGGAGAATGGTCAGATCAAGTCCTTTACGTTTGACAGCCGCACCACTGTCAGGGTACGTATACAGTGTATGATCCAGTTTGTAAACATTACCAACAGAGTGAATGCGATGATTGATTTAAAATGGTTGCCCTCTGCTGGTGATTTGCAGGATGTGCAATGATACAAGTAAAAGGAGGGCTGTGATTGGTTACATGGCCTACTGTGCCCATTTATCTGTATTAAATGGGCCATAACGATAAAAGTAGGGGAGATCCCATACTGGAACATTGATATGAGTATATCATGTTCAACAATACATTGTACAATACTACTCATATTCCAGAGCAAGCGGTAAAGCTTCATATAACACCAAATGGTGCTTTGTAGCACCGACAGATGAAACATTATAAACATGAAAAACTGATTGGATTTTGCAGAAAGTCATCCACATAATGGGAATCCAACTTGTTTTTTAAATGATTCACGTTGCCAGACAACTCAACCAAATGTAAATCAAAACTAGACGTTGTACTGTCGTCTGCGCCCAGTGGGTATAACCATCGTAATTTAATGACGCCACTGATGGTAAGACACAGTGTTTGATGAACAGGCCTAGTTATGAGAAGCCCACTTCCATCAATTACCAGTATTTTAAAACGGCTGTGCCTGCGTCTGAACTTGCACCCTATTCCCTATATAGTGCACTACTTTTGACCCAAGCCCTATGGGTTCGAGTCTAAATGAGCGTGCTAAAAAGGGAATAGGGTGGCATTTGAGGTGCATACTGTAATATTGTAATGGCATATACCAGTCAGTCAGGAGACAGATAGGAATGACTTCTATCTAATTTGTAAGTCGCTCTGGATAAGAGCGTCTGCTAAATGACTTAAATGTAAATGTAAATCTACTGCCAGGCTCTGAGACGACTCTGCCATCTCTTACCAGGCTCTGACATCTCTTACCAGACTCTGACATCTCTTACCAGGCTCTGACATCTCTTACCAGACTCTGACATCTCTTACCAGGCTCTGACATCTCTTACCAGGCTCTGACATCTCTTACCAGGCTCTGACATCTCTTACCAGACTCTGACATCTCTTACCAGACACATTAAGGCACAATATTAGATTTCAGAACTCTCTTTTCCTGCTCATTCAGGGAGTGGGTTTAAGAAATGGATGGATGGAGGGAGCGAGAGAAAGAGAGGGAGGAAATCAAATGAACAGTTTTCTCTATCCACAGTTTGTTTGTGTAGCAGATTGTGTCATTGTAATCCTTGGTTAATATTGCCAATACAGCTTATCCTTGTTTTGTTTTAGCAGACTGTTTTCATCCGCGCCACTGTGATTCAAGGTGAATGTATCTCCGTCTCTGTTGCTAGGATATTCCGTCCATTTAGGAGATTACAATACACAAACTACCAATTATGAAAGATTGCTGGCTCCACACACACACACACACACACACACACACACACACACACACACACACACACACACACACACACACACACACACACACACACACACACACACACACACACACACAATCCGAGGACTGTATTTGTCTGAGTTGAAATATGTTATGAAATCTTCCCCTCATATTCTTTTTTTTTTTTTTTAAACCTTTATTTAACTAGGCAAGTCAGTTAAGAACAAATTCTTATTTTCAATGATGGCCTAGGAACAGTGGATTAACTGGTCTAGGAACAGTGGGTTAACTGGTCTAGGAACAGTGGGCAGAACGACAGATTTGTTTGATTTGTCAGCTCAGGGATTTGAACCTGCAACCTTCCGGTTACTAGTCCACCGCTCTAACCACTGGGCTACCCTGCCGCTCATGAAGCCACAAGGCAAGAAGCAGAGAGAAGAACGCTCAGTTCTCAGTCCCAAATGGTACCCTGTTACCTATGTAGTGCACTACTTTCGATCAGGAGAGAGAGAGAGACAATTAAGCACGTTTTCCTCCGCAGTTTTTATGCAAGTAAATAATAATGTTTTTAATACGACAGCTGTGACGGAAACAGGGAGTTTCAGTACAATTGTACAAAAGCAGACAGATCATTGGTTCGTTCGACATGGTGGGATCGTTTTGTGTAAGTAAAATGTATTATGTGAGAAATTGTGATCTAAACCCATTCATGGATTAATATTTATATAATAACCATCATATTGAAGTAAACTTGGAGTCACACTATGATATTGTGTGTAGTCCTTCCACTACAGATGAAATCATTTATGATGAACTTCACAGGGTGATTTTGATGCTCCTTTCCAATGAGGGTCTTATTCTGGTGACATGATAATCGATGCTTGACTGCCGTTTGACAAATACAAATATTCTTGCTCTTTATCCATAATACTCTCATTGTAGACTAGGCTACCAGCACTGTATCTGTGAGCTGTTGGCTAGAGCTCAGGTGCCAAAAGTTTTTGTGACAAAACTATTGGTAGATTTGAAAAAGGTGATGGAAACACATTAAACTTTGATTTGTATTCAGTACATGAAAACGTAAGCGGAAAGGTAGATTGTGTGTGTGCACTACGTCATCACATACTGACTTTTATCCTACACAACTTTTCTTTGTGGATTTTAGAATATTCGCATGAAAATCTGTCACCATGGAAACCTAGCTAGTAGTACAGTACACTGATCCCAATGCAACAATGTGAGAGAGCAAATAGAGCTCTCGCCTGTATTTACTCTGACCATTATGGGACACATGGGATGCGTCCCAAATAATACACTATTCCCGTTCCCTACATAGTGCACTACTTTTGACAATAAGTGCACTATTATAGGGAATAGCGTGCCATTGTGGACCCGTCGAAAGCCATATCTTATTTTCCTCTGGCAGGTCATCATAATGCAGATAGGGAATGACCTCTGAACCCTCAGTGGAGAAGATAACAGGATAGTTTGGTCTATTTGTACCACAAGCAGAAAAATCAACATCGCACAGATAAAAATCACAACACAGGAGGACATGAAATATTGAATAAATATTGGAAGAGATAAATGCTATCCATAAACTCCAAATAAACCTCTCTTTCTTTCTCTCTAGGATGTGATCTCGTCCCTGCAGGACCGCCTGTCCCTGCGTTACATCGAGCACTTTGCCTTGGTGTTGGAGTCAGGTGGGCTGGACCAGAACCAGAGACTACACCTGCTGCAGGAGAACCAGCCGCTCTCACATGTAAGGGAGCCAACAGTTACTGTATTCCTCCTGATTACTGTGTTACAGTCATTCTAAGAGCAGTGTGAGTGTAATATAGCCTGGTTAAACCAGACTTAGTCACTACCAAGGACAAATCCCTTCACACCATGGCAGTTTGACCATAGAAATAGAATCTATAGACTACATTACACTGGATATGGCATGGTATCACCTTCCATTGACTAGCTGTGCTTGTCTACTATGTAGCGAAGGAAGCTGTTATGATATAGGTGTTATTCGTGCCGTCTCCCTCTCTCTCCTCAGGTGGTGCACAGGACGTATTTCCAGGGGATGAAGTGTCTCTTTCGCATCTGTTTCTTCCCCAAGGATCCAGCAGACCTGCTCAGGAGGGACCCTGCAGCCTTCGAGTACCTCTACATACAGGTAGGGATACAGCCTTCGGGTACCTCTAGGTAGGGATACAGCCTTTTGGTATCTCTAGTTGAGGATACAGCCTTTTGGTACCTCTAGGTGGGGATACAGCCTTCGGGTACCTCTAGGTGGGGATACAGCCTTCGGGTACCTCGAGGTGGGGATACAGCCTTCGGGTACCTCTAGGTGGGGATACAGCCTTCGGGTACCTCTAGGTGGGGATACAGTCTTCGGGTACCTCTAGGTGGGGATACAGCCTTCGGGTACCTCTAGGTGGGGATACAGCCTTCGGGTACCTCTAGGTGGTGATACAGCCTTCGGGTACCTCTAGGTGGTGATACAGCCTTTGGGTACCTCTAGGTGGGGATACAGCCTTTGGGTACCTCTAGGTGGGGATACAGCCTTCGGGTACCTCTAGGTGGGGATACAGTCTTCGGGTACCTCTAGGTGGGGATACAGTCTTCGGGTACCTCTAGGTGGGGATACAGCCTTCGGGTACCTCTAGGTGGGGATACAGCCTTCGGGTACCTCTAGGTGGGGATACAGCCTTCGGGTACCTCTAGGTGAGGATACAGCCTTTGGGTACCTCTAGGTGGGGATACCGTCTTTGGGTACCTCTAGGTGGGGATACAGCCTTCGGGTACCTCTAGGTGAGGATACAGACTTCGGGTACCTCTAGGTGAGGATACAGCCTTCGGGCACCTCTAGGTGGGGATACAGCCTTCGCGTACCTCTAGGTGGGGATACAACCTTCGGGTACCTCTACATACAGGTAGGGATACAGCCTTCGGGTACCTCTAGGTGGGGATACAGCCTTCGGGTACCTCTCGGTGGGGATACAGCCTTCGGGTACCTCTAGGTGGGGATACAGCCTTCGGGTACCTCTAGGTGGGGATACAGCCTTCGGGTACCTCTAGGTGGGGATACAGCCTTCGGGTAACACTAGGTGGGGATACAGCCTTCGGGTACCTCTACATACAGGTAGGGATACAGCCTTCGGGTACCTCGAGGTGGGGATACAGCCTTCGGGTACCTCTAGGTGGGGATACAGCCTTCGGGTACCTCTAGGTGGGGATACAGCCTTCGGGTACCTCTAGGTGGTGATACAGCCTTCGGGTACCTCTAGGTGGGGATACAGCCTTCGGGTACCTCTACATACAGGTGGGGATACAGCCTTTGGGTACCTCGAGGTGGGGATACAGCCTTCGGGTACCTCTAGGTGAGGATACAGCCTCCGGGTACCTCTAGGTGGGGATACAGCCTTCGGGTACCTCTACATACAGGTGGGGATACAGCCTTCGGGTACCTCTAGGTGGGGATACAGCCTTCGGGTACCTCTACATACAGGTGGGGATACAGCCTTCGGGTACCTCGAGGTGGGGATACAGCCTTCGGGTACCTCGAGGTGGGGATACAGCCTTCGGGTACCTCGAGGTGGGGATACAGCCTTCGGGTACCTCTAGGTGGGGATACAGCCTTCGGGTACCTCTACATACAGGTGGGGATACAGCCTTCGGGTACCTCTAGGTGGTGATACAGCCTTCGGGTACCTCTAGGTGGGGATACAGCCTTCGGGTACCTCTAGGTGGGGATACAGCCTTCGGGTACCTCTAGGTGGGGATACAGCCTTCGCGTACCTCTAGGTGGGGATACAGCCTTCGCGTACCTCTAGGTGGGGATACAGCCTTCGGGTACCTCTAGGTGGGGATACAGCCTTCGGGTACCTCTAGGTGAGGATACAGCCTTTGGGTAGCTCTAGGTGAGGATACAGCCTTTGGGTAGCTCTAGGTGAGGATACAGCCTTCGGGTAGCTCTAGGTGAGGATACAGCCTTTGGGTAGCTCTAGGTGAGGATACAGCCTTTGGGTACCTCTAGGTGAGGACACAGCCTTCGGGTAGCTCTAGGTGAGGATACAGCCTTTGGGTACCTCTAGGTGAGGATACAGCCTTCGGGTAGCTCTAGGTGAGGATACAGCCTTTGGGTACCTCTAGGTGAGGATACAGCCTTCGGGTACCTCTTGGTGGGGATACAGCCTTCGGGTAGCTCTAGGTGAGGATACAGCCTTTGGGTAGCTCTAGGTGGGGATACAGCCTTTGGGTAGCTCTAGGTGTCTCCCCCCTTTGCTGGAAGCAGTTCCTGACAAGGAAATCCATCTATGTTATAGCTTAAAGCTGTGCCTAAAACTGTATAACCTGAATAACATTACCCCCACCACAGAGTCGCAATGACGTCATCAAAGAGCGCTTCGGCATGGACTGGAAGTCTGACGTCACACTGCGCCTGGCGGCGCTTCATATCTACATCACAGTGTCATCGGCCAGACCCAATCAGAAGATCTCGCTCAAGAATGTGGAGTAAGTGTGTGTGTGTGTGTGTGTGTGTGTGTGTGTGTGTGTGTGTGTGTGTGTGTGTGTGTGTGTGTGTGTGTGTGTGTGTGTGTGTGTGTGTGTGTGTGTGTGTGTGTGTGTGTGTGTGTGTGTGTGTGTGTGTGTGTGTGTGTGTGTGTGTGACGACAAAATGGATCGCTCAGCTGCATGACTCATTACTCAGACACTCCACAGAACGAAATGTGTGTCTCCGTATTCCATTATGTTTCATAAAAAATGTCTTAGCTCTAATATGCGTGGTATCCAGCTGAGTTCTAAAAGTATATCAAAATGATCCATAATTACTCCATCTAATATTGAAAGCAGAAACCACTCAAACCACGAGCTCAAGTCACTCTGACACCAATAAATTCCTTTTACAATTACAAGTCCCTTGGGCCACACATTTACTTATATCCCCAACTTACCAGATAACTAGATCACTCCCAGATAACAATACTGAACAAAAATATAAATTCAACATGTAAAGTGTTGGTCAAATTTTTCATGAACTGAAATAAAAGATCCCAGAAATGTTTCTCTCAAATTGTGCACAAACTTGTTTACATTTCTGTTAGTGAGCATTTCTCCAAGATAATCCATCCCCCTGACAGGTGTGGCACATCAAGAAGCTGATTAAACAGCATGATCATTTCTCCAAGATAATCCATCCCCCTGACAGGTGTTGCATATCAAGAAGCTGATTAAACAGCATGATCATTTCTCCAAGATAATCCATCCCCCTGACAGGTGTTGCATATCAAGAAGCTGATTAAACAGCATGATCATTTCTCCAAGATAATCCATCCCCCTGACAGGTGTTGCATATCAAGAAGCTGATTAAACAGCATGATCATTACACGTCAACAATAAAATGCCACTCTAAAATGTGAATTTTTGACACACAACACAATGCCACAGATGTCTCAAGTTTTTAGGGAATGTACAATTAGCATGCTGAATGCAGGAATGTCCACCAGAGCTGTTGCCAGATAATGTAATGTTCACTTCTCTACCATAAGCCGCCTCCACATCCGGCTTCTTCACCTGCAGGATCGCCTGAGACCAGCCATCCGGACAGCTCGTGAAATTGTGGGTTTCACCACAGAAGAATTTCTTCACAAACTGTCAGAAACCGTCTCAGGGAAGCTCATCTGCATGCTCGTCATCCTCACCAGGGTCTTGACCTGACTGAAGTTTGGCGCCGTAACCAACTTCAGTGGGCAAATGCCCACCTTCGATGGCCAGTGGCACGCTGGAGAAGTGTGCTCTTTACGGATGAATCCCAGTTTCAACCGTACGGGGTAAATGGCAGACAGCGTGTTTGGCGATGTGTTGGCGAGCGGTTTGCTGATGTCAACGTTGTGAACAGAGTGCTCCATGGTGGCGGTGGGGTTATGGTATGGTGTTTCCTGATGTCAACGTTGTGAACAGAGTGTTCCATGGTGGCGGTGGGGTTATGGTATGGTGTTTCCTGATGTCAACGTTGTGAACAGAGTGCCCCATGGTGGCGGTGGGGTTATGGTATGGTGTTTCCTGATGTCAACGTTGTGAACAGAGTGCCCCATGGTGGCGGTGGGGTTATGGTATGGTGTTTCCTGATCTCAACGTTGTGAACAGAGTGCCCCATGGTGGCGGTGGGGTTATGGTATGGTGTTTCCTGATATCAACGTTGTGAACAGAGTGCCCCATGGTGGCGGTGGGGTTATGGTATGGTGTTTCCTGATATCAACGTTGTGAACAGAGTGCGTTGGGGTTATGGTAACAGAACAGTGCCACATGGTGGCGGTGGGGTTATGGTATGGTGTTTCCTGATCTCAACGTTGTGAACAGAGTGCCCCATGGTGGCGGTGGGGTTATGGTATGGGCAGGCATAAGTTATGGACAACAAACACAGTTGCATTTTATCAATGTCAATTTGAATGCACAGAGATACTGTGATGAGATCCTGAGGCCCATTGTTGTGCCATTCATCCACCGCCATCACCAGATAGCTTGATAATGCACGGCCCCATGTCACAAGAATCTGTACACAATTCCTAGAAGTTGAACATTTCCCCGTTTTTCCATGGCCTGAGCATGTTTGGAATGCTCTGGATCAACGTGTACAACAGTGCATGTTCCAGTTCCCACAAATATGCAGAAACTTCGCACAGCCATTGAAGAGGAGTGGGACATTTCACAGCCCACAATCAACAGCCTGATCAACTATATGTGAAGGAGATGTTTCACGCTGCATGAGGCAAATGGTGGTCACACCAGATACTGACTGGTTTTCTGATCCACGCCCCTACATGTGACCAACAGATGCATATCTGTATTCCCAGTCATGTGAAATCCATAGAATAGGGCCTAATTTATTTCAATTGAATGATTTCCTTACGTGAACTGTAACTCAGTAAATTCTTAGAAATTGTTGCATGTGTTTATATTTTTGTATAGTGTAGATAACTCTGACAGACAGACATTATACCAGATAACTAACTCACTCTGACAGACATTATACCAGATAACTAACTCTCTCTGACAGACATTATACCAGATAACTAACTCACTCTGACTGACAGACATTATACCAGATAACTAACTCACTCTGACAGACATTATACCAGATAACTAACTCACTCTGACAGACAGACATTATACCAGATAACTAACTCACTCTGACAGACAGACATTATACCAGATAACTAACTCTCTCTGACAGACAGACATTATACCAGATAACTAACTCACTCTGACAGACATTATACCAGATAACTAACTCACTCTGACAGACAGACATTATACCAGATAACTAACTCACTCTGACAGACAGACATTATACCAGATAACTAACTCACTCTGACAGACAGACATTATACCAGATAACTAACTCACTCTGACAGACAGACATTATACCAGATAACTAACTCACTCTGACAGACAGACATTATACCAGATAACTAACTCACTCTGACAGACAGACATTATACCAGATAACTAACTCAGATTATACCAGATAACTAACTCACTCTGACAGACAGACATTATACCAGATAACTAACTCACTCTGACAGACAGACATTATACCAGATAACTAACTCACTCTGACAGACAGACATTATACCAGATAACTAACTCACTCTGACAGACAGACATTATACCAGATAACTAACTCACTCTGACAGACAGACATTATACCAGATAACTAACTCTCACTCTGACAGACAGACATTATACCAGATAACTAACTCACTCTGACAGACAGACATTATACCAGATAACTAACTCACTCTGACAGACAGACATTATACCAGATAACTAACTCACTCTGACAGACAGACATTATACCAGATAACTAACTCACTCTGACAGACAGACATTATACCAGATAACTAACTCACTCTGACAGACAGACATTATACCAGATAACTAACTCACTCTGACAGACAGACATTATACCAGATAACTATTATACCAGATAACTAACTCTCTCTGACAGACATTATACCAGATAACTAACTCACTCTGACAGACAGACATTATACCAGATAACTAACTCACTCTGACAGACAGACATTATACCAGATAACTAACTCACTCTGACAGACAGACATTATACCAGATAACTAACTCTCTCTGACAGACAGACATTATACCAGATAACTAACTCACTCTGACAGACAGACATTATACCAGATAACATAACCAGATAACTAACTCTGACAGACAGACATTATACCAGATAACTAACTCACTCTGACAGACAGACATTATACCAGATAACTAACTCACTCTGACAGACAGACATTATACCAGATAACTAACTCACTCTGACAGACAGACATTATACCAGATAACTAACTCACTCTGACAGACAGACATTATACCAGATAACTAACTCACTCTGACAGACAGACATTATACCAGATAACTAACTCACTCTGACAGACAGACATTATACCAGATAACTAACTCACTCTGACAGACAGACATTATACCAGATAACTAACTCACTCTGACAGACAGACATTATACCAGATAACTAACTCACTCTGACAGACAGACATTATACCAGATAACTAACTCACTCTGACAGACAGACATTATACCAGATAACTAACTCACTCTGACAGACAGACATTATACCAGATAACTAACTCACTCTGACAGACAGACATTATACCAGATAACTAACTCACTCTGACAGACATTATACCAGATAACTAACTCACTCTGACAGACAGACATTATACCAGATAACTAACTCACTCTGACAGACATTATACCAGATAACTAACTCACTCTGACAGACAGACATTATACCAGATAACTAACTCACTCTGATTATACCAGATAACTAACTCACTCTGACAGACAGACATTATACCAGATAACTAACTCACTCTGACAGACATTATACCAGATAACTAACTCACTCTGACAGACAGACATTATACCAGATAACTAACTCACTCTGACAGACAGACATTATACCAGATAACTAACTCACTCTGACAGACAGACATTATACCAGATAACTAACTCACTCTGACAGACAGACATTATACCAGATAACTAACTCACTCTGACAGATTATACAGATAACAACTTATCTGACAGACAGACATTATACCAGATAACTAACTCACTCTGACAGACAGACATTATACCAGATAACTAACTCACTCTGACAGACAGACATTATACCAGATAACTAACTCACTCTGAGACAGACATTATACCAGATAACTAACTCACTCTGACAGACAGACATTATACCAGATAACTAACTCACTCTGACAGACAGATAACATCACTCTGACAGACAGACATTATACCAGATAACTAACTCACTCTGACAGACAGACATTATACCAGATAACTAACTCACTCTGACTTATACCAGATAACATTATACCAGATAACTAACTCACTCTGACAGACAGACATTATACCAGATAACTAACTCACTCTGACAGACATTATACCAGATAACTAACTCACTCTGACAGACAGACATTATACCAGATAACTAACTCACAGACATTATACCAGATAACTAACTCTCTCTGACAGACAGACATTATACCAGATAACTAACTCTCTCTGACAGACATTATACCAGATAACTAACTCACTCTGACAGACAGACATTATACCAGATAACTAACTCACTCTGACAGACATTATACCAGATAGCTAACTCACTCTGACAGACAGACATTATACCAGATAACTAACTCACTCTGACTAACAGACATTTTACCAGATAACTAACTCACTCAGACAGACATTATACCAGATAACTAACTCACTCTGACTGACAGACATTATACCAGATAGCTAACTCACTCTGACTAACAGACATTATACCAGATAACTAACTCACTCTGACAGACAGACATTATACCAGATAACTAACTCACTCTGACTGACAGACATTATACCAGATAACTAACTCACTCTGACTAACAGACATTATACCAGATAACTAACTCAATCTCTGACAGACATTATACCAGATAACTAACTCACTCTGACTAACAGACATTATACCAGATAACTAACTCACTCTGACAGACAGACATTATACCAGATAACTAACTCACTCTGACAGACATTATACCAGATAGCTAACTCACTCTGACTGACAGACATTATACCAGATAGCTAACTCACTCTGACAGACATTATACCAGATAACTAACTCACTCTGACAGACATTATACCAGATAACTAACTCACTCTGACTGACATTATACCAGATAACTAACTCAGTCTGACTGACAGACATTATACCAGATAGCTAACTCACTCTGACTGACAGACATTATACCAGATAACTAACTCACTCTGACTGACATTATACCAGATAACTAACTCACTCAGACAGACATTATACCAGATAACTAACTCACTCTGACAGACAGAATTTGACAAATTTATCAGATACTCTTATCCAGAGTGACATACAATCAGTGCATTCAACTAGAAGAAAACAACCATATAGTATGTGAGTGAATACAATGAAATAACATTAATCGTAAGTCATTGCATTGCATTGCATTCAGTCACACAGACAGAGTAGAGCCAGTGTTCTGTCTCCAGTCTGAGTCTGACTCTGAGGGGGGGCCTTGTCAACCCTGTCAGTGTGACAGAAAATAGGAGCAGTATCTCCTTGAGTCTTTGTCTACATCCCAACTGGCACCCTATTCCCTATATAGTGCACTACCTTTGACCAGGGCCCACAAGGCTATAAAGGGAATAGGGTGCCATTTGGGACGTAGCCTTCGAGTCTTCCCTGGGGGTCTCTCCCCGAGATATAGACATGGTCCCACAGCTGTCAGCATCTGACTGGTTATACCATCTCACTCTCTCTCTTTCTTTCTTCCTCTCTCCCTTTGCTCTCTACTCTAACCCCTCTACTCTAACCCCTCCTCTAACCCCTCTCCATTCCCAGGAAGGAGTGGGGTCTGGAACCTTTCCTCCCCCTCACTCTACTTCCCACCATCAAGGAGAAGAATGTGTGTAAGACCCTGTCACAGCTGCTCAAGACCTATCAGCATCTGCCTCCTTCTGGTAACAAGGTGATCTTTCCTCTCTGTCACACAATGACCTTCCGATCAGTAAATCATCTCTAGATATAGCATAGCTATAACACTAAGTATTTCAGATTCATTGTGCCTTTCATCTTGCACTCTCAGTTAAGAGGTTTATCTTCTGACTGGCTGTGGCATTTCAAACGTGTTTAAACAGTGTGCTGGTGCCCCTTTACATGGTGAAACAGTGCCACCAACAGGACATGTACAGTATTGTAGGCGAGAATCCACTGGTCATCCTTGGGTGAATCTCAACCGTATTAAGTGTCTTCTCCTCGTCTCCTCTCCTTCATCACTGATCTGAAATCACAAGATAAGTAAAAGCAATATCTAGTACTGTAGATTGTTAGATTGTAAACTGTCATGGTCAAAACATTGATGCAGTAGTAGCTAAGATGGGGAGAAGTATGTCTATAATAAAGCAATGCTCTGCCTTCTTAACAACACTGTCAACAAGGCAAGTCCTACAGGCCCTAGTTTTGTCGCACCTTGACTACTGTTCAGTCGTGTGTTCAAGTGCCACAAAAAAAGGACTTTCAAAATTTCAATTGACTCAGAACAGGGCAGCATGGCTGGTCCTTGGATGTACACAGAGAGCTAATATTAATAATATGCATGTCAATCTCTCCTGGCTGAAAGTGGAGGAGAGATTGACTTCATCACTACTTTTAGTTACGAGAGGAGAGTTGAATGCATGTTGAATGCACCGAGCTGCCTGTCTAAACTACTGGCACACAGCTAGGACACCCATGCATATCCCCTGAGACATGCCACAAGAGGTCTCTTCACAGTCCCCAAGTCCAGAACAGACTATGGGAGGCACACAGTACGACATAGAGCCATGACTACATGGAACTCTGTTCCACATCAAGAAACTGATGCAGCAGTAGAATTAGATTTAATAAACAGATAAAAATACACCTTATGGAACAGTGGGGTCTGTGAAGCAACACAAACATAGACACAGAGACATGCATACACAATAACATACGCACTATACACACACGTACACATGGATTTAGTACTGTAGATATGTGGTAGTGATGGAGTAGGGGCCTGGGGGAACACAATGTGTTGTGAATGTATTGTAATGTTTTTAAAATTGTATAAACTGCCTTAGATTTGCTGGGCCCCAGGAAGATTGGCTGTTGCTTTGGCAGCAGCTAATGGGGATCCATAATAAAAAAACAAATACAAAATACATCTAGGTTTTTAATTTCACCTGTGATGTTAGTGCAGATCAAGGAGAGGAGATGAGTAGAGGAAGCCACTAGAGACTATTGAGACTGGGCCCTTGAGTGTTGTGTTGTCTCTACTGACAGGTCCCTCCTCTCCAGGGAAAGCTGCAGTACATGCGTGTGCTCAACGATCTTCCGCCCTTCGGAGGCTTGCTGTTCCACACCGTCGGACTAGTAATGGCAACATTCTCTTATAAACATGCCCATATCTTATTCCCACATTATATATGAGTCCCACTCCTTTATGATCAATTTCTCTTATGTCAAGGTACAGCTCATGTTTATGTTTTCCTGTAGCCTTGTAGCATCCCAGGCCAGACATCCAAACTGATACTACATACATGTATATATATATATACTATATATACTAACCCTACATACATATCATTTTGAAGAATGCATGTTTCTGAGTTAAGTTCTATGCTGTTGTTCCATGAATTCAGAGTTCTCTCTGTGTTGATAGAATGTTTGATTGATTGATTGACTGATTGATCCACAGGATGAGAAGCAGTCGGCCACTACGCTGCTGGTGGGTCCGCGGCACGGCATCGGTCATGTGATCGACCTAAAAAACAACCTGACCACGGTTCTGACAGAGTTCAGTCGTGTTGCTAAGATACAGCTGCACCGGGAGAACCAGGGTGTTGCCCGCGTAGAGGTGGCCATACAGGAGGCCAAGGTATGTGACAGATTGAACACATGTACAACTATAGATTTAGAAGGACATTATGAAGCTCAGGGTGGAACTCATTGCACCATACTAGTAGGCCATGGTACCAAACATAGATTTTCGCTGCACAGAAGAATTCCTTTCAAATTCAATTAAATCAAACCTGTGAGATAAACCAAGTTGAAGTAGCGGTATGGTCATTATATTAAATATACAGTAAAATGCTTTGTTGAAGCCTCCAAACTCATTTCCATCCCTGCTCCAACCTCTGTGTATGAAGATGTGTGTGTTTTGGAGGGGCTGAGATGAAGCCAATACATAGTGCATTCAGGAAGTATTCAGACCTCTTGACTTTTTCCACATTTTGTTATGTTATCAATCTATACACAATACCCCATAATGACAAAGCAAAAACTGTTTTTATCAATTTTAGCAAATTGCTAAAAAAAAATAAAAAATGGAAATATCACATTTACATAAGTATTCAGACACTTTACTCTGTACTTTGTTGTTGCACCTTTGGCAGCAATTACAGCCTTGAGTCTTCTTAGGTATGATGCTACAAGCTTGGCACACCTGTATTTGGGGAGTTTCTCCCATTCTTCTCTGCAGATCCTCTCAATCTCTGTCAGGTTGGATGGGGAGCGTCGCTGCACAGCTATTTTCAGGTCTCTCCAGAGTTGTTTGATCAGGTTCAAGTCCGGGCTCTGGCTGGGCCGACACAAGAAACTTGTGTCGTGGAAATTCAGTCCTGAGAGATTTGGGCATTTTTTCAAACAATCATCTTTATTTAATATCAATTAATTATTGCAATAATGAGGCTGGTCGACCCTCCAGCCTTGAGTGTTGGACCGAGTAACCTAACCTTTACACAAATGCAGAGTACTATATATAGCTGACACTAACAATGCTCAGTCATGTTTGGTTTAACCCCCCTCATGCAGACCAAGGAGCATCATAAGCCACTCTGGGTTCATCCTGTTGTTATCTGCACATGGGTTGTTGTCTTCACCCCTTCCTGGCTTAGTTTCCCAGATGCAAGGATGATTTTGAGACAATGAGGAATTGTTCTAAACTCATCCTGGCTATATCTATCTCTGTTACACCCACCACATCGTGTCTACGTAATGCAGTCTTTAACTAATTTGTCAGCTCAAGTCATCTCTGGTGACCATAATGCCCAAATTAGCTGCAGGGAACTAGAGTGGAGCCCATGAAAACACAGAATTAAACAAAACAGAAATATCCTTTTTGTTAACTATTATTCCTAACTATTAATATCAAACAAACCAGGTAAATACGTCATTTTTCTATCACATCCACTCCTGCCTTGTCTTGACTGTGTGCTCAGGGTCATTGACCTGTTGGAAGGTGAACCTTCGCCCCAGTCTGAGATCCTGAGTGCTCTGGAGCAGGTTTTCATCAAGGATCTCTCTGTACTTTGCTCCTTTCATCTTTCCCTCGATCCTGACTAGTCTCCTAGTTCCTGCCACTGATAAACATCTGCACAGCATCATGCTGCCATCACCCTGCTTCACCATAGGGATGTTGCCAGGTTTCCTCCAGACGAGATGCTTGGCATTCAGACCAACGAGTTCAATCTTGGTTTCATTAGACCGGAGAATCTTGTTTCTCATGTTTTGAGAGTCCTTTAAGGGCCTTTTGGTGAACTCCAAGTGGGCTGTCATGTCTGGCCACTCTACCATAAAGGCCTGATTGGTGGAGTGCTGCAGAGATGGTTGTCCTTCTTGAAGATTCTCCCATCTCCACAGAGGAACTCTGGAGCTCTGTCAGAGTGACCATCGGGTTCTTGATCACCGCCCTGACCAAGGCCCTTCTCCCCTGATTACTCAGTTTGGCCGTGCGGCCCACTCTAGGAAGAGTCTTGGTGGTTCTAAACTTCTTCCATTTAAGAATGATGGAGGCCACTGTGTTCTTGGGGACCTTCAATGCTGCAGAAAGGTTTGGTACCCTTCCCCAGCTCTATGGAGAGTTCCTTCGACCTCATGGCATGGTTTTTGCTCTGACATGCACTGTCAACTGTGGGACCGTATGTCCAATCAATTGAATTTACCACAGGTGGACTCCAATCAAGTTGTAGAAACATCTCAAGGATCAATGGAAACAGGATGCACCTGAGCTCAGGATGCACCTGAGCTCATTTTTGAGTCTCATAGCAAATGGTCTGAATACTTATGTAAATAAGGTATTTCTGTTTTTATTTTTTATACATTTGCAACAATTTCTAAAAACCTGTTTTCACATTATGGGGTATTGTGTGTAGATTGATGAGGAATACAAAATAATTTCATAATTTTTAGAATAAGGCTGTAGCGTAACAAAATATGGAAAAAGTCAAGGGGGCCTGAATACTTTCCTAATGCACTGTACATCATTGGATAAAGCAGAAGACACATTTCCGTTTGACCTTGTGTACAATTGGACAATAAAGAAATCTACATCTAAAAGGTAATTATCCCCTCCCACCCCTGCAGCCTCTGGTCCTGTTGATGGAGTGGCCTGATGCCAGTAACTTCGCCTGTCTCATCTCCGGCTACTACAAGCTGTTTGTGGATCCCAAACGAGCCATCTACTACCGGACACCTGGTCAGTCTTATATGATCAAGGCAGGTATGTTAGTAGTCACCTCCTTGAGTTATACTGCTGGTTAGGACTTGCAATGAAGCTGTATATTTACAATATCTGTTGATGTTTAAGACATGGATCGGTAAGTCTAGTGTTTCGGGAGGTTGTTATAGAGATTCCATTATTATTAGCTTTCGATAAAACTGAAAATGTTTTTCATTTACTGTTAAAATCCTTTCCATACTCTTTGCTTTGGCTACATTTTCTATCAATAAAACTCAACACCCAAACTCAGTATCCAAAGGCACGTTGACTGAATATCAGTTTGCATCTCAAGGATTCCATTTACAGGTTTTAGTGTGTGTCTGCAAGTGTGAGGCATTGCATGTAAACCATTATACTGCAACCAACTCTACTCAATCCATCTGGACTGACACCTGCTTCTCCATAATGCATCTGTGCATCCGGACCTAAACCATATCAACAGCTACCAATCACCTCTGCTGTCGCTCCTCCCATCTCCATACTGAGATCTCATCTTCATCGGACTATTCTCTCCCTCTTCCTTGCATCGGGTAACATTTTGTGCTTTTTGCCTTGCTTTTTTTCTGTGAAATATATATGTAATATTCAAACATTCACAGCTCTGTTTCCATCTGCTGTGGTGGTGTGCCTGCATGAGAGGAAGGCCGCTACGTCCCATAACATCCCACCAGACTTACCTCCAACTCCAGTCTCCAGCATCCATCACTGAAAAAAATCCACCAGCCTTCGCCTCTATTTTCCCATAAGGACCCACTCCATCTTCCCATGCGATTCCTCACCTCTCAGCCTCTCAACTGCTCTGAAAATTCTGTCCGCAGATTACAGAGGTTCCCACCACACCCACCCGCGCTCCAGCACTACAGCTGTGTCCAGTGGGGACCGACGAGGGGACGAGAGGGAAAGACCCCATACGAGGGACCCAGGGTCCCAGTCTCAGAAGACAGCGACCGCCCCACTGCCCGCAGAGTCCCAACACCTGGGTCTATGCCACGTCCATCTCCGGGAGCAACAAGAGCTGCAGGAGCTCCAAATGCAGGCAGATCCCGAGCTCGACGTCAATGAGAACTTCATTTCCCAAGAGAAACCAGGTCGGCCCCGTACCAAGTCTGACCCGACGCTGCAGAAAACAGAGACGATCGCCGGGAGGCCAGAGAGCCCCGTCCAGGAGAGCTCAGTGGCCTTCAGGAGCAGAGCCCAAACCATGGGGCAGTCCCAGCGAACTACACGGTTCTTCTGTGACTCCTGCAAGGCCAGGTTGAGGGCAGAGGGAGTGGCTGTGGCCTTGAACGGTGGACGCAGCAGCGCCTCATCAAAGCACTGCTCCAGCGCCTGTGCCTCCCGTGATGGAGGTGCAGTAGACCTGATGGCCCTGCCTCCCCCGGGGAATGAAGAGGAGGAGGAAGAAGAGGTGGAGGACGTAGGAAGAAAGCTGCAGCTGCCCCATCCGGCCATTGCTGCTCCTCCACCTGGGTTCAGGGACAACAGCTCAGACGAAGATGACGCCAAGAGAGGACGGAAGTCTCGACCAAACCCCGTCACCCGTCCCAGCCCTGCAACCGGGGCTGCAGTCAGCAAGAGCTCTGCCAAGGCTTCTTCCAAGGAAGTGGTACCGGCTCCAGAGGATGTCCCGGTGACGTTGATAGACAACGTGGCCACCAGGACAGTACGGGACCATGCCCAGGAGCTGGATGATGCTCTGGTGTCCACTCTGCAGGCCCTGGAGGCCCTAGCTGCATCAGAGGACTTCCCCCATCACCCACAACAGCCAGCTCAGACCACAGGTCAACATGCCGTGTCATGCTATATGGACTTCTTCTCATATAGAGAGTCAAATCTAACCACCAAGGGCTCCTTCATTGCTAATGGTTCATTTTAGGGAACTCTACTCTGGGGCACTTTGAAATATTTTTATACACTGAGTGTGCAAAACATTAGTATTGAGTTGCACCTTCTTTTACCCTCTACAGTTCGTCCGGGCATGGAAGTGTTGAAAGCTTTCCCTTAGGGATGCTGGCCCATGTTGACTCCAATGCTTCCCACAGTTGTACACACTGGAAACTGTTGAGCGTGAAAAACCCTGAAGCATTGCAGTTCTTGACACACACTCACCTGCCTGGCACCTAATACTATACCCCGTTCAAAGGCACTTAAATCTTTTGTCTTGCCCATTCACCCTCTGAATGACACACATACAATGATTAAAGTGGATTGAACAAGTGACATCAATAAGGGATCATATCTTTCACCTGGTCAGTCTGTCATGGAAAGAGCAGGTGTTCCTAATGTTTTGTACACTTCAGTGTAGCTGAAGGGGAGGAGAGGTTAAAGAAGGATTTTTAAGCCTTGAGACATGGATTGTGTATGTGTGTCATTCAGAGGGTGAATGGGCAAGACAAAATATTTAAGTGCCTTGAAAGGGATATGGTAGTAGGTGTCAGTGTCAAACACACCGGTTTGAGTGTGTCAAAAATTGCAATGCTGCAGGGTTTTTCACGCACAACAGTTTCCCGTGTGTACAACTGTGAGAAGCATTGGAGTCAACATGGGCCAGGATCCCTGTGGAACACTTTAGACAACTTGTTGAGTCCATGCCCTGATGAATTGGGGCTGGCTTGACAGCATAATTCAAGTTCAAAGCTTTAACATCCCAAAACTGGGACAAAAAGACTATGTTTTGACGTGTTGTTTTACAGCACACTGCTTGATACTGAACATAGTCTCTTGTGTTGTATCTTTTGATAGCGAGAGAAACACAAGAGTTCACTCAGTCTTGATTAAAATTCAGTTTGATGCAAAACAAGGTTTTGCTCACAGACGGTTAGCAGAGCTTTAAAAGAAACATCAAGAGATTTTTACAAGTGTAAGTATTTAGAAACAGTGTATTTGATGTGCCATCTGTGCATCTTTCAGAAATCAATGACTGTTTTCCATCTGTCTGTGATATTGTATGACGTCCGTGTGACCCTAATAGTGTCTTGTGTTTCTTTCTTTCCATAGGGTTGATTGTGTTGGCAGCCATTACGCCTGAGTCATCGTTGGACTCAGGGCACGAGACCAACTCCTCTGAGCTGACAGATGTCTCAGAGATGGTGTCGGCCATGAAGCAGCACCAGAACCAGGCTTACCTGCTGGCCCACCATATCAACAAGGAGCGTATCTTCAGTCGCAGAGACTTCCCCTTGGCCATACCAGGCTGCACCACCCAGACTATTGGAGGCGGTGCGTTCTCCATGGGTCAGATCCGCGGCGGCTGCCCCTCGAAAGCAGTGATCCTCAGTAAGACTGTTCCCCTAAAGCTTAGCCCTGGTCAGGAGACTGCCAGTCCAGGTCTCAGCACAGTGGAGCAGGGGAGTGACGTTACCCAAGAACCAACGCAGAGTGAGCCGAGTGAAGGCAAGAAGGCAAAACCAGAGCCCACCAAAGCGTGCACCCCAGACCGCCCTGCGATGTCACCTGAGGAGCTGAAAGTCTCCAATCCAGGGCAGGCACCTAAGGTTGGCAAAGATCAAAGGTCGCCCGGTACTGCTGTAGGCAAACTAAGCCCGAATTTCTCTGTGGGCGTCAAGGGGAAGAAGTCTGCGCCTCTGAGCCCGGCCACTACCAACAAAGCCTTACCCATTCTCTTGCCTGTGGACAGAACTGCCTCCGCCAAGATTTGCCCCACAAACATGCGCCAAGATGCCGAGACTGCCTCTAGCAAGACCATCAAGCCTTCAAGCTCTAAAGACCTCTTGCCAATTGATGACCTGTTCTGCACATGCCCAGTTAGAGAACCCGGGCCACAGCTAAGACTAAAGGATCCACATACCCAGAAGGTGGTGGTGTTCCACTCCTCTTCCCCTACAGATGATGAGCGTCTTTGTGCCAAAGGCCTCCAACTGGCCAGTAGCAAAGAGAGCACAGTGAGAGCAGCAGGAGGAGCAGGAGCAGACCCCATCTTGGCCAAGCCCAGACCCCAGGCCCCAACCAAGTACTCCCAGTCCCCACACATGCCTGTGAAAGCTGAGAGGAAGGAAGCAGCAGAGGCCAAGGCAGAGAGGTCCCAGGGTAAAGCTCAAGCTGAGCCACATAAATGCCCCCCGAAGACATTCCCTCTCCTGGGAGACCCCACACACCCTACCTGCTCTGTGGACAAGGTATCTACTCTCTCCTCTGCTGACAGCAAGAACCAGGGTGGCGGTAAAGGGAAGGCCCAGCGTAGTGCTCCCTTCCTAAGTATCAAGAACCTTCTGTCGGCCACGTTCCCAGCTCGGATTCGCAGGGAGACTGATGAGCGCCGAGCCCAGCTCCAGAAGGTCCGGCAGTACGAGTTAGAGTTTCTGGAAGAACTTCTGAAGCCCAAGTCGTCTGGGGGCGAGTACCTACCCCAGGGGTCCTCGCCAGTCCCCTCAGGCACCCCATGTGCTTGCCAGCTCCTTACAAGTCCTGTGCTAAAAGCCCCTGGAATCTCCAGAGAGCAACGCCGCAGCTGTGACTGCAAGAGGATGTGCAGAGGCATCCGACTGCCCGATACACCGGTCGGCTCAATTGCAGAGACACAGCAGCATAGAGGTAGAGAGAGACCCCTCTCCAAGACCCCTCCAGCGACCTCCAAAACCCCTCACCCCCAGGGAGCTCAGAGGAGACCTCAGACCTTAGAGATCAAGACCACCCGAATCCGCTCGACCAGTCTGGAGTCGCGGGAACCCAGGGGAGAGCAGCCTTCCTGCTTGCCCACCTGCACCTCTCGCACACCAGACTGCATGGGCGCTCCGCAGTACAAGAAGCTCCAGAGGCGGTATAGCATCGGAGAGGTGGACAACGCTGAAGGCACGCCACTGTACGCCGAGGTCAAACCCAAAGCCAAGAACCTGGAGAAGGAGATGGAGCGAGTGAGGGCCGCAGGGCTGAGGCTTCCAACAACCGTGGAGCCCGTTCACAATCAAACTCACACGACTGCTGCAGAGGCAAAAGGGAAGAAAGGAGTGTTCTTCATCCAGGGAGAAGAGCTGCTGAGGGAGAGCAGAGAGGGGGCGCCGACGGAGATGCTGCTGGGGCTGCCTAGCGAAGACAGTGACGACAGGGAAAAGTGCTGCTCTTTTTGTTTCTGCTACAGGAAGTGTGAAGCGGTGGACGAGAGCAGTGAGAAAGAAGAGCTGTCCTACTCCACCACCCTCCAGGTCCTGCCCGGGATGCAGCTGGGCTCTCAGACCTTGCCCATTGTCAGCAAAACGCTCCAGGTTCTCCACGCTGAGGGCTGCAGCGGGGAGGAGGAGGAAGTAGAGGAAGAAGAAGAGGAGCCGCAGACACAGGAGATCGACCTCCGGGCCTGCGGGACTCTGGAGGGGAGCCTGGCGAGGGTCGAATCCCTGCAAGGAAAGACGTTCAGCCTGCCGGACGGTTTCCTCAACGCCCAGCTGGATGCTAATGAGCTGCTAGCCATCCTGCGGCAGTGCGCTAACATTCCCCAGGTGGATAACGAATCACGCCTACAGCCGTCCCGGATCGCCGAGTACAAGCAGGAGCTGGCAGTGCGCTTCAAAGAGTTCAGGGCGGCGTGCAGGCGGGTGGCGAGCGTCGAGAAGAGCCCCACACGCATGCTGAGCGTTGTTACGGCCAGCTTCCTGGTCCTCTGCGAACTGACTCAGACCTTCATCAAGCTGGTTAGAGGGGTGCGTTCAGAGGCCCAAAGGCTGCAGCTGCTGCGGAAGGTTGAAGAGGTTGCTATCAATTACACTTTGCTGTTGCGTGCAGCCGAGGAGGCGATGGGCCACTCCAGTAGTCTGCCTAACAAGAGCGTGAGTCCCCAAGTTACTACAACCTCCACTAACATGGGCTCCCTCTCTCGCCCAATCAAAACCCTGCCTACCCAGTAGAGACAAAGAATGGGGAAGTTAGTAAATAATCATATATGACAGTTGGGAGTGTGGGTGGCTGGGTCCACACTCTCAATGTCCAGTAGTTATTTATTGTTTACAGGACATGCAATGATCCATCCATCACAATGCAACTGCTCCATTATGTGTTTCCAGGGGCTGTGGCAGTTGCAGCCTAGAGTGGCCCTGTGGTGTTCTAGCATAAGAGACAGACGCCTGGGCACCGCTATACAAAAGGTGCAAGGACCTACACCTCTGAAATGCTGTGTGAAAACAGGGCTAACCGCTCCTCCATGTCAACTCTCACATTAGAGAGGTCCGTCTCATTATTTTCTATGTATATTTGAGTTGCATCTTTTTAGCAAAGTATACCTTTTTGTGGAGAATAAAAATAATGAAAATAATATATTAAATGATATTGAGTATAACAAATATAAAGAGTAATACATCTACAATAAATGTGCTCTGGGCAAAAATACAGCAGAGAAAATGTCAAAGTAGCGAATTCTGTGAATTAGGTAGTCCAGCGCCTGGGTTAGTAGTTGACGTGTTTGTTTGTTCAATTTTCTAACTGTTGTGACACAATAAGTTCTGTTGGTCATCTGGACAATGCCATGACCTGCACCTCAACAATATCACATACATCACATTCAGAATGTTGTACCTCCTGTGAGATTGGAAAATCCACACATTTGAATTGGGTTGATATAAAATAAACATGAGGCCCATTTACTCACCTGTAGAATAAAACCACTGGTATGTAACACCTAGTGTGGGCAGATATAACAGAAACGCTAACTCACTAGTGGCTAACCAATCAGCTGGGTAGGATCAATGTTCTTCATGAAGGAAATGAAGGCAGCCTCGCTCTGCAGTATTTAGTGTAGTCAACGTCACGTTGCTGTCTTGGTTAGAGACACACACACAATACTCACACACGACAATCACAATCCACACTAAACCGGCACATCAACACTTGTAAATGAGAGATCCACTTTAGCAAGCTTTAGCCTTCGAATTTTGCACAACCTTCAGCATTTGCTCCTGTTCACACATGATCTACGTTCATGTTTTGTTTACATTCAGTCAACTGAACACTGCTCTAGAAAACAAACTCCTCATACACCTTCCATTTTATAAACTATTTCATCTTAGAAAAGATTCAAGTTGCTATATTCTTCTCTACAATAATTTTACAGGATTCTGTGTCACAAACAATTCAATGGGGTTATACTTTTTGCTCTCTATATGTGCTGTTATCACTTGTGCAATACAGGACATATATATAAATCACTAACACACAAAGTAGTTTTCTATGTATTTTAATAAAACTGACACCTGTGTTTTCTGTCTGAAAACGTCTTTCTGTCTCCTCCTGTTGTCAACCCACAGAGATCGAAGCAGCCTACAGCTAACCTCAACAGAAACTATTCAGACTCTGTCCATAGCTGTTATACTCTGACAGGATACTATTCATACCAGGCCACGTGAATTCTTTCACTGCACTACTGTCTTGCATGTTTCCCCAATTCTACCTTTGTTCTTAGAGTTACAAGAAGCAGAAACGGTCCCGTTACCAGTGGTGTTGGCAGATTCCGTGTTACTACTAGTTTTATGAAGTGAGAAAGAAAGAATATACACCCACAAAATATATGAGGAGGCTACTTATACCAATAATGTTTTGCAATGGAGATTCTTTATGCGGAGTTGTGTTGTTCTACACTCAAGATGTAAATATTGTAAAACAGTTGGAATATTTGTGAGCCTGGAAAACACTTTTACATTACTAACTGACGTGTGAAGATTGGTTCCGAATTCTTTTTGTAAAAAAAGAGAAAACATGTCTGTACCGTATAATTTATAGTAGTTATGTTCCATAGACAACTAATAGCGAAAACTTATATTTTAAGAGTATATCATGAGTGTAAAGCATGGGACATGTTTATTTTTATAAAAACAAAACATTCTCTCATCATGACCACCTGGAAATGTTTTCAAACATTTCCTTTTTGACGTAATGATAATATACAAATATAGTGTGTGGTTGTCATTGTTGAGTTGCGTTGCGTTGCGTTGTTGCCATATTGTGAATGTGTCTCTATGTTCCATAACATAATGGACCTATGTTCCATAACATAATGGACCTATGTTCCATAACATAATGGACCTTTGTTCCATAACATAGTGGACCTTTGTTCCATAACATAATGGACCTTTGTTCCATAACATAGTGGACCTTTGTTCCATAACATAGTGGACCTTTGTTTCATAACATAGTGGACCTTTGTTCCATAACATAATGGACATTTGTTCCATAACATAATGGACCTTTGTTCCATAACATAATGGACCTTTGTTCCATAACATAATGGACCTTTGTTTCATAACATAGTGGACCTTTGTTCCATAACATAATGGACATTTGTTCCATAACATAATTGACCTATGTTCCATAACATAGTGGACCTTTGTTCCATAACATAATGGACCTTTGTTTCATGGCCTATTCCATTGTGTTTGTTTGCACTTATTTATTTACTTAGTATTTATTTGTCAATAATCTTGTCTTCACTGTGTTCTTCTGTCTGTACAGTCTGTCTCATGTTTTAAGAGCAATAAAGTGTTTTGAAGTTATAATCTTCTGTTTAGATACGTCACATTTACATACATTTGGTGTAGATTGAAATGTGTGTTTTGATACATTCAATTTATTTGGGCCTCATCTGACATTCACTTCCAAATGAATATGAAATAGATTTACTTGAGATTTCCTTCTCCTTACGGAGCATTGGGCAGGGGTAGCCTATCCTTCTACTCCATGTTGTCCTTCTCCAAACTTCTGGCCTAGATTACTGTGGCCTCTATTGTCGGGCTGCATTCAGAGAAAATGTTGCTCAGTCATTAAGCATATCACTCCAAAATCTTGAAGGCTATTTTATGTCAACCCAAACTTCACTCATTACCAACACATTACTGCAGAGAACATGGCATAAAATTAGCAATGTAGACATAATCTCTGCAGTGGCGCTAAACCTCTGCATAGGCTGCTCTTTAGCCCTACTCAGGATATTTGGCCATACTCAGGATATTTAGCCCTGCTCAGGATATTTGGCCATACTCGGGGTATTTAGCCATACTCATGATATTTAGCCCTGCTCACGATATTTAGCCCTACTCAATATATTTGGCCATACTCGGGATATTTAGCCATACTCAGGATATTTATCCCTACTCAGGATATTTAGCCCTACTCATGATATTTAGCCCTGCTCAGGATATTTGGCCATACTCAGGATATTTAGCCATACTCAGGATATTTAGCCCTGCTCAGGATATTTAGCCCTACTCGGGATATTTGGCCATACTCAGGATATTTAGCCATACTCAGGATATTTAGCCATACTCAGGATATTTAGCCCTAGTCAATATATTTGACCATACTCAGGATATTTAGCCCTACTCAGGATATTTAGCCCTACTCAGGATATTTAGCCCTACTCAGGATATTTGGCCATACTCAGGATATTTGGCCATACTCAGGATATTTAGCCACACTCAGGATATTTAGCCCTACTCAGGATATTTGGCCATACTCAGGATATTTAGCCCTACTCTGGATATTTAGCCCTACTCAGGATATTTGGCCCTACTCGGGATATTTAGCCCTACTCAGGATATTTAGCCCTACTCAGGATATTTAGCCACACTAGGGATATTTGGCCATACTCAGGATATTTTCGACTAAACTTTACTTGGCAAAACTTTCTTCATTCTTGTCTAAAAACATTTTTGTGCAATTTCAAGTGTTACTCCAAAACACCTGAGAATATTCAGAAAATATGAAATCCTCCGTTCCAGCCGTTACTATGAGCCGTCCTCCCCTTTTAAATGTCTTCATCACAGCTGCAGCCAACAGTATTTTTCAGTGTAACATCACCTTTCTGGCAGCCTTCTTCCATGACACACAGGTGTTAGTAGTACGCTTGAAAGCTAATTAGCACATGTGATCCTTCTGTCTTCCGCAAACACTCTCTGTAACATGGAGATATGGCCGTTTGGGAACCCTAACCCTATCAAAGTGTATCAATTGAACCTTTTGAAAATGATTTCTCGCTGATATGAAGGATAAGGTCCTTATGCTTCCAAAACCGTACGGTAAGCGATGCGTGTTCATTTCTTAAAAGTCTAAACCGTGAGGGGGGTTCAGAGCTGATATATGGATTTTTTTTACCCCAGAAGAACATACCATGGATCATTTATTTGATTTTGAATTTTAGGACACATTTAGGTATCCCCCCCCAAAAAATATATAAAAACAAATATTTGATAAAATATTGAATTTGGCCTTTTGAAACACATTGAATAACACATTTATAAATCATAAGGAATTAGGTTTTGAAGTGTCTGTCCTATTTCTGGGAGTTATAAGAAAGCACAAATAATATCTAAATATTTTTTTTTTTGCATATTTAACCCCTTATTTTTATTGGCACAAAACTACCTCCATTCTTCCATTCATTTATATGGGTTACCTTCAGACCAGTCCTGTGAGACTTGTAGGGAGAAAACCATCATGTTTGTGAGCGTCTCCCCTTTCTACAGTGGGGTCATATTAGTTTGCAGCCCAAATGTTTCGGACACTACAGACAAAAGTTGGCACATCAGCTTTACCAACTTCAGACGAGTCCTGTGGAGATTGTTATGGTTCGTAGAGCAAAATGGAGAACAGATTTGTGTTCGTGAGAGTCTCCCCTTTCTATAGAGGGGTCATGATACAGATGTTTTTGTGTGAAGACCGACTTTCGGGACGTCTCCTGATCTGACAAACAAAGCTGTAGCTCTGCCACTTTCCATCGCAGATGCGGAAGGGCGACAAAGGCAGATGTGTTGGATTGAGACACAGCCCATGAAAAATATATATATATATAAAAAATATATATATACATATATATCTATATATATCTATATATCTATATATATCTATATATCTATATATCTATATATCTATATATATCTATATCTATATATATCTATATATCTATATATCTATATATATCTATATCTATATATATCTCTAGTTTAAACTGACAGATATTTATGGGGATTTTTGTATGATGTTACTTAGATTGACGCACCGGTGTGGGTTTTAATGTTCAGACCGATTGTCACGGCTCCTAATAAAACTCCCCCTACAGAAGACATCTTCGTCCAATGACTCTTACAGTATGTTTCGACAAGAAGCGGTGTCTCCGCTTGACAACGTTTTGCTCCAAAAGAGTGGCCGCTTCGTGGGTGTGGGCGTGAACCTATGGAGTAAGTAAATACGTTTCCCTCCAAAAGAGTGGCCGCTTCGTGGGTGTGGGCGTGAACCTATGGGAGTAAGTAAATACGTTTTGAAAATGTAAAAACATGATGTAGTATTAGTTAGCTAGCTAGCAGGCCACTGTGTGTTGGCTGCTTGTTAGCCAGCTAGCTAGTCAACTTTACTTACTATAGGACAGGTTGTGGGATGACATTATGAAAATATTCTCCAGTTCTAGTCCCTAGAGAGGAAAACTATGCAGACAGACAGAGAGATAATAGTCAGGGCTGTCTAACTGTAATAAGATGAAGCCTGTTTCTTTGTGATGTCTGTCCTCAGATATGGAGAAGTACAAAAGCCTGTCTGCAGATGAAGAGGTCCCAGTCCCCAAGAGATTGCTGGCACATTCTTGTATACCATGGGTTGTATGTGTACTGATGTTATCACATGTTGTACACAACAAAACAGTTAAAAGTCACACATTATGTAGGCTACACACTTAATACAACTGTAGCAAGCCAATCCTCCTAGAGGTCTGCTGGGTGTGCAGGCTCATGTTCCAGCCCAGCACCAAGACACCTGATTCAACTTATCAAACCGAATAAGTTGATAATAATGTGTATTATTGCAGGGCTGGAATAGAAGTCTGCTCACCCACTTAGATCAGGGAGTGGAGCAAGGTTGACCACCTCTGGTCAGGACTTCTTTTTTTTCACCAGAAATTATGCTTTGGTAATAATAGCCTACTTACTAAGACGTCTATCATTTACAAACACGTTAGATTCTCTCTATATTGTGACATTTTATTTTGATTCATTGAATGTTGATTCATTCAAGTGAAGTGTTTACCTTTTTTTGATTCATTGAATGTTGATTAATTCAAGTGAAGTGTTGAACTTGTTTTAATTCTTAACTTAAACATTATTCAAGATGCACTAGTGTCAATGTTCATTCATCACAGATCACAAATCTGCAATAAAAAGGTGTAAAAAAAGGGGTTCTGTCTCTAATTTGTCTGTTTTTGTGTTGCTTTAACTTTTTGTCCAGTCGTTAACTTTCCAATCGGTTTGATTTGATTGTCATGAAATTGACATAAAATGGTTTAGTGCGACTCCAACCCTTGTATTATAGGTACAGAACTGTACAGATATGATATAAATAATGTGATGTGGGGAGCGTTGTAATTCTACCTACCGACAAAATCAGAAGATCAACGGCCTGGAGGAGGACTGCAGAGATGATGGTGCTGATGCTGGGTAAAGACATCAGAAGATCAACGGCCTGGAGGAGGACTGCAGAGATGATGGTGCTGATACTGGGTAAAGACATCAGAAGATCAACGGCCTGGAGGAGGATTGCAGATGCTTCTACACCTGCATTGCTTGCTGTTTGGGGTTTTAGGCTGGGTTTCTGTACAGCACTTTGAGATATCAGCTGATGTACGAAGGGCTATATAAATAAATTTGATTTGATTTGATTTGATGTTGGTGCTGATGGTGGGTAAAGACAGATTTGCACAATGTTTGCAAGTCAAAGCCACAGTTTCCTTTACCCAAAGTACTCATTCATTGCAAGTAGGCCGATGTATTTACAGGAAGTGACGTATAATCATCAGTGTCATGACACCAGTATAATGAAAGAGCCATAAACTACAATATATACTAGAATGATAATGTGACGATACTGTAATCCAATTGGTAGCATATTGCATTGGAATTCATGCTTAGTGTATCATGTACAATGTTATAATGTGTGTTACTGGTGATTTCTATCCTTTGGTGGGACACATTCACAAAAGGTGGCTTTGATCACAGTTTTGAGGTTTAGGTTGCTTGATGTTCATAGCTAGCTAGCAGCACAAGCAAACACTGTTGTGGAAAATCTCTCTTTGTCCACTGTCAACACCAACAATCTGCAATCCTCCTCCATGCCATTGACCTTATGACTTTGTATCTGTATTCTAGCAAAGCAGAATTGGAAAACGAGACACAGCCATGATTGTCTTTCCTCCATGTTTTTTTTGGTTGTGCTTACCCGGAACTAATGACAGGCAGAACAATGTTTCATGAAGGGAACATTTTCACGCAAACATCTGCTCCTCACCTGATTGGTTACCGGCAGCAGTGTCCACGTCTAATTTGCATAAAGCAGAGCAGACCTGAACTTTTTCTATATTGCTCTGCTCCGCTCTCCATCCCACAATCCCCTGCGCATTGCTACCGTTGAAAATGAATGGGGGTGGAACTTTGTCTGGTGAATTCGGAAGTGGTGGAAACCCTACTTTATGAGGATTGTAATGGAACTGAGAGTCATGATCAAGGGCTAGCGACACCAGTCGCATTAGCGTTTCACGTTACAATGCATTATATGCAACCTACCAGCCAATGCTGGGTAATTGTAAACCTAAGTTGTCGTTATAAACTTATCAACAACACATGCATTACCTTAAATCAATAGATAGTCATGTAAGGATCATCGATTATCCGCAGATAAATCATCATCCTCAATGCAGGAGCAATATAATGAGAGACTCATTCTGGTCCGCACTCGTTTTTTCAGTGCTATAACTTATTTTTGCAGGCCATCTAATAATTTGTTCTGGTAAATTTTTTATTTGAACTCGCATTTCACTATCTGACATAATGGTAGGCAGCGTTTTAGGCTTTAAATTAGAGATGTGCTATTTGTTCATGTGTTTTCCCATTTCTAAGCCTCACTGAACAAAGAGCCGATTGGGAGTCAAATGAACAGCTCATTTATTTGAATGAAGCCAAATGACCTGGCTCAAAAAGATTCGGAATGCCCATCACTAGTGCCGCGTTCAAGATTACTGGGAACTCTGAAAAATACGAGGTCAAATCATGAGGTCAGTGATCTCCAGGTCGGAAAGTCGGAGCTATAGAGGCCCGGGTTCCCGAGTTGCATTGCCGAGTTGGATAACCGTTCAAAATCGATTTCTCCAAGTCGGAGCTTGATTTTTTTTCCGAGTTCATAGTTGTTTTAAATGCACTGAAGTCAGAAGTCAGAGATTTCCGAGTTCCCAAATTCCCAGAAAATTTGAATGCGGCATTGTAGACTTGAGCAATAAGGCCAGAGGGGATTTGTGGTATATGGCCAATATACCATACCGCTAAGGGCTTTTTGCACGGCACAACACAGAGTGCCTGGACACAGCTCTTAGCAGTGGTATATTGGCCATATACCAAAAACCCCAGAGGCGCCTTATTGCTATTATAAACTGGTTACCAACATAATTAGCGCAGTGAAAAGAAATAGTTTTCCGTACCCGTGGTATACTGTCTGATATACCTTTGCTGTCAGCCAATAAGCATTCATTTTCACAGGATTCATGCATTCAACCAGAGAGGAAGAGGAAGAGTGGCCAATTTCGGCAGAAAATCTGTCCTCTTCCGTTTTTCGTTGTTTCGCCCACCAAGCGAAGAGTTTTTGTATGAGGTCAATGAGTTTTGAATTTGGTCAACAACACAAATGTATGGCTTATTTGCTACGTGAGATCTATTCGATCGTAATTGCGTGAGTTATGGGTACACTGCTATAAGTAGGACACATGACATCCCAGAAACTTTGAGAAACAAACATTTATATCGGAGCTGTCTCTCGAGATGGCTATGCATATTCGTAGCGTCTCTCTCCATTGAATACACGCGGTTAACGTCAACAACACTCATCGAATATTCAAAATAGGATTTAAACAATGCGATGTATCCACCAATCCAAAGAAATTATAAAAGGGAGCTAGACTGTCCGCCGTGCTGCTTTGTGGACAACGACTCCCGCGGAGAGATATGTAGTATCTTGTCAGAATATCTATTAATTCAATTCAATTCAAGGGGCTTTATTGGCATGGGAAACATGTGTCAACATTGCCAAAGCAAGTGAGCTAGATAATATATAAAGTGAATGTATAAAGTGAAATAAACAATACATATTAACAGTAAACATTACACATACAGAAGTTTCAAAACAATAAAGACAATCCAAATGTCATATTATATATATATATATATATATATATATATACAGTGTTTTAACAATGTACAAATGGTTAAAGGACACAAGATAAAATAAATAAGCATAAATATGGGTTGTATTTACAATGTTGTTTGTTCTTCACTTGGTTGCCCTTTTCTCGTGGCAACAGGTCACAAATCTTGCTGCTGTGATGGCACACTGTGGAATTTCACCCAGTAGATATGGAAGTTTATCAAAATTGGATTTGTTTTCGAATTCTTTGTGGATCTGTGTTATCTGAGGGAAATATGTCTCTCTAATATGGTCATACATTGGGCAGGAGGTTAGGAAGTGCAGCTCAGTTTCCACCCATTATCTTTGAGTCAACAAAATCACGTGATGTGGGCGGTGCGCGCCACCAGGAAGAAGGACTGGCGCACGCGTGAAGTAGGGAATGATGGTGGATAGGTTGGCAACGCATCACGCTTGATGATAGCTATCGATTTCCAACAGTTCACTAGAGCTAATAGATCGAACATCACTCAAAGGTACTTGCTGTTACTAGCACTGTAGCTAGTTCCCGTAGAACGACACCCTGGAACATAAAAAAATGCCGAACATTAAGATATTTAGCGGTAGCTCCCATCGGGAACTGTCTCACAAAATCGCCGATCGTCTTGGGATGGAACTCGGGAAGGTTGTGACCAAGAAATTCAGCAATCAAGAAACATGGTAAGTGTAAACTTTTAATGTATAAAAAGCTAATCTGTTTCAATCTTATGTTACAGAAAGATGAGTGAGAAACGTTACGTTAGCGTGCTGCTTCTGACGCTGCCTCGCAAAGGTGCTTGGAACTTGTAGTTTGTCATGCATCTCTTGAGGTTAATTTTGGCGCTCAGTTTGTCTTGAGGGCGAACTACACTTCCCCATACATTTCAACAAATATCTGGATATTGTGAGAGCGGACAATCCATACAGGTTATAACCATGATTGAGTGACACGTTTTTGTTAAAAACACACGTGAAACAATTGTTGATGTAACATTGATGCAACAAGCGGGAGACTTCTCATTATGTGTTGTTCAGTACTTTGCTCGTACCATAGTTCTATTATATAGTTGTATACTCAACTCTTCTCTTGTCACTGCACTTCTAAGGCCCCTAAACACCTGTAGGCTGTGTTTTGTCATGATCATCTATCATCATTAGTGTCATGCTGTGTTAGCAGAGAGTGTTGTTTACCCTGTCCTCCCCTTCACTGTTCCTCTCCACTGGGCCCTAACAGTGTTGAGATCGGAGAGAGTGTCCGTGGAGAGGATGTCTACATCGTACAGAGCGGATGTGGGGAGATCAATGATAATCTGATGGAGCTGCTGATTATGATCAATGCGTGTAAAATCGCCTCGGCCTCCCGGGTCACAGCCGTCATCCCCTGCTTCCCCTACGCACGGCAGGACAAGAAGGACAAGGTGGGGGTGAGGGACAGACACCTAGTTACTTTACTGTCACACCACCAACCATTATACCACGTCACCAATTCAATTCCAAAAGTAAACCAAATTTTCTTAATTGAAAAGCATTGGAATTTCAGTGTACTTCCTGAATTGAAATGGAATTGACCCCAACCCTACCATTATACCACATCACTACCTAGTGACCCGACCACCCATGTTGTTGCCACTGACTGCATGGACAGACTCCAGCAGGCAGTTACAGCAGATGGATGGGACTGGGAGCATGCCTGGGTTTAGATTGGCCATGTTGTTGCCACTGACTGCATGGACAGACTCCAGCAGATGGATGGGACTGGGAGCATGCCTGGGTTTAGATTGGCCATGTTGTTGCCTGGGTTTAGATTGGCCATGTTGTTGCCTGGGTTTAGATTGGCCATGTTGTTGCCTGGGTTTAGATTGGCCATGTTGTTGCCTGGGTTTAGATTGGCCATGTTGTTGCCTGGGTTTAGATTGGCCATGTTGTTGCCTGGGTTTAGATTGGCCATGTTGTTGCCTGGGTCTAGATTAGCCATGTTGTTGCCTGGGTTTAGATTGGCCATGTTGTTGCCTGGGTTTAGATTGGCCATGTTGTTGCCTGGGTCTAGATTGGCCATGTTGTTGCCTGGGTTTAGATTGGCCATGTTGTTGCCTGGGTTTAGATTGGCCATGTTGTTGCCTGGGTTTAGATTGGCCATGTTGTTGCCCGGGTTTAGATTGGCCATGTTGTTGCCCGGGTTTAGATTGGCCATGTTGTTGCCCGGGTTTAGATTGGCCATGTTGTTGCCCGGGTTTAGATTGGCCATGTTGTTGCCCGGGTTTAGATTGGCCATGTTGTTGCCTGGGTTTAGATTGGCCATGTTGTTGCCTGGGTTTAGATTGGATTTCTCACCATTTAGTTTTTGCCATCTCCACTGATTTAAGTTCAGCCCCTGTGTGAACTCTGAACCGAGTGAGCAGTCATTGTGGGATCTGTTTGTTGTAGTCACCTGCCTGCCTCCATTCCTCTGATTATTTACATCCGTGTGTGTTCTTGTCCTCCCAATATAATGTAATGCATGTTCTATGTGTCTGTTCTATATACTGTACAAAAAGTGAACAGTGTCACTTTTCTGTAGCAGGGTAGTTTGAAGTTGTTTTTCATTGACTTGAAGTTGTACATGTGACTGTGTAGTTTAGGATAGCCTGTCTGTTGACTGTGTAGTTTAGGATAGCCTGTCTGTTGACTGTGTAGTTTAGGATAGCCTGTCTGCTGACTGTGTAGTTTAGGATAGCCTGTCTGCTGACTGTGTAGTTTAGGATAGCCTGTCTGCTGACTGTGTAGTTTAGGATAGCCTGTCTGCTGCCCCTTGTGGCTTAGGAAGGAAATGTACTATGGACCAACTTTTAAGATGGAAGACTCAGCTCATATCATGTGATGTGAGCACAGCAAATGAGATGTGTGTGTGTTCGCTTGCAGAGTCGGGCGCCCATCTCAGCCAAGCTGGTGGCTAACATGCTGTCTGTGTCTGGGGCTGACCACATCATCACTATGGACCTCCACGCCTCACAGATCCAGGTCAGGAGCAGGGAGGACACTGGGGTCTGGCAGTAGAGGTTAGGAGCAGGGAGGGCACTGGGGTCTGACAGTAGAGGTCAGGAGCAGGGAGGACAGTAGGACACTGGGGTCTGACAGTAGAGGGCAGTAGGACACTGGGGTCTGACAGTAGAGGTCAGTAGGACACTGGGGTCTGGCAGTAGAGGTCAGTAGGACACTGGGGTCTGGCAGTAGAGGTCAGTAGGACACTGGGGTCTGACAGTAGAGGTCAGTAGGACACTGGGGTCTGACAGTAGAGGTCAGTAGGACACTGGGGTCTGACAGTAGAGGTCAGTAGGACACTGGGGTCTGACAGTAGAGGTCAGTAGGACACTGGGGTCTGACAGTAGAGGTCAGTAGGACACTGGGGTCTGACAGTAGAGGACAGTAGGACACTGGGGTCTGACAGTAGAGGTCAGTAGGACACTGGGGTCTGACAGTAGAGGTCAGTAGGACACTGGGGTCTGACAGTAGAGGTCAGTAGGACACTGGGGTCTGACAGTAGAGGTTAGGAGCAGGGAGGACACTGGGGTCTGACAGTAGAGGTTAGGAGCAGGGAGGACAAGGGGGTCTGGCAGTAGAGGTTAGGAGCAGGGAGGTCAGTAGGACACTGGGGTCTGGCAGTAGAGGTCAGTAGGACACTGGGGTCTGGCAGTAGAGGTCAGTAGGACACTGGGGTCTGACAGTAGAGGTCAGTAGGACACTGGGGTCTGACAGTAGAGGTCAGTAGGACACTGGGGTCTGACAGTAGAGGTCAGTAGGACACTGGGGTCTGACAGTAGAGGTCAGTAGGACACTGGGGTCTGACAGTAGAGGACAGTAGGACACTGGGGTCTGACAGTAGAGGTCAGTAGGACACTGGGGTCAGACAGTAGAGGTCAGTAGGACACTGGGGTCAGACAGTAGAGGTCAGTAGGACACTGGGGTCTGACAGTAGAGGTCAGTAGGACACTGGGGTCTGACAGTAGAGGTCAGTAGGACACTGGGGTCTGGCAGTAGAGGTTAGGAGCAGGGAGGACACTGGGGTCTGACAGTAGAGGTTAGAAGTAAGGAGGACACTTGGGTCTGACAGTAGAGGTTAGGAGCAGGGAGGACAAGGGGGTCTGGCAGTAGAGGTTAGGAGCAGGGAGGCCAGTAGGACACTGGGGTCTGACAGTAGAGGTTAGGAGCAGGGAGGTCAGTAGGACACTGGGGTCTGACAGTAGAGGTCAGTAGGACACTGGGGTCTGACAGTAGAGGTCAGTAGGACACTGGGGTCTGACAGTAGAGGTCAGTAGGACACTGGGGTCTGACAGTAGAGGTTAGGAGCAGGGAGGACACTGGGGTCTGACAGTAGAGGTTAGGAGCAGGGAGGACAAGGGGGTCTGGCAGTAGAGGTCAGGAGCAGGGAGGTCAGTAGGACACTGGGGTCTGGCAGTAGAGGTCAGTAGGACACTGGGGTCTGGCAGTAGAGGTCAGTAGGACACTGGGGTCTGACAGTAGAGGTCAGTAGGACACTGGGGTCTGACAGTAGAGGTCAGTAGGACACGGGTCTGACAGTAGAGGACAGTAGAACACTGGGGTCTGACAGTAGAGGACAGTAGGACACTGGGGTCTGACAGTAGAGGTCAGTAGGACACTGGGGTCAGACAGTAGAGGTCAGTAGGACACTGGGGTCAGACAGTAGAGGTCAGTAGGACACTGGGGTCTGACAGTAGAGGTCAGTAGGACACTGGGGTCTGGCAGTAGAGGTTAGGAGCAGGGAGGACACTGGGGTCTGACAGTAGAGGTTAGAAGTAAGGAGGACACTTGGGTCTGACAGTAGAGGTTAGGAGCAGGGAGGACAAGGGGGTCTGGCAGTAGAGGTTAGGAGCAGGGAGGACAGTAGGACACTGGGGTCTGACAGTAGAGGTTAGGAGCAGGGAGGTCAGTAGGACACTGGGGTCTGGCAGTAGAGGTCAGTAGGACACTGGGGTCTGACAGTAGAGGTTAGAAGTAAGGAGGACACTGGGGTCTGACAGTAGAGGTCAGGAGCAGGGAGGACAGTCGGACACTGGGGTCTGGCAGTAGAGGTCAGTAGGACACTGGGGTCTGGCAGTAGAGGTTAGGATCAGGGAGGACACTGGGGTCTGGCAGTAGAGGTTAGGAGCAGGGAGGACACTGGGGTCTGGCAGTAGAGGTTAGGAGCAGGGAGGACACTGGGGTCTGGCAGTAGAGGTTAGGAGCAGGGAGGACACTGGGGTCTGGCAGTAGAGGTTAGGAGCAGGGAGGACAAGGGGGTCTGGCAGTAGAGGTTAGGAGCAGGGAGGACAGTAGGACACTGGGGTCTGGCAGTAGAGGTCAGTAGGACACTGGGGTCTGGCAGTAGAGGTTAGAAGTAAGAAGGACACTGGGGTCTGACAGTAGAGGTTAGAAGTAAGGAGGACACTGGGGTCTGACAGTAGAGGTTAGGAGCAGGGAGGACAGTAGGACACTGGGGTCTGACAGTAGAGGTTAGGAGCAGGGAGGTCAGTAGGACACTGGGGTCTGGCAGTAGAGGTCAGTAGGACACTGGGGTCTGACAGTAGAGGACAGTAGGACACTGGGGTCTGGCAGTAGAGGTCAGTAGGACACTGGGGTCTGGCAGTAGAGGTCAGTAGGACACTGGGGTCTGGCAGTAGAGGTCAGTAGGACACTGGGGTCTGGCAGTAGAGGTCAGTAGGACACTGGGGTCTGGCAGTAGAGGTCAGTAGGACACTGGGGTCTGACAGTAGAGGTCAGTAGGACACTGGGGTCTGACAGTAGAGGACAGTAGGACACTGGGGTCTGACAGTAGAGGTCAGTAGGACACTGGGGTCTGACAGTAGAGGTCAGTAGGACACTGGGGTCTGACAGTAGAGGTCAGTAGGACACTGGGGTCTGACAGTAGAGGTTAGGAGCAGGGAGGTCAGTAGGACACTGGGGTCTGGCAGTAGAGGTCAGTAGGACACTGGGGTCTGGCAGTAGAGGTCAGTAGGACACTGGGGTCTGGCAGTAGAGGTTAGGAGCAGGGAGGACACTGGGGTCTGACAGTAGAGGTCAGTAGGACACTGGGGTCTGACAGTAGAGGTTAGGAGCAGGGAGGACACTGGGGTCTGACAGTAGAGGACAGTAGGACACTGGGGTCTGACAGTAGAGGTCAGTAGGACACGGGTCTGACAGTAGAGGACAGTAGAGGTCAGTAGGACACTGGGGTCTGGCAGTAGAGGTCAGTAGGACACTGGGGTCTGGCAGTAGAGGTCAGTAGGACACTGGGGTCTGACAGTAGAGGTCAGTAGGACACTGGGGTCTGACAGTAGAGGTCAGTAGGACACTGGGGTCTGACAGTAGAGGTCAGTAGGACACTGGGGTCTGACAGTAGAGGTCAGTAGGACACTGGGGTCTGACAGTAGAGGTCAGTAGGACACTGGGGTCTGACAGTAGAGGTCAGTAGGACACTGGGGTCTGGCAGTAGAGGTCAGTAGGACACTGGGGTCTGGCAGTAGAGGTCAGTAGGACACTGGGGTCTGACAGTAGAGGTCAGTAGGACACTGGGGTCTGACAGTAGAGGTCAGTAGGACACTGGGGTCTGACAGTAGAGGTTCAACCAGATATGGAGATACACTGAGTCCGTCAGATGTAAATTATTTTGCTTCCCCCAATCCAACAGACAACACAATCAGCTAATACACACCACACATGGAGTACTATAGGGGTTAAGTGACTGGCTCAAGGGCACAGTGACTAGAGATGGTTCCTGGGATGTGAAACCGCTAGATGGCAGCCTCTGACTCCTGTCTGTGTGTGTCTGGTATCTCCAGGGTTTCTTCGACATCCCGGTGGATAACCTGTATGCTGAGCCTGCTGTACTGAAGTGGATCAAGGAGAACATCGCAGAGTGGAAGACCTGCACCATCGTCTCTCCAGACGCAGGGGGAGCCAAGAGGTGAGGCAGGACAGAGTGGTCAGAGGGATTTTGGCCAAAATATGAAATGTGATACATCAGAGAGAGGGGAGGGGGAAGAAAGAGAGGGGAGGGGGAAGAAAGAAAGAAAGAGAGGGGAGGGGAAGAAAGAAAGAGAGGGAGGGGAAGAAAGAAAGAAAGAAAGAGAGGGGAGGGGAAGAAAGAAAGAAAGAGAGAGGAGGGGGAAGAAAGAAAGAAAGAGGAGGAGGGGGAAGAAAGAGAGAGGGGGAGGGGGAAGAAAGAAAGAGAGAGAGGGGAAAGAAAGAAAGAGAGAGGAGGGGGAAGAAAGAGAGAGAGGAGGGGGAAGAAAGAAAGAGAGAGGAGGAGGGGGAAGAAAGAAAGAGAGAGGAGGAGGGGGAAGAAAGAGAGAGGAGGGGAAGAAAGAGAGGGGAAGAAAGAAAGAGAGAGGAGGAGGGGGAAGAAAGAGAGAGGAGGAGGGGGAAGAAAGAAAGAAAGAGAGAGGAGGGGGAAGAAAGAAAGAAAGAGAGAGGAGGGGGAAGAAAGAAAGAGAGAGGGGAAGAAAGAAAGAGAGAGGGGGAAGAAAGAAAGAAAGAGAGAGGAGGGGAAGAAAGAAAGAGAGATGAGGGGAAAGAAAGAAAGAGAGAGGAGGGGGAAGAAAGAGAGGGGGAAGAAAGAAAGAGAGAGGAGGAGGGGGAAGAAAGAGAGAGGGGGCGGGGCAGAAAGAGAGAGGAGGAGGAGGGGGAAGAAAGAAAGAGAGGGGGAAGAAAGAAAGAGAGAGGAGGGGAAGAAAGGGAGACGGAGGGGAAGAAAGAGAGAGGAGACGGAGGGGGAAGAAAGAGAGAGGAGGGGGGGAAAGAGAGAGGAGGAAAGAGAGAGGAGACGGAGGGGGAAGAAAGAGAGGGGGAAGAAAGAGAGAGGAGGAGGAGGGGAAGAAAGAGAGAGGAGGAGGAGGGGGAAGAAAGAGAGAGGAGGAGGAGAAAAGAGAGGAGGAGGAGGGGGGAGAAAGAGAGAGGAGGAGGAGGAGGGGGAAGAAAGAGAGAGGAGACGGAGGGGGAGAGAAAGAGAGAGGGAGACGGAGGGGGAGAAAGAGAGAGGAGACGGAGGGGGAGAAAGAGAGAGGAGACGGAGGGGGAGAAAGAGAGAGGAGGGGGAGAAAGAGAGAGGAGGGGGAAGAAAGAGAGAGGGGGAAGAAAGAGAGAGGAGGAGGAGGGGGGAGAGAGAGGAGGAGGAGGGGAAAGAAAGAGAGAGGAGGGGGGAAAGAGAGAGGGAGGAGGAGGGGGAAGAAAGAGAGAGGAGGGGGGGAAAGAGAGAGGAGGAGGAGGGGAAAGAGAGAGGAGGAGGAGGGGGAGAAAGAGAGAGGAGGAGGAGGAGGGGGAAGAAAGAGAGAGGAGACGGAGGGGGAAGAAAGAGAGAGGAGACGGAGGGGGAAGAAAGAGAGAGGAGGGGGAGAAAGAGAGGGGAGGGGGGAAGAGAGAGGAGACGGAGGGGGAGAAAGAGAGAGGAGACTGAGGGGGAGAAAGAGAGAGAGACGGAGGGGGAGAAAGAGAGAGGAGGGGGGGAGAAAGAGAGAGGAGGAGGGGGAAGAAAGAGAGAGGAGACGGAGGGGGGAGAGAGGAGGGGGAAGAAAGAGAGAGGAGGGGAGAGAGGAGACGGGAGGGGAAGAAAGAGAGAGGAGTATGGGAACCACTGTCCACGCTAGACGACTGCTTTAAGAACTTTAACTTCCTCTATTTTTTTACCTTAGGTGGTTTTACCCTTGAACCATATCTTTCTTTAACTCTTATCTGTGGTGAAATGGACTTTAGATTCACGCGTCTGTGTGTCTAACTGCTCCTTCACACGAACAAATCTTTACGCGATAACAATGGACCGACTTGGTGACTGTTGCACCTCTGTGACTTGGCTTCCTCTTAACACTGTGTTCTGTGTGACAGAGTGACGTCCATAGCGGACAGACTCAACGTGGACTTTGCTCTGATTCACAAAGAGAGAAAGAGGGCCAACGAGGTGGATCGCATGGTGCTGGTCGGGGACGTCACGGACCGGGTAGCCATCTTGGTGGATGACATGGCAGACACCTGTGGTACTATCTGTCACGCGGCCGACAAGTAAGTAAAGTCTCACCTTATGACCTTGACACATGTATCTATGCCCAAGCAATGGGTGTCTGGGCTGAATCTTACCTAAACTGCATCACTGATTTGATGTCAAGACATTCGTATTACAGAGCTGTAGAAAGACCCACCACCATTTCACTTCTCATCCAAATGAGAGTCCTTGCAGCAAAAATCTGTGTATCCATACAGGTACATTTGGAGGTTCTATATTACCACACACAGTTTCTTAAGGAGATACTGTCCCTCCACCCTCAGGCTGATCTCAGCTGGTGCTACCAAGGTGTATGCCATCCTGACCCACGGTATCTTCTCTGGCCCGGCCATCTCCCGCATCAACAACGCCTGCTTCGAGGCCGTGGTCGTCACCAACACTATCCCTCAGGAGGAGAAGATGAAGACCTGTCCTAAGATACAGGTCAGAGGTCACAGCACTGTCCTTGGATACAGATCAGGGGTCACAGCACTGTCCTTGGATATAGGTCAGGGGTCACAGCACTGTCCTTGGATACAGGTCAGGGGTCACAGCACTGTCCTTGGATACAGGTCAGGGGTCACAGCACTGTCCTTGGATACAGGTCAGGGGTCACAGCACTGTCCTTGGATATAGGTCAGGGGTCACAGCACTGTCCTTGGATACAGGTCAGGGGTCACAGCACTGTCCTTGGATACAGGTCAGGGGTCACAGCACTGTCCTTGGATATTAATTATCCGTTTCTCCTCTAGGTGATTGACATCTCTATGATCCTGGCTGAGGCCATCCGCAGGACCCACAACGGGGAATCTGTTTCCTACCTCTTCAGCCACGTCCCCTTGTAACGCCACACACACACACACACACACACACACACACACACTGAGTCACCTGGTGCACCGTTCAGGAGGACACACCACAGAACATTCAGATAGAACAGACATGGCCATCTCTCATGCAGAATAGGGAATTTGGGGAACAGATATGATTGTCTTTTAGGTAGAATAAGGAATGTGGAGTCGGCTCTTCATTCCATTTCTATGCCCAGTATTCTGGAATGTTTCTCATCATTGAATAGAATCCAGCCCTAGTGTTCTGTTACACCAAACAGAGGAAGAGAGCGAATGTCCTATACAAACACCAGGGTTGGGCTCAATTCCATTTCAATACCAGTCAATTCAAGAAGAACACTGACATTCCAATTCTCTTCAATGCTTTTGAATTAGGAAAATGTGGAATTGGATTTGGGATTAGGTTTACTTTCTGAATTGACTGAGTTTGAAATGGAATTGACACCAACCGGGGGAAACACAACCATTATATTAGCATCACTCTGCTGCTAATGCTAACAAACCATGTAATAATTACAATTAGTAGGATCAATGATTATTAATAACATGTTCATTTTGAGTCTCTCTCTCCCCTAAACAGTGATAGCATCCCAAATGGCACCCTTTTCCTACATATTGAGCTTATTTTGACAAGTGCCATATGGGCCCTGGTCAAAAGTAGTGCACTGTATTGGGAGTAGGGTGCAATGTCTATCGGGGGGGGAAGGTAAGCTTTGATTATTTATTTTAAGTGGGTGAACTCACATACATACATACATACATGCATACATACATACAAAAAAGTATTTAGTCAGATACCAATTGTGCAAGTTCTCCCACTTAAAAAGATGAGAGAGGCCTGTAATTTTCATCATAGGTACACTTCAACTATGACAGAAAAAATCCAGAAAATCACATTTGTAGGATTTTTTTAATGAATTTATTTGCAAATTATGGTGTAAAATAAGTATTTTGGTCACCTACAAACAAGCAAGATTTCTGGCTCTCACAGACCTGTAACTTCTTCTTTAAGAGGCTCCTCTGTCCTCTACTCGTTACCTGTATTAATGGTACCTGTTTGAACTTATCAGTATAAAAGACACCTGTCCACAACCTCAAACAGTCACACTCCAAACTCCACTATGGCCAAGACCAAAGAGCACCAGGCTGGGAAGACTGAATCTGCAATAGGTAAGCAGCTTGGTTTGAAGAAATCAACTGTGGGAGCAATTATTAGGAAATGGAAGACATACAAGACCACTGATAATCTCCCTCGATCTGGGGCTCCACGCAAGATCTCACCCTGTGGGGTCAAAATAATCACAAGAACGGTGAGCAAAAATCCCAGAACCACACGGGGGGACCTAGTGAATGACCTGCAGAGAGCTGGGACCAAAGTAACAAAGCCTACCATGAGTAACACACTACGCCGCCAGGTACTCAAATCCTGCAGTGCCAGACGTGTCCCCCTGCTTAAGCCAGTACATGTCCAGGCCCGTCTGAAGTTTGCTAGAGAGCATTTGGATGATCCAGAAGAAGATTGGGAGAATGTCATATGGTCAGATGAAACCAAAATATAACTTTTTGGTAAAAACTCAACTCGTCATGTTTGGAGGACAAAGAATGCTGAGTTGCATCCAAAGAACACCATACCTACTGTGAAGCATGGGGGTGGAAACGTCATGCTTTGGGGCTGTTTTTCTGCAAAGGGACCAGGACGACTGATTCGTGTAAAGGAAAGAATGAATGTGGCCATGTATCGTGAGATTTTGAGTGAAAACCTCCTTCCATCGACAAGGGCATTGAAGATGAAACGTGGATGGGTCTTTCAGCATGACAATGATCCCAAACACACCGCCCGGGCAACGAAGGAGTGGCTTCGTAAAAAGCATTTCAAGGTCCTGGAGTGGCCTAGCCAGTCTCCAGATCTCAACCCCTGAGAAAATCTTTGGAGGGAGTTGAAAGTCCGTGTTGCCCAAGCAACAGCCCCAAAACATCACTGCTCTAGAGGAGATCTGCATGGAGGAATGGGCCAAAATACCAGCAACGGTGTGTGAAAACCTTGTGAAGACTTACAGAAAACATTTGACCTCTGTCATTGCCAACAAAGGGTATATAACAAAGTATTGAGAAACTTTTGTTATTGACCAAATACTTATTTTCCATCATAATTTGCTAATAAATTCATTAAAAATCCTACAATGTGATTTTCTGGATTTTTTTCACCTCATTTTGTCTGTCATAGTTGAAGTGTACCTATGATGAAAATTACATGCCTCTCATCTTTTTAAGTTGGAGAACTTGCACAATTGGTGGCTGACTAAATACATTTTTGCCCCACTGTACGTACATGCATACATACATACATACATACATGTATTTACCTAATGTGAACATTCTCCTCCTCCTTCATAATACTGCTGTTACAGTACTTCTGCTATGCTACAAAAAGAGGGTGAGATAGATGGTTGGATGTTGACTGACTTCAGGTCAGTGGAGGCTGCTGATTGGACAACAGCTCATAATAATGGCCAGAACGGTATCAAACACCTGGAGAACTTGTTGGATCTATTTGACACCATTCCACCTATTCCACTCCAGCCATTACCATGAGCCCATCCTCCCCAATTAAGGTGCCACCAACCTCCTGTGCTTCAGGTATTTTATTATTTTGGTCATTTAATTTTATCAGTTTTATCAAAGACGAGGTCATAGTAAGTTAAGTGAATCAGAATGAGCTATAGTTTACAATGCCACTGATGTTCCTCTGGGTGATTCAACATAGTCTGTAGAGACTTAAGTCTTTAAAAAAAAAGGGCAATCCAGGATTGATACTTATATTTTTGGGCTTCTAAATTAATTATATATAGCCACTGAATAATATAACGTATAAATGCCTCTTACGTGACCTGCATCCGTAGCTCTGTCTAGGAATTTGAGTGGGTACACTCCTTCAACCCCATCCCTCAGCTGCTAAGCTAAACAAGTAGCAGGGTGACTGCCTCTCTTAAGACTATTGGGAATCATTCTTTCAGTGTGGGTGCAGAGGAGGCAGGTTTTGCTCTTCGAGGTTGTCGTTTTGAAGTTGTCTAGAAGCTGTTGGTTTTTAGCTGGAGGTCATAGCTCTGCAGGATGGAGCTTCCTAGAAAACATAAGTCTTTATCTGCTATTTTACATATTTACTTCATTTTTTTCAATAACATTTGTATAATAAACTCTCGAAAGTGGTATCCGTCTGACTTTTAAAGTTTCGTGTATGTTGCTTATATTCTGTTTTAGCATAAGATGAATCAGTGCACCAAATATGTGATGGCTGAATGTGATCTTATTAAAGAGATGGTGAAAATGAATGAAGCCTGGATTCTGGTTTGTTTATTAGGCGTCTGCTGCTGGTAACACTCCAGTGATTTATACAGGCTACAGTTGCATAGTAGGCTATGTGATTCATAACATTTATAACAGTATGGGCTAATTCATAATGACACATCACTACTGTACACACTTCAATTGTGGGTGTGGTCTCATACCACAGCTTATTGCTGGTGCAGGAGCTCCAGTGGCATATTTAACCTATAAGAGTAAGGGAGGGGCTTATAAGGTCATACCAAGGATAATTTTAAGACCCCTTGAAGTATACAACAATTTGGCCTTACTGCTATTAGCTATTACAACAGTCTTCTCCCCCCCATTTTTTTATTTTTTTAAATCTAAAGGCTGTTTTAAACATGGATTTAACCTGTATTTTTGGTGCTAAACAGTCTCCATATACAGTATACTTCCATTCATTACCGGGACCTTCAGATGAGTCTTAGAGCAAAACATGTAGGTGTTCGTGAGAGTCTCATCTTTCCATAGATATATTGGTGTGTAGCCCAAACTGTTCAGACACAACAGACCATTTTGTGAGAAGACCTTCTTTTTCTGGACGTCTCATGGTCTGACACACATCCTTTTTGCTCTGTTCACCTTTCAACCGCAGATGTGAAAGTCCCTTTATTTATCCAGGTAGGCCAGGTGAGAACACCTTTATTTATCCAGGTAGGCCAGGTGAGAACACCTTTATTTATCCAGGTAGGCCAGGTGAGAACACCTTTATTTATCCAGGTAGGCCAGGTGAGAACACCTTTATTTATCCAGGTAGGCCAGGTGAGAACACCTTTATTTATCCAGGTAGGCCAGGTGAGAACACCTTTATTTATCCAGGTAGGCCAGGTGAGAACACCTTTATTTATCCAGGTAGGCCAGGTGAGAACACCTTTATTTATCCAGGTAGGCCAGGTGAGAACACCTTTATTTATCCAGGTAGGCCAGGTGACACCTTTATTTATCCAGGTAGGCCAGGTGAGAACACCTTTATTTAACCAGGTAGGCCAGGTGAGAACACCTTTATTTATCCAGGTAGGCCAGGTGAGAACACCTTTATTTTTCCAGGTAGGCCAGGTGAGAACACCTTTATTTATCCAGGTTGGCTAGTTGAGAACAAGTTTTAATTTACAACTGTGACCTGGCCAAGATAAAGCAAAGCAGTGCGACAAAAACAACAACACAGAGTTACACATGGAATAAACAAACATAGTCAATGACACAATAGAAAAAGTCTATATACAGTGTGTGCAAATGGCGTGAGGAGGTAAGGCAATGAATAGGCCGTAGTGGTGAAGTATTTACAATTCAGCAAATTAACACTGGAGTGATAGATGTGCAAGTAGAAATACTGATGTGCAAAAAAGTAAATAAAAACAATGTGGGGATGAGATGGGTAGATTAGGTGGGCTAGCTACAGATGGGCTGTGTACAGCTGCAGCGATCGGTAAGCTCAGATAGCTGATGCTTAAAGTTATTGAGGGAGATAAGTCTCCAACTTCAGCGATTTAAAAAAAAAAATTACATTACATGTTTAAAAAGTGAAAAGGACAACTTTACATTTTTATTTTACACTTTTTAATTGTATTTTTGAGAAAAGAGAAGAGGGACAGCCGTTAACCATTTACTAACATTAATACTGTATCTCTGATATCAGGTTTTTATGAGCCAAAAGATAATGATGTGTAATGGCTCTATTTCTTTCAGGTGCCCCACTGTTTCCTATTTCTTTCAGGTGCCTCACTGTTTCCTATTTCTTTCAGGTGCCTCACTGTTTCCTATTTCTTTCAGGTGCCTCACTGTTTCCTATTTCTTTCAGGTGCCTCACTGTTTCCTATTTCTTTCAGGTGCCTCACTGTTTCCTATTTCTTTCAGGTGCCCTCACTGTTTCCTATTTCTTTCAGGTGCCTCACTGTTTCCTATTTCTTTCAGGTGCCCTCACTGTTTCCTGTTTCTTTCAGGTGCCTCACTGTTTCCTTTCAGGTTTCTTTTCCTGTTTCTTTCAGGTGCCTCACTGTTTCCTGTTTCTTTCAGGTGCCTCACTGTTTCCTGTTTCTTTCAGGTGCCTCACTGTTTCCTATTTCTTTCAGGTGCCTCACTGTTTCCTATTTCTTGCAGGTGCCTCACTGTTTCCTATTTCTTTCAGGTGTCTCACTGTTTCCTATTTCTTTCAGGTGCCTCACTGTTTCCTATTTCTTTCAGGTTGCCTAACTGTTTCCTATTTCTTTCAGGTGCCTCACTGTTTCCTATTTCTTTCAGGTGCCTCACTGTTTCCTATTTCTTTCAGGTGCCTCACTGTTTCCTATTTCTTTCAGGTGCCTCACTGTTTCCTGTTTCTTTCAGGTGCCTCGCTGTTTCCTATTTCTTTCAGGTGCCTCACTGTTTCCTGTTTCTTTCAGGTGCCTCACTGTTTCCTATTTCTTTCAGGTGCCTCACTGTTTCCTATTTCTTTCAGGTGCCTCACTGTTTCCTATTTCTTTCAGGTGCCTCACTGTTTCCTATTTCTTTCAGGTGCCTCACTGTTTCCTATTTCTTTCAGGTGCCTCACTGTTTCCTATTTCTTTCAGGTTGCCTAACTGTTTCCTATTTCTTTCAGGTGCCTCACTGTTTCCTATTTCTTTCAGGTGCCTCACTGTTTCCTATTTCTTTCAGGTGCCTCACTGTTTCCTATTTCTTTCAGGTGCCTCACTGTTTCCTGTTTCTTTCAGGTGCCTCGCTGTTTCCTATTTCTTTCAGGTGCCTCACTGTTTCCTATTTCTTTCAGGTGCCTCACTGTTTCCTATTTCTTTCAGGTGCCTCACTGTTTCCTATTTCTTTCAGGTGCCTCACTGTTTCCTATTTTTTTCAGTCAGGAATGTATCGGAGCCGAGGAGATCCATTTATGTGCAAGGTGCTCTGTCAAGGTTCGCCAACAGGTCCTTGATAACATTTCAAACAACAACTGCATATCAATCAAATGAGATATGTATCACTCCTTTCCTACTGTATGGCTTCATTACCAATGTCCGTTTCTCACAAAATGGACTATAAAGTATATCTATTCTAATTGATTATATTCCACTCTTAGAGGAATACTTGAATGATACATTTAAGAACAAATTCTTATTTTCAATGACAGCCTAGGAACAGCCTAGGAACTGCCTGTTCAGGGGCAGAACGACAGATTTGTACCTTGTCAGCTCGGGGGTTTGAACTTGCAACCTTCTGGTTCCTAGTCCAACGCTCTAACCACTAGGCTACCCTGCCGCCCCATAATATTTTGACATCAGAGAACATATACTGTAAGTACCAGACTGTACTACTATACAATGTTGATCCACGAGGCTGCATTATGACATGCCTGAGCATTAGTACATGTTTTATCAAACCACACTTGAGTTTCACTTTACAGGTTATTCTGAATATGTGTGTGCACTTTATACTTAAGCAATAAGGAACGAGGGGGTGTGGTATATGGTGAATATACCACAGCTAAGGGCTGTTCTTATGCACGACGCATTGCAGAGTGCCTGGATACAACCATTAGCCGTGGTATATTGGCAATATACCACAAGCCCCAGAGGTGCCTTATTGCTATTATAAAGTTGTTACTAAAGTAATTAGAGCAGTAAAAATACATGTTTTGTCATACCCGTGGTATACGGTCTCATATACCACGACGGACCAGCCAATCAGCATTCAGGGCTGGAACCACCCAGTTTATGATGAATTTTATATGGAGATGCTTCTTGCGTTGCCCTCTCCACTCATCTCTGGACCTGTAGGCTATGCTGTATGTATCCACAAGGTGGCGTTGTGGTATCACTGTCGGATTTATCAAATGAACGCTGCACAACATTGTCCCCCTCAACATCTCAACGAATGGATTTAACCTGGCCAATGGTATCCCTCCTCTGGATGGATTGGGCCAATGGCGTAGCTCAGATTGGTGTTTAGTTGGTGTAAAAAAAAAAGGGTGCGCTTTCCCTATTTAACGGTTTGTCCAACACATATGCAGACTACACTACGTAGTACCTGTAACAGACATTCTCACCGCACATCCTCGGACCAGGTAAATATTGGTAGCTTTAATATACAAATGATTCAAATTCCATGTCCCTGTCTCCCTCTATGTGTTCGTTAGTTTATGGATGCCACCCTATGTTGCCATCATAGCCTAAAAACGTTATTCTGATGATCGTGTTATTATGCATTTGTAAAATAAAAAAATAATACAAATAACAGACGGAAGGAAGGTGCGGTTGTATTTGATTTTCAGTAAAGAATAGGCTATATATTATTTGTTATTATTAGGCGATATGATTTAGTGTTAGGCTTTTTAAAGATGTTTTGTTGTTGCTGTGTTGACAGTTCTACAATGCATGTATTTAACGCACCTGCAGCATTCCTTTACCAACTAGGCTATTTAACGTGTCTGTGTTTCCTTATTGTATGGTTAGGTTAGGCGAATTGTCACCATGGCTCTATCTATATCATAGTTACAGGCCTTGGTATGATGACATTCCGAATACATTTGATTGTTTTCAGTTGTCGCACTGTTACCTAAAGCCCAATCAATGCATGTGATGCTGACGGCTGACATGCTTCCAGCCTACAGTCAGCCTTTTGGTTTGGCGGTTCATTGGGGTGCCGTTTATGATTAAAAAAAAAAACATGTTCTAATAGTGAGCTCAACATGCCTTAACACGACAGATCTGTCAAATTAGCTAATTTGACTGCAGATGGCGATGACACCTATGAATGAATCTGTACGGTTTACAGAAATTGGTCTGCAAAAACAACAACGTCACACCCAGCTATTGCACTCACGGGAACCGAGATAAGATCTGCCTGCAAGCAGATCATGAGACTGTTTTTGAGTTCTGCGTTTGTGGAAGTATAAATTAAATATTTGTTCAAATAAAGCACCAGTGTGTGGAGGTGGAACATGATACACCATTGGCCCTTGCATGTGAAATCACACTGCAACGTACTGCCCTACCAAGCAAAAAGTCAGTAACTGCTCATAGCGTGGAACTGAGAAAAATGTATTTTATTTACCTTGGTTTCACAGTAACTTTGGGCAGTTACTGCTAACATGACCCCCATTTTCTCCAAAACACAATACAATAGAGGTAGAATACTTGTCCACATGATTAAACATGAATTTAATGTAGCAAAAAATGACATGGACTAATCTTAGACCAAATGAGCAGTTACTGCCTTTTTGCTTGGTAGGGCAGTGTACACTTTCTAGTAGTATGCTAAGAATTGTATTTGTGTTTGAATGACTAGACTACAGGTCGACACAGATCTAAAAGACTAGGAAGTGGCACCTTAACATCCTAATGCATGTAGGTTCATTCATTCACATCCTTTCATAGACTTTCAGAATACCATTCTTCCATCCCAATATGCTCTTTGTGCAGCCTCTCTCTCTGAACCAGAAAGTTCTGCGTTCCTATATACTAGAACCAGTGCATTGCAGCAGACCTGACTGCCTGGGTAACATGACTCCATAAGAACAGCTCTCTCTCTGAACCAGAAAGTTCTGCGTTCCTATATACTAGAACCAGTGCATTGCAGCAGACCTGACTGCCTGGGTAACATGACTCCATAAGAACAGCTCTCTCTCTGAACCAGAAAGTTCTGCGTTCCTATATACTAGAACCAGTGCATTGCAGCAGACCTGACTGCCTGGGTAACATGACTCCATAAGAACAGCTCTCTCTCTCCTGGATATTTGTTCTCCTTTGTTAGATGGTGAATGGTGAAGTCGTGGGAGTGTGTGTTGATTCAAGTGACTGAATTACGTAACTAGCTAGAGAGTCTGGATTGTGTGTGTGTGTGTGTGTGTGTGTGTGTGTGTGTGTGTGTGAGAGAGAGAGGTAAAGGTGGGTGTGGCTGGATATACCTGCATCCACTCACCTGTATTCTAGATTACATATTTGTCTAAGGACTCTCTCCCTCTATCTCTTCTCATTCTCTCTCTCTCTCCCTCTATCTCTTCTCATTCTCTCTCTCTCCCTCTATCTCTCCTCATTCTCTCTCTCTCTCTATCTCTTCTCATTCTCTCTCTATCTCGACATTTACATTCTGACTCCTTCTCCCTCAGACATCATCTAAGATGGGCGACAACAACCCAGTGAAGCAGGGAGTGGAGACCTTTGACAAGAAGTGTCTAAAGAAGACCAGTACTGCTGAGAAGAACACTCTGCCAACCAAGGAGGGTACGTTTCTCCTATCTCCTTTTCTGTCTCCTACCCAGTCTCCTTCTTTCCTGTCCAGTCTCCTAACCTGTCTACTCCCCTTATTGCTCATACTCCTACGTCTGCCACACCCTGTAACTGTTAGTAGTGTGTTAGTGCCCTTCTACTGTAGTGTTAGTAGTGTGTTAGTGCCCTTCTACTGTAGTGTGTTAGTGCCCTTCTACTGTAGTGTTAGTGCCCTTCTACTGTAGTGTTAGTGCCCTTCTACTGTAGTGTTAGTGCCCTTCTACTGTAGTGTTAGTAGTGTGTTAGTGCCCTTCTACTGTAGAGTTAGTGCCCTTCTACTGTAGTGTTAGTGCCCTTCTACTGTAGTGTTAGTAGTGTGTTAGTGCCCTTCTACTGTAGTGTTAGTAGTGTGTTAGTGCCCTTCTACTGTAGTGTTAGTGTATTAGTGCCCTTCTACTGTAGTGGTAGTAGTGTGTTAGTGCCCTTCTACTGTAGTGTGTTAGTGCCCTTCTACTGTAGTGTTAGTGCCCTTCTACTGTAGTGTTAGTAGTGTGTTAGTGCCCTCCTACTGTAGTGTTAGTGCCCTTCTACTGTAGTGTTAGTGCCCTTCTACTGTACTGTTAGTGCCCTTCTACTGTAGTGTTAGTAGTGTGTTAGTGCCCTTCTACTGTAGAGTTAGTGCCCTTCTACTGTAGTGTTAGTGCCCTTATACTGTAGTGTTAGTAGTGTGTTAGTGCCCTTCTACTGTAGTGTTAGTAGTTTATTAGTGCCCTTCTACTGTAGTGTTAGTAGTGTATTAGTGCCCTTCTAATGTAGTGGTAGTAGTGTGTTAGTGCCCTTCTACTGTAGTGTGTTAGTGCCCTTCTACTGTAGTGTTAGTGCCCTTCTACTGTAGTGTGTAACACCCTTCTACTGTAGTGTGTTAGTGCCCTTCTACTGTAGTGTTAGTAGTGTGTTAGTGCCCTTCTACTGTAGTGTGTTAGTGCCCTTCTACTGTAGTGTTAGTAGTGTGTTAGTGCCCTTCTACTGTAGTGTTAGTGCCCTTCTACTGTAGTGTTAGTAGTGTGTTAGTGCCCTTCTACTGTAGTGTTATAGTGCCCTTCTACTGTAGTGTTAGTAGTGTGTTAGTGCCCTTCTACTGTAGTGTGTTAGTGCCCTTCTACTGTAGTGTTATAGTGCCCTTCTACTGTAGTGTTAGTGCCCTTCTACTGTAGTGTGTTAGTGCCCTTCTACTGTAGTGTTAGTGCCCTTCTACTGTAGTGTTAGTGCCCTTCTACTGTAGTATGTTAGTGCCCTTCTACTGTAGTGTTAGTGCCCTTCTACTGTAGTGTTAGTGCCCTTCTACTGTAGTGTTATAGTGCCCTTCTACTGTAGTGTTAGTGCCCTTCTACTGTAGTGTGTTAGTGCCCTTCTACTGTAGTGTTAGTGCCCTTCTACTGTAGAGTTAGTCATGTGTAGTTTCTCTTTATTTGACTGTATGTAAAGTAGAGGGTAAATGTTCACCTGACCATCCAGAAACAGTACAACACTGTTGAGAAGAACACTTACCGTAGGTTACATTTGTACAGTTACACCCAATGCATTCCAGTTATCAAGTACACACTGGTCTGACTGCTATCCAGCAGCGTTACAGAACCGTGATGATATTTTAGTGGCTCTGAGGCCTGGCAGCCAACAGTTATTTCTTTGGTATTAATAACATTATGCAGATTAGTCACATAAAGCTGGGCTTTCTGGGCCTGTGCATTGAGCTGTACTATACCTGTCTCCCTCTCTGATTACAGTAGCTACCCTGTACCTGTCTCCCTCTCTGATTACAGTAGCTACCCCTGTCTCCTGTTTACAGCTACCCTCCTGTCTCCCTCTCTGTTTACAGTAGCTACCCTGTACCTGTCTCCCTCTCTGTTTACAGTAGCTACCCTGTACCTGTCTCCCTCTCTGATTACAGTAGCTACCCTGTACCTGTCTCCCTCTCTGTTTACAGTAGCTACCCTGTACCTGTCTCCCTCTCTGTTTACAGTAGCTACCCTCTACCTGTCTCCCTCTCTGATTACAGTAGCTACCCTGTACCTGTCTCCCTCTCTGATTACAGTAGCTACCCTGCTGTCTCCCTGTTTACAGTAGCTACCCTGTACCTGTCTCCCTCTGTTTACAGTAGCTCTACCTGTCTCCCTCTGATTACCTGTCTCCTGTCTCTGTTGTTTACAGTAGCTACTGTCTCCCTCTGTTTACAGTAGCTGTCCCTCTACCTGTCTCCTGTCTCCTCTGATTACAGTAGCTACCCTCTACCTGTCTCCCTCTCTGTTTACAGTAGCTACCCTCTACCTGTCTCCCTCTGTTTACAGTAGCTACCCTGTATTGTCTCTCTGTTTACAGTAGCTACCCTGTACCTGTCTCCCTCTCTGTTTACAGTAGCTACCCTGTACCTGTCTCCCTCTCTGTTTACAGTAGCTACCCTGTACCTGTCTCCCTCTCTGATTACAGTAGCTACCCTCTACCTGTCTCCCTCTCTGTTTACAGTAGCTACCCTCTACCTGTCTCCCTCTCTGTTTACAGTAGCTACCCTCTACCTGTCTCCCTGTCTCTCTCTGTTTACAGTAGCTACCCTGTACCTGTCTCCTCTCTGATTACAGTAGCTACCCTCTACCTGTCTCCCTCTCTGTTTACAGTAGCTACCCTCTACCTGTCTCCCTCTCTGTTTACAGTAGCTACCCTGTACCCGTTTACAGTAGCTCTCTCCTCTCTGTTTACAGTAGCTACCCTGTACCTGTCTCCCTCTCTGTTTACAGTAGCTACCCTGTACCTGTCTCCCTCTCTGTTTACAGTAGCTACCCTGTACCTGTCTCCCTCTCTGTTTACAGTAGCTACCCTGTACCTGTCTCCCTCTCTGATTACAGTAGCTACCCTGTACCTCTCCCTCTCTGATTACCTGTCTCCCTCTCTGTTTACAGTAGCTACCCTGTACCTGTCTCCCTCTCTGTTTACAGTAGCTACCCTCTACCTGTCTCCCTCTCTGATTACAGTAGCTACCCTCTACCTGTCTCCCTCTCTGATTACAGTAGCTACCCTCTACCTGTCTCCCTCTCTGTTTACAGTAGCTACCCTGTACCTGTCTCCCTCTCTGATTACAGTAGCTACCCTGTACCTGTCTCCCTCTCTGTTTACAGTAGCTACCCTCTACCTGTCTCCCTCTCTGATTACAGTAGCTACCCTGTACCTGTCTCCCTCTCTGTTTACAGTAGCTACCCTGTACCTGTCTCCCTCTCTGTTTACAGTAGCTACCCTGTACCTGTCTCCCTCTCTGTTTACAGTAGCTACCCTGTACCTGTCTCCCTCTCTGATTACAGTAGCTACCCTGTACCTGTCTCCCTCTCTGTTTACAGTAGCTACCCTCTACCTGTCTCCCTCTCTGTTTTCAATAGCTTCCCTGTACCTGTCTCCCTCTCTGTTTACAATAGCTTCCCTGTACCTGTCTCCCTCTCTGTTTACAATAGCTTCCCTGTACCTGTCTCCCTCTCTGTTTACAGTAGCTACCCTGTACCTGTCTCCCTCTCTGTTTACAGTAGTTAAGTGCCTCCGACTGTATTGTACAGAAAGAAGACTGCAACACTGCACAAGCATAATATCGGCCTATTGCTGATTAACCGAGAGCCTGGTACACACTTGAGGGCAACTGTAAAAGGTCTTGTCCTTGTTCAACCTAATATCTTTGGCTGGCCAAGAGGAAAAAAACATAAAATACACATGCCGTCCTACTGTGGTGTTAGTAGTGTGTTAGTGCCGTCCTACTGTGGTGTTAGTAGTGTGTTAGTGCCCTTCTACTGTAGTGTGTTAGTGCCCTTCTACTGTAGTGTTAGTAGTGTGTTAGTGCCGTCCTACTGTGGTGTTAGTAGTGTGTTAGTGCCCTTCTACTGTAGTGTTAGTAGTGTGTTAGTGCCGTCCTACTGTGGTGTTAGTAGTGTGTTAGTGCCCTTCTACTGTAGTGTTAGTAGTGTGTTAGTGCCGTCCTACTGTGGTGTTAGTAGTGTGTTAGTGCCCTTCTACTGTAGTGTTAGTGCCCTTCTACTGTAGTGTTAGTGCCCTTCTACTGTAGTGTTAGTGCCCTTCTACTGTAGTGTTAGTGCCCTTCTACTGTAGTGTTAGTGCCCTTCTACTGTAGTGTTAGTGTATTAGTGCCGTCCTACTGTGGTGTTAGTAGTGTGTTAGTGCCCTTCTACTGTAGTGTTAGTAGTGTGTTAGTGCCGTCCTACTGTGGTGTTAGTAGTGTGTTAGTGCCGTCCTACTGTGGTGTTAGTAGTGTGTTAGTGCCGTCCTACTGTGGTGTTAGTAGTGTGTTAGTGCCCTTCTACTGTAGTGTTAGTGCCCTTCTACTGTAGTGTTAGTGTATTAGTGCCGTCCTACTGTGGTGTTAGTAGTGTGTTAGTGCCGTCCTACTGTGGTGTTAGTAGTGTGTTAGTGCCCTTCTACTGTAGTGTTAGTGCCCTTCTACTGTAGTGTTAGTGTATTAGTGCCGTCCTACTGTGGTGTTAGTAGTGTGTTAGTGCCGTCCTACTGTGGTGTTAGTAGTGTGTTAGTGCCCTTCTACTGTAGTGTTAGTGCCCTTCTACTGTAGTGTTAGTGCCCTTCTACTGTAGTGTTAGTGTATTAGTGCCGTCCTACTGTGGTGTTAGTAGTGTGTTAGTGCCCTTCTACTGTAGTGTTAGTGCCCTTCTACTGTAGTGTTAGTGTATTAGTGCCGTCCTACTGTGGTGTTAGTAGTGTGTTAGTGCCCCTCTACTGTAGTGTTAGTGCCCTTCTACTGTAGTGTTAGTGCCCTTCTACTGTAGTGTTAGTGTATTAGTGCCGTCCTACTGTGGTGTTAGTAGTGTGTTAGTGCCGTCCTACTGTGGTGTTAGTAGTGTGTTAGTGCCCTTCTACTGTAGTGTTAGTGCCCTTCTACTGTAGTGTTAGTGCCCTTCTACTGTAGTGTGTTAGTGCCCTTCTACTGTAGTGTTAGTAGTGTGTTAGTGCCCTTCTACTGTAGTGTTAGTGTGTTAGTGCCGTCCTACTGTGGTGTTAGTAGTGTGTTAGTGCCCTTCTACTGTAGTGTTAGTGCCCTTCTACTGTAGTGTTAGTGCCCTTCTACTGTAGTGTGTTAGTGCCCTTCTACTGTAGTGTTAGTAGTGTGTTAGTGCCCTTCTACTGTAGTGTTAGTGCCCTTCTACTGTAGTGTTAGTAGTGTGTTAGTGCCGTCCTACTGTAGTGTTAGTAGTGTGTTAGTGCCCTTCTACTGTAGTGTTAGTGCCCTTCTACTGTAGAGTTAGTAGTGTGTTAGTGCCCTTCTACTGTGGTGTTAGTAGTGTATTAGTGCCCTTCTACTGTAGTGTTAGTAGTGTGTTAGTGCCCTTCTACTGTAGTGTGTTAGTGCCCTTCTACTGTAGTGTTAGTGCCCTTCTACTGTAGTGTGTTAGTGCCCTTCTACTGTAGTGTTAGTAGTGTGTTAGTGCCCTTCTACTGTAGTGTTAGTGCCCTTCTACTGTAGTGTGTTAGTGCCCTTCTACTGTAGTGTGTTAGTGCCCTTCTACCGTAGTGTTAGTAGTGTGTTAGTGCCGTCCTACTGTAGTGTTAGTAGTGTGTTAGTGCCCTTCTACTGTAGTGTTAGTGCCCTTCTACTGTAGTGTTAGTAGTGTGTTAGTGCCGTCCTACTGTAGTGTTAGTAGTGTGTTAGTGTCCTTCTACTGTAGTGTTAGTGCCCTTCTACTGTAGTGTTAGTAGTGTGTTAGTGCCCTTCTACTGTAGTGTGTTAGTGCCCTTCTACTGTAGTGTTAGTAGTGTGTTAGTGCCCTTCTACTGTAGTGTGTTAGTGCCCTTCCACTGTAGTGTTAGTAGTGTGTTAGTGCCCTTCTACTGTAGTGTTAGTAGTGTGTTAGTGCCCTTCTACTGTAGTGTTAGTGCCCTTCTACTGTAGAGTTAGTAGTGTGTTAGTGTCCTTCTACTGTAGTGTGTTAGTGCCCTTCTACTGTAGCGTTAGTGCCCTTCTACTGTAGAGTTAGTGCCCTTCTACTGTAGAGTTAGTGCCCTTCTACTGTAGTGTTAGTGCCCTTCTACTGTAGTGTTAGTAGTGTGTTAGTGCCCTTCTACTGTAGTGTTAGTGCCCTTCTACTGTAGTGTGTTAGTGCCCATTCTACTGTAGTGTTAGTGCCCTTCTACTGTAGAGTTAGTGCCCTTCTACTGTAGAGTTAGTGCCCTTCTACTGTAGTGTTAGTGCCCTTCTACTGTAGTGTTAGTAGTGTGTTAGTGCCCTTCTACTGTAGTGTTAGTGCCCTTCTACTGTAGTGTGTTAGTGCCCTTCTACTGTAGTGTTAGTGCCCTTCTACTGTAGTGTTAGTGCCCTTCTACTGTAGTGTTAGTGTATTAGTGCCGTCCTACTGTGGTGTTAGTAGTGTGTTAGTGCCCTTCTACTGTAGTGTTAGTAGTGTGTTAGTGCCGTCCTACTGTGGTGTTAGTAGTGTGTTAGTGCCGTCCTACTGTGGTGTTAGTAGTGTGTTAGTGCCGTCCTACTGTGGTGTTAGTAGTGTGTTAGTGCCCTTCTACTGTAGTGTTAGTGCCCTTCTACTGTAGTGTTAGTGTATTAGTGCCGTCCTACTGTGGTGTTAGTAGTGTGTTAGTGCCGTCCTACTGTGGTGTTAGTAGTGTGTTAGTGCCCTTCTACTGTAGTGTTAGTGCCCTTCTACTGTAGTGTTAGTGTATTAGTGCCGTCCTACTGTGGTGTTAGTAGTGTGTTAGTGCCGTCCTACTGTGGTGTTAGTAGTGTGTTAGTGCCCTTCTACTGTAGTGTTAGTGCCCTTCTACTGTAGTGTTAGTGCCCTTCTACTGTAGTGTTAGTGTATTAGTGCCGTCCTACTGTGGTGTTAGTAGTGTGTTAGTGCCCTTCTACTGTAGTGTTAGTGCCCTTCTACTGTAGTGTTAGTGTATTAGTGCCGTCCTACTGTGGTGTTAGTAGTGTGTTAGTGCCCTTCTACTGTAGTGTTAGTGCCCTTCTACTGTAGTGTTAGTGCCCTTCTACTGTAGTGTTAGTGTATTAGTGCCGTCCTACTGTGGTGTTAGTAGTGTGTTAGTGCCCTTCTACTGTAGTGTTAGTGCCCTTCTACTGTAGTGTTAGTGTATTAGTGCCGTCCTACTGTGGTGTTAGTAGTGTGTTAGTGCCGTCCTACTGTGGTGTTAGTAGTGTGTTAGTGCCCTTCTACTGTAGTGTTAGTGCCCTTCTACTGTAGTGTTAGTGCCCTTCTACTGTAGTGTGTTAGTGCCCTTCTACTGTAGTGTTAGTAGTGTGTTAGTGCCCTTCTACTGTAGTGTTAGTAGTGTGTTAGTGCCGTCCTACTGTGGTGTTAGTAGTGTGTTAGTGCCCTTCTACTGTAGTGTTAGTGCCCTTCTACTGTAGTGTTAGTGCCCTTCTACTGTAGTGTGTTAGTGCCCTTCTACTGTAGTGTTAGTAGTGTGTTAGTGCCCTTCTACTGTAGTGTTAGTGCCCTTCTACTGTAGTGTTAGTAGTGTGTTAGTGCCGTCCTACTGTAGTGTTAGTAGTGTGTTAGTGCCCTTCTACTGTAGTGTTAGTGCCCTTCTACTGTAGAGTTAGTAGTGTGTTAGTGCCCTTCTACTGTGGTGTTAGTAGTGTATTAGTGCCCTTCTACTGTAGTGTTAGTGCCCTTCTACTGTAGTGTTAGTAGTGTGTTAGTGCCCTTCTACTGTAGTGTGTTAGTGCCCTTCTACTGTAGTGTTAGTGCCCTTCTACTGTAGTGTGTTAGTGCCCTTCTACTGTAGTGTTAGTAGTGTGTTAGTGCCCTTCTACTGTAGTGTTAGTGCCCTTCTACTGTAGTGTGTTAGTGCCCTTCTACTGTAGTGTGTTAGTGCCCTTCTACCGTAGTGTTAGTAGTGTGTTAGTGCCGTCCTACTGTAGTGTTAGTAGTGTGTTAGTGCCCTTCTACTGTAGTGTTAGTGCCCTTCTACTGTAGTGTTAGTAGTGTGTTAGTGCCGTCCTACTGTAGTGTTAGTAGTGTGTTAGTGTCCTTCTACTGTAGTGTTAGTGCCCTTCTACTGTAGTGTTAGTAGTGTGTTAGTGCCCTTCTACTGTAGTGTGTTAGTGCCCTTCTACTGTAGTGTTAGTAGTGTGTTAGTGCCCTTCTACTGTAGTGTGTTAGTGCCCTTCCACTGTAGTGTTAGTAGTGTGTTAGTGCCCTTCTACTGTAGTGTTAGTAGTGTGTTAGTGCCCTTCTACTGTAGTGTTAGTGCCCTTCTACTGTAGAGTTAGTAGTGTGTTAGTGTCCTTCTACTGTAGTGTGTTAGTGCCCTTCTACTGTAGCGTTAGTGCCCTTCTACTGTAGAGTTAGTGCCCTTCTACTGTAGAGTTAGTGCCCTTCTACTGTAGTGTTAGTGCCCTTCTACTGTAGTGTTAGTAGTGTGTTAGTGCCCTTCTACTGTAGTGTTAGTGCCCTTCTACTGTAGTGTGTTAGTGCCCATTCTACTGTAGTGTTAGTGCCCTTCTACTGTAGAGTTAGTGCCCTTCTACTGTAGAGTTAGTGCCCTTCTACTGTAGTGTTAGTGCCCTTCTACTGTAGTGTTAGTAGTGTGTTAGTGCCCTTCTACTGTAGTGTTAGTGCCCTTCTACTGTAGTGTGTTAGTGCCCTTCTACTGTAGTGTTAGTGCCCTTCTACTGTAGTGTTAGTGCCCTTCTACTGTAGTGTTAGTGTATTAGTGCCGTCCTACTGTGGTGTTAGTAGTGTGTTAGTGCCCTTCTACTGTAGTGTTAGTGCCCTTCTACTGTAGTGTTAGTGTATTAGTGCCGTCCTACTGTGGTGTTAGTAGTGTGTTAGTGCCGTCCTACTGTGGTGTTAGTAGTGTGTTAGTGCCCTTCTACTGTAGTGTTAGTGCCCTTCTACTGTAGTGTTAGTGCCCTTCTACTGTAGTGTGTTAGTGCCCTTCTACTGTAGTGTTAGTAGTGTGTTAGTGCCCTTCTACTGTAGTGTTAGTAGTGTGTTAGTGCCGTCCTACTGTGGTGTTAGTAGTGTGTTAGTGCCCTTCTACTGTAGTGTTAGTGCCCTTCTACTGTAGTGTTAGTGCCCTTCTACTGTAGTGTGTTAGTGCCCTTCTACTGTAGTGTTAGTAGTGTGTTAGTGCCCTTCTACTGTAGTGTTAGTGCCCTTCTACTGTAGTGTTAGTAGTGTGTTAGTGCCGTCCTACTGTAGTGTTAGTAGTGTGTTAGTGCCCTTCTACTGTAGTGTTAGTGCCCTTCTACTGTAGAGTTAGTAGTGTGTTAGTGCCCTTCTACTGTGGTGTTAGTAGTGTATTAGTGCCCTTCTACTGTAGTGTTAGTGCCCTTCTACTGTAGTGTTAGTAGTGTGTTAGTGCCCTTCTACTGTAGTGTGTTAGTGCCCTTCTACTGTAGTGTTAGTGCCCTTCTACTGTAGTGTGTTAGTGCCCTTCTACTGTAGTGTTAGTAGTGTGTTAGTGCCCTTCTACTGTAGTGTTAGTGCCCTTCTACTGTAGTGTGTTAGTGCCCTTCTACTGTAGTGTGTTAGTGCCCTTCTACCGTAGTGTTAGTAGTGTGTTAGTGCCGTCCTACTGTAGTGTTAGTAGTGTGTTAGTGCCCTTCTACTGTAGTGTTAGTGCCCTTCTACTGTAGTGTTAGTAGTGTGTTAGTGCCGTCCTACTGTAGTGTTAGTAGTGTGTTAGTGTCCTTCTACTGTAGTGTTAGTGCCCTTCTACTGTAGTGTTAGTAGTGTGTTAGTGCCCTTCTACTGTAGTGTGTTAGTGCCCTTCTACTGTAGTGTTAGTAGTGTGTTAGTGCCCTTCTACTGTAGTGTGTTAGTGCCCTTCCACTGTAGTGTTAGTAGTGTGTTAGTGCCCTTCTACTGTAGTGTTAGTAGTGTGTTAGTGCCCTTCTACTGTAGTGTTAGTGCCCTTCTACTGTAGAGTTAGTAGTGTGTTAGTGTCCTTCTACTGTAGTGTGTTAGTGCCCTTCTACTGTAGCGTTAGTGCCCTTCTACTGTAGAGTTAGTGCCCTTCTACTGTAGAGTTAGTGCCCTTCTACTGTAGTGTTAGTGCCCTTCTACTGTAGTGTTAGTAGTGTGTTAGTGCCCTTCTACTGTAGTGTTAGTGCCCTTCTACTGTAGTGTGTTAGTGCCCATTCTACTGTAGTGTTAGTGCCCTTCTACTGTAGAGTTAGTGCCCTTCTACTGTAGAGTTAGTGCCCTTCTACTGTAGTGTTAGTGCCCTTCTACTGTAGTGTTAGTAGTGTGTTAGTGCCCTTCTACTGTAGTGTTAGTGCCCTTCTACTGTAGTGTGTTAGTGCCCTTCTACTGTAGTGTTAGTAGTGTGTTAGTGCCCTTCTACTGTAGTGTGTTAGTGTCCTTCTACTGTAGTGTTAGTGCCCTTCTACTGTAGTGTGTTAGTGCCCTTCTACTGTAGTGTTAGTGCCCTTCTACTGTAGAGTTAGTGCCCTTATACTGTAGAGTTAGTGCCCTTCTACTGTAGTGTTAGTGCCCTTCTACTGTAGTGTTAGTAGTGTGTTAGTGCCCTTCTACTGTAGTGTTAGTGCCCTTCTACTGTAGTGTGTTAGTGCCCATTCTACTGTAGTGTTAGTGCCCTTCTACTGTAGTGTTAGTGCCCTTCTACTGTAGAGTTAGTGCCCTTCTACTGTAGAGTTAGTGCCCTTCTACTGTAGTGTTAGTGCCCTTCTACTGTAGTGTTAGTGCCCTTCTACTGTAGTGTTAGTAGTGTGTTAGTGCCCTTCTACTGTAGTGTTAGTGCCCTTCTACTGTAGTGTGTTAGTGCCCTTCTACTGTAGTGTGTTAGTGTCCTTCTACTGTAGTGTTAGTGCCCTTCTACTGTAGTGTGTTAGTGCCCTTCCACTGTAGTGTTAGTGCCCTTCTACTGTAGTGTTAGTGCCCTTCTACTGTAGAGTTTGTCATGTGTAGTTTCTCTTTATTTGACTGTATGTAAAGTAGAGGGTAAATGTTCACCTGACCATCCAGAAACAGTACAACACTGTTGAGAAGAACACTTACCGTAGGTTACATTTGTACAGTTACGCCCAATGCATTCCAGTTATCAAGTACACACTGGTCTGACTGCTATCCAGCAGCGTTACAGAACCGTGATGATATTTTAGTGGCTCTGAGGCCTGGCAGCCAACAGTTATTTCTTTAGTATTAATAACATTATGCAGATTAGTCACATAAAGCTGGGCTTTCTGGGCCTGTGCATTGAGCTGTACTATACCTGTCTCCCTCTCTGATTACAGTAGCTACCCTGTACCTGTCTCCCTCTCTGTTTACAGTAGCTACCCTGTACCTGTCTCCCTCTCTGTTTACAGTAGCTACCCTGTACCTGTCTCCCTCTCTGATTACAGTAGCTACCCTGTGCCTGTATCCCTCTCTGTTTACAGTAGCTACCCTGTACCTGTCTCCCTCTCTGATTACAGTAGCTACCCTGTACCTGTCTCCCTCTCTGTTTACAGTAGCTACCCTGTACCTGTCTCCCTCTCTGATTACAGTAGCTACCCTCTACCTGTCTCCCTCTCTGATTACAGTAGCTACCCTCTACCTGTCTCCCTCTCTGTTTACAGTAGCTACCCTGTACCTGTCTCCCTCTCTGTTTACAGTAGCTACCCTGTACCTGTCTCCCTCTCTGTTTACAGTAGCTACCCTGTACCTGTCTCCCTCTCTGTTTACAGTAGCTACCCTGTACCTGTCTCCCTCTCTGTTTACAGTAGCTACCCTGTACCTGTCTCCCTCTCTGTTTACAGTAGTTAAGTGCCTCCGACTGTATTGTACAGAAAGAAGACTGCAACACTGCACAAGCATGATATCGGCCTATTGCTGATTAACCGAGAGCCTGGTACACACTTGAGGGCAACTGTAAAAGGTCTTGTCCTTGTTCAACCTAATATCTTTGGCTGGCCAAGAGGAAAAAAACATAAAATACACATGCCGTCCTACTGTGGTGTTAGTAGTGTGTTAGTGCCCTTCTACTGTAGTGTGTTAGTGCCCTTCTACTGTAGTGTGTTAGTGCCCTTCTACTGTAGTGTGTTAGTGCCCTTCTACTGTAGTGTGTTAGTGCCGTCCTACTGTGGTGTTAGTAGTGTGTTAGTGCCCTTCTACTGTAGTGTTAGTGCCCTTCTACTGTAGTGTGTTAGTGCCCTTCTACTGTAGTGTGTTAGTGCCGTCCTACTGTAGTGTGTTAGTGCCCTTCTACTGTAGTGTGTTAGTGCCCTTCTACTGTAGTGTGTTAGTGCCCTTCTACTGTAGTGTTAGTGCCCTTCTACTGTAGTGTGTTAGTGCCCTTCTACTGTAGTGTGTTAGTGCCGTCCTACTGTGGTGTTAGTAGTGTGTTAGTGCCCTTCTACTGTAGTGTTAGTGCCCTTCTACTGTAGTGTGTTAGTGCCCTTCTACTGTAGTGTGTTAGTGCCGTCCTACTGTGGTGTTAGTAGTGTGTTAGTGCCCTTCTACTGTAGTGTGTTAGTGCCCTTCTACTGTAGTGTGTTAGTGCCCTTCTACTGTAGTGTGTTAGTGCCCTTCTACTGTAGTGTGTTAGTGCCGTCCTACTGTGGTGTTAGTAGTGTGTTAGTGCCGTCCTACTGTGGTGTTAGTAGTGTGTTAGTGCCGTCCTACTGTGGTGTTAGTAGTGTGTTAGTGCCCTTCTACTGTAGTGTTAGTGCCCTTCTACTGTGGTGTTAGTAGTGTGTTAGTGCCGTCCTACTGTGGTGTTAGTAGTGTGTTAGTGCCCTTCTACTGTAGTGTTAGTGCCCTTCTACTGTGGTGTTAGTAGTGTGTTAGTGCCCTTCTACTGTAGTGTTAGTGCCGTCCTACTGTGGTGTTAGTAGTGTGTTAGTGCCCTTCTACTGTAGTGTTAGTGCCCTTCTACTGTAGTGTTAGTGTATTAGTGCCGTCCTACTGTGGTGTTAGTAGTGTGTTAGTGCCCTTCTACTGTAGTGTTAGTAGTGTGTTAGTGCCCTTCTACTGTAGTGTTAGTAGTGTGTTAGTGCCGTCCTACTGTGGTGTTAGTAGTGTGTTAGTGCCCTTCTACTGTAGTGTTAGTGCCCTTCTACTGTAGTGTTAGTGTATTAGTGCCGTCCTACTGTGGTGTTAGTAGTGTGTTAGTGCCCTTCTACTGTAGTGTTAGTAGTGTGTTAGTGCCCTTCTACTGTAGTGTTAGTGCCCTTCTACTGTAGTGTTAGTGCCCTTCTACTGTAGTGTTAGTGCCCTTCTACTGTAGTGTGTTAGTGCCCTTCTACTGTAGTGTTAGTAGTGTGTTAGTGCCCTTCTACTGTAGTGTTAGTGCCCTTCTACTGTAGTGTGTTAGTGCCCTTCTACTGTAGTGTGTTAGTGCCCTTCTACCGTAGTGTTAGTAGTGTGTTAGTGCCGTCCTACTGTAGTGTTAGTAGTGTGTTAGTGCCCTTCTACTGTAGTGTTAGTGCCCTTCTACTGTAGTGTTAGTAGTGTGTTAGTGCCGTCCTACTGTAGTGTTAGTAGTGTGTTAGTGTCCTTCTACTGTAGTGTTAGTGCCCTTCTACTGTAGTGTTAGTGCCCTTCTACTGTAGTGTTAGTAGTGTGTTAGTGCCCTTCTACTGTAGTGTTAGTAGTGTGTTAGTGCCCTTCTACTGTAGTGTTAGTGCCCTTCTACTGTAGAGTTAGTAGTGTGTTAGTGTCCTTCTACTGTAGTGTGTTAGTGCCCTTCTACTGTAGTGTTAGTGCCCTTCTACTGTAGAGTTAGTGCCCTTCTACTGTAGAGTTAGTGCCCTTCTACTGTAGTGTTAGTGCCCTTCTACTGTAGTGTTAGTGCCCTTCTACTGTAGTGTTAGTAGTGTGTTAGTGCCCTTCTACTGTAGTGTTAGTGCCCTTCTACTGTAGTGTGTTAGTGCCCATTCTACTGTAGTGTTAGTGCCCTTCTACTGTAGTGTTAGTGCCCTTCTACTGTAGAGTTAGTGCCCTTCTACTGTAGAGTTAGTGCCCTTCTACTGTAGTGTTAGTGCCCTTCTACTGTAGTGTTAGTAGTGTGTTAGTGCCCTTCTACTGTAGTGTTAGTGCCCTTCTACTGTAGTGTGTTAGTGCCCTTCTACTGTAGTGTTAGTAGTGTGTTAGTGCCCTTCTACTGTAGTGTATTAGTGTCCTTCTACTGTAGTGTTAGTGCCCTTCTACTGTAGTGTGTTAGTGCCCTTCTACTGTAGTGTTAGTGCCCTTCTACTGTAGTGTTAGTGCCCTTCTACTGTAGAGTTAGTCATGTGTAGTTTCTCTTTATTTGACTGTATGTAAAGTAGAGGGTAAATGTTCACCTGACCATCCAGAAACAGTACAACACTGTTGAGAAGAACACTTACCGTAGGTTACATTTGTACAGTTACGCCCAATGCATTCCAGTTATCAAGTACACACTGGTCTGACTGCTATCCAGCAGCGTTACAGAACCGTGATGATATTTTAGTGGCTCTGAGGCCTGGCAGCCAACAGTTATTTCTTTGGTATTAATAACATTGTGCAGATTAGTCACAAAAAGCTGGGCTTTCCGGGCCTGTGCATTGAGCTTTGCAGTCAAGCTACATTGGAGATGCAATCTTAGTGCAGTTAGGGAGGAGAGTCTGCCTTCTGGTGCAGAAAGGGACTGTACTAGCTAGGGCTTTAGTGCAGACCTAAAGAGGTCTTAGTTCAGACAGGGTGGACAAGGCTGAAGCCGTAGGTCAGACAGGAAGTGACGTGACAGAGGAACAGGAAGTGACGTGACAGAGGAGCAGGAAGAGAGGAGTTACGCGGTCACCATGTCAGCAGCCTCATCAACATGAACTGATGCTTATCACCCCCCTCCATCAGATACTGCCTGATTCCTCCTTTCTCTTGTTCCATCCCAAATTGAACCCTTATCCCTACATAGTGCCTGGCTCTGGTCAACAGTACAGCATTTTAGCATTTTAAAGGGAATGCTCATATAACCTCTGTTGTTGCCTCTATCTGTCACGATCCAATCCTAACCTGAGATACTGCATGCCCACATCTCAAACTTCATACATTTTATTTTTTATTTTACCTTTATTTAACTAGGCAAGTCAGTTAAGAACATGTTCTTATTTTCAATGACGGCCTAGGAACAGTGGGTTACCTGCCTTGTTCAGGGGCTGTACGACAGATTTTTACCTTGGCAGCTCAGGAATGCAACATTTTGCAACCTTTCGGTTACTAGTCCAACGCTCTAACCACTAGGCTACCTGCCGCCTCTACACTCTAACCACAAGGCTACCTGCCGCCTCTACACTCTAACCACTAGGCTACCTGCCGCCTCTACACTCTAACCACTAGGCTACCTGCCGCCTCTACACTCTAACCACAAGGCTACCTGCCGCCTCTACACTCTAACCACTAGGCTACCTGCCGCCTCTACACTCTAACCACTAGGCTACCTGCCGCCTCTAAACTCTAACCACTAGGCTACCTGCCGCCTCTACACTCTAACCACTAGGCTACCTGCCGCCTCTACGCCGTCTACCTGCCGCCTCTACGCTCTAACCACTAGTCTACCTGCCGCCTCTACGCTCTAACCACTAGGCTACCTGCCGCCTCCACGCTCTAACCACTAGGCTACCTGCCGCCTCCACGCTCTAACCACTAGGCTACCTGCCGCCTCTACGCTCTAACCACTAGTCTACCTGCCGCCTCCACCAGGCGCTCGCCTAACCACTAGGCTACCTGCCGCCTCTACGCTCTAACCACTAGTCTACCTGCCGCCTCTACGCTCTAACCACTAGGCTACCTGCCGCCTCTACGCTCTAACCACTAGGCTACCTGCCGCCTCTACGCTCTAACCACTAGTCTACCTGCCGCCTCTACGCTCTAACCACTAGGCTACCTGCCGCCTCTACGCTCTAACCACTAGGCTACCTGCCGCCTCTACGCTCTAACCACTAGGCTATTGATGTGATTACTGATTACTGTGATTGCTGTGATTACTATGATTACTGTGATTGCTGTGATTACTGTGATTGCTGTGATTACTGTGATTGCTGTGATTACTGTGATTACTGTGATTACTGTGATTACTATGATTACTGTGATTGCTGTGATTACTGTGATTACTGTGATTGCTATGATTACTGTGATTGCTGTGATTACTGTGATTACTGTGATTACTATGATTACTGTGATTACTGTGATTACTGTGATTGCTGTGATTACTGTGATTGCTGTGATTACTGTGATTGCTGTGATTACTGTGATTACTGTGATTACTATGATTACTGTGATTACTGTGATTACTGTGATTGCTGTGATTACTGTGATTGCTGTGATTACTGTGATTGCTGTGATTACTGTGATTACTGTGATTACTGTGATTGCTGTGATTACTGTGATTGCTGTGATTACTGTGATTACTGTGATTACTGTGATTGCTGTGATTACTGTGATTGCTGTGATTACTGTGATTACTGTGATTACTGTGATTACTGTGATTACTGTGATTACTGTGATTGCTGTGATTACTGTGATTGCTGTGAGTTAAAATTGTCAAAAAGCAACAAAAATAGCTTCTTAGCGAAGAGCAATAGAATTTAGCAAGTTTTGAGTGGGGAGCGGAAAACAGAAAATGAGCTGTTATTGGCAGAGGGGTTTGGAACTCTCTTTCTTATTGGTCTATTAACTAATTTATCGCATGGTGATGTTACCATGGAACGCCAAATCTCACTCCCACCAAAACAGGCTGAAATTCCAGGCAGCTTTTTCAAACAGCTTTTACACTGAAATGGCATCATCCTTTTCACAATTTCACAGTATTATTCCAAACTCATAGTGTGGAAATGGATATAAATTGTTTGTCAGTAGCAGTGTGGTAGGAGGTGTGATTTGGGTGGATATTCAAGATGTTCTCTGTCAGTAGCAGTGTGGTAGGAGGTGTGATTTGGGTGGATATTCAAGATGTTCTCTGTCAGTAGCAGTGTGGTAGGAGGTGTGATTTGGGTGGATATTCAAGATGTTCTCTGTCAGTAGCAGTGTGGTAGGAGGTGTGATTTGGGATGGATATTCAAGATGTTCTCTGTCAGTAGCAGTGTGGTAGGAGGTGTGATTTGGGTGGATATTCAAGATGTTCTCTGTCAGTAGCAGTGTGGTAGGAGGTGTGATTTGGGTGGATATTCAAGATGTTCTCTGTCAGTAGCAGTGTGGTAGGAGGTGTGATTTGGGTGGATATTCAAGATGTTCTCTGTCAGTAGCAGTGTGGTATTTGGGTGGATATTCAAGATGTTCTCTGTCAGATTTAGGAGTGTGATTTGGGTGGATTCAAGATGTTCTCTGTCAGTAGCAGTGTGGTAGGAGGTGTGATTTGGGTGGATATTCAAGATGTTCTCTGTCAGTAGCAGTGTGGTAGGAGGTGTGATTTGGGTGGATATTCAAGATGTTCTCTGTCAGTAGCAGTGTGGTAGGAGGTGTGATTTGGGTGGATATTCAAGATGTTCTCTGTCAGTAGCAGTGTGGTAGGAGGTGTGATTTGGGTGGATATTCAAGATGTTCTCTGTCAGTAGCAGTGTGGTAGGAGGTGTGATTTGGGTGGATATTCAAGATGTTCTCTGTCAGTAGCAGTGTGGTAGGAGGTGTGATTTGGGTGGATATATTCAAGATGTTCTCTGTCAGTAGCAGTGTGGTAGGAGGTGTGATTTGGGTGGATATTCAAGATGTTCTCTGTCAGTAGCAGTGTGGTAGGAGGTGTGATTTGGGTGGATATTCAAGATGTTCTCTGTCAGTAGCAGTGTGGTAGGAGGTGTGATTTGGGTGGATATTCAAGATGTTCTCTGTCAGTAGCAGTGTGGTAGGAGGTGTGATTTGGGTGGATATTCAAGATGTTCTCTGTCAGTAGCAGTGTGGTAGGAGGTGTGATTTGGGTGGATATTCAAGATGTTCTCTGTCAGTAGCAGTGTGGTAGGAGGTGTGATTTGGGTGGATATTTGGGTGGATATTCAAGATGTTCTCTGTCAGTAGCAGTGTGGTAGGAGGTGTGATTTGGGTGGATATTCAAGATGTTCTCTGTCAGTAGCAGTGTGGTAGGAGGTGTGATTTGGGTGGATATTCAAGATGTTCTCTGTCAGTAGCAGTGTGGTAGGAGGTGTGATTTGGGAGTGCAGTAGTAAGCATCATAACCCCCACCCCAGGACAGAGAATACTGCAATGCAGGGAGGAACCTCTAGTAAAGAAATCTAGACCCCCAATTGAAGTTGGTTGGTTAGGCTTTCTATTTCCAGTTCTCTATTTACCAGGTATTTACATCAGTATTACATGGTCATAATATTAAAATGACATGACAATTACTCTGTTACCATGTTCTATTGTGTAGTCTTCCATTTGATTTCTTAAAGCACAATTTCCCCATAACCCCTGGCAAGTACCAACTTAGACAGGGCTGTACAGTGCAGTATTACCAGCAGACATACCATATAGCTTCACTCAGACAGCCTCACACACACCTCTTGAAGATTTACAGTAGAAACCTGAGGAGAGGGTTGTTGATAGCAGGATTTACAGTAGAAACCTGAGGAGAGGGTTGTTGATAGCAGGATTTACAGTAGAAACCTGAGGAGAGGGTTGTTGATAGCAGGGTTTACCGTAGAAACCTGAGGAGAGGGTTGTTGATAGCAGGGTTTACAGTAGAAACCTGAGGAGAGGGTTGTTGATAGCAGGATTTACAGTAGAAACCTGAGGAGAGGGTTGTTGATAGCAGGATGTACAGTAGAAACCTGAGGAGAGGGTTGTTGATAGCAGGATTTACAGTAGAAACCTGAGGAGAGGGTTGTTGATAGCAGGATTTACAGTAGAAACCTGAGGAGAGGGTTGTTGATAGCAGGGTTTACCTTAGAAACCTGAGGAGAGGGTTGTTGATAGCAGGATTTACAGTAGAAACCTGAGGAGAGGGTTGTTGATAGCAGGATTTACCATAGAAACCTGAGGAGAGGGTTGTTGATAGCAGGATTTACAGTAGAAACTTGAGGAGAGGGTTGTTGATAGCAGGATTTACAGTAGAAACTTGAGGAGAGGGTTGTTGATAGCAGAGTTTACCGTAGAAACCTGACGAGAGGGTTGTTGATAGCACGATAAAAGATGCTTGACTATTGGACTGGCGGTTTTGCCAGGCTGATAACGAGCCAATGACAGGAGAGGAACCATCTGTCTCAGAAGCTGCCTCTCAGCCAGCCCCCCTCCTGATGAGAGTGGATTCATCCTGTGTTCTATTGCTCAGTGATAGCTGGGGATTTTAACGTTCTGTATGATGATGTACTGCCATTTTCTGATACAGTATCTTCCATTTTGGATGGGTTGTGATGTCCTGTTTTGAGTGTTTTGAAATAAATGAGGTGATTAACAAATATATATGATAGGTTGATTACTCAATATGCCATGTATCCATCACAACAGTGCTCAAGACATAGACTAATCACTAAGTCTCTCGCTCTCCCCCTCTCTCGCTCTCTCGCTCTCCCCCGCCCTCGCTCTCCCCCTCTCGCTCTCCCCCCTCTCTCGCTCTCCCCTCCCTCGCTCTCCCCCTCCCTCGCTCTCCCCCTCTCTCGCTCTCCCCTCTCCCGCTCTCTCGCTCTCCCCCTCTCTCGCTCTCCCCCCCTCCCTCGCTCTCCCCGCCCTCGCTCTCCCCCTCTCTCGCTCTCCCCTCCCTCGCTCTCCCCTCTCTCGCTCTCCCCTCCCTCGCTCTCCCCCCTCTCTCGCTCTCCCCTCTCTCGCTCTCCCCTCTCTCGCTCTCCCCTCCCCTCGCTCTCCCCGCTCTCGCTCTCCCCCTCCCTCGCTCTCTCTTTCTCTCACAGATATCGAGCAGGAGAAGAAAGCTGAAGAGGGCTCCAAATGAAACGCCATGGTTCCTCTCCTCCAGTCATCCCTCTCTCTTCTCCTCCACCTAATAAATATGTCTATCGCGTCTGCTTCTTTCCGTATCGCCATGTTAGTTAACCACCATGTTAGTTAATCACAATGGCGTTGACTCTGATGCTGTGGGGTTAGGGGTGCATGATTAGTAAAGGGAAGGCCAATAAGATTTTAACTGTCAAATGTTTTGAATTGTGCTTTTTTATGCAGTCTTGGTTGGAAAGGGGTGAACTAAGATAAAGATGGATGAGCCAGGGTTGAACAGAAGGAAGAAATGAACATGTTGTGTTTACTGTCACCGTCTGTTCCACTGTCAACTATGCCCAATGTTCTGCCTGTACACAGTGCCATTCTGGATAACTTCTGTAACAATAACATGAGAGAAGATATTTTTGTTTTAATAAAATGAGTGTTGTCAAACTGAATTTGGGTCTTGTCTTAATTATTTTGACTTCAGTCAATAAGTGTAATCTTGTGATGTTTTTATCATTATATTGAGTATACAATCCTATTAAGACCCCTTGACATTTTCCACATTTTGTTATGTTACAGCCTTATTCTAAAATGAAAAAAAAAAAAATCCCCCTCATCAAGCAACACACTATACCCAATAATGACAAAGCAAAACAGGTTTTTAGAAATGTAAGCAAATGTATTAAAAATAAAGAACGGAAATATCACATTTACATAAGTATTCAGACTCCGTACTTTGTTGAAGCACCATTGGCAGCGATTACAGCCTCGATTCTTCTTGGGTATGACGCTACAAGCTTGGCACACCTGTATTTAGGGAGTTTATCCCATTTTTCTCTGCAGGTCCTCTCAAGCCCTGTCAGGTTGGATGGGGAGTGTCGCTGCACAGCTATTTTCAGGTCTCTCCAGAGATGTTCGATAGCGGTCAAGTCCGGGCTCTGGCTGGGCCACTCAAGGACATTCAGAGACTTGTCCCGAAGCCACTCCTGCATTGTCTTGGCTGAGTGATACGGTTGTTGTCCTGTTGGAAGGTGAACCTTCGCCCCAGTCTGAGGTCCTGAGTGCTCTGGAGCAGGTTTTCATCAAGGATCTCTCTGTACTTTTCTCCATTTATCTTTCCCTCGAACCTGACAAGTCTCCCAGTCCCTGCCACTGAAAAACATCCCCACAGCATGATGCTGCCACCACCAACATGCTTCACTGTAGTGATGGTGCCAGGTTTCCTCCAGGTGTGACTATCACGTTTCAGGTAAGACACAGATGCAGACAACATCGGAGTAACAACAGCTGAGTTTAGGCAAAAAACAGGTCAAGGAAGGCAGAGGGCGGTAATCCAGATAGGTTGGTCTGATGTGATTAATGAGGAGCATCCAGACGCTGCACTTGATGAATTTATGAAATTGCTTCTTCCAATTATTGATAAACAAGCACCTGTTAAGAAACTGACTGTTAGAACTGTTAAGGCTCCATTGATTGATGAAAAACTGTATGGTTGAAAGAGATGGGGCAAAAGGAGTGGCTAATAAGTCTGGCTGCACATCTGACTGGCTGACTTACTGCAAAATGAGAAATGATGTGACTAAACTCTTCAAAAAGAAGAAGAAACTGTATTATGAAGCCAAAATAAATGATATACAGACTGATGGAAAAACACTTTGGAGTACTTTAAATGAAATTATGGGCAGAAAGACATTCAATTCCATCTTTCATCGAATCAGATGGCTTATTCATCACAAAACCATTTGATGTTGGCAATTATTTTATTAATGATTACTTAATTAGCAAAGTTAGCAAACGTAGGCAGGAAATACCAACAACGAACAGTGAGCAATTGTATTCATGCATAAAAAAATCTATATGAAAGAAAAGCATTGTAGGTTTGAATTTTGTAAAGTTAGTGTGGGAAAGGTGGAAAAATGATTGTTATCGATCAATAATGACAAACCTTCTGGCATTGACAACATAGATAGAAAGCTACTGAGGATAGTAGCTGACTCTATAGCCACTCCTATCTGTCATATCTTTAATCTGAGCCTAGAGGAAAGTCTTTGTTCTCAGGCCTGGAGGGAAGCCAAAGTCATTCCGCTACCCAAGAGTGGTCAAACGGCCTTTACTGGTTCTAACAGCAGACCTGTAAGCTTGCTGCCAGCTCTTAGCAAACTGAAAAAAATTATGTTTGACCAAATACAATGCTATTTCTCTGTAAACAAATTAACAACAGACTTTCATCATGCTTATAGAGAAGGGCACTCAACATGTACTGCACTGACACAAATGACTGATGATTGGTTGAAAGAAATTAATAATAAGATTGTGGGAGCTGTACTGTTAGATTTCAGTGCAGCCTTTGATATTATTGACCATAATCTGTTGTTGAAAAACGTATGTTATGGCTTTTCAACCTCTTCCATATTGTTGATTCAGAGCCATCTATCTAATAGAACTCAAAGGGTTTTCTTTAATGGAAGCTTCTCTAATGTCAAACATGTAAAGTGCGGTGTACTGCAGGGCAGCTCTCTAGGCCCTCTGCTCTTTTCCATTTTTAGCAATGACCTGCCACTGGCATTAAACAAAGTGTGTGTGTGTCCATGTATGCTGATGATTCAACCATATACGCATCAGAAACCACAGCTAATGAAGTCACTGAAACCCTTAACAAAGAGTTGCAGTCTGTTTTGGAATGGGTGGCCATTAATAAACTGGTCCTGAACATCTCTAAAACTAAGATCATTGTATTTTGTACAAATCATTCCTTAAATTCTAGACCTCAGCTGAATCTGGTAATGAATGGTGTGGCTGTTGAACATGTTGAGGAGACTAAATTACTTGCCGTTACCTTAGATAGTAAACTGTCATGGTCAAAACATATAGATTCAATGGTTGTAAAGATGGGGAGAGGTCTGTCCGTAATAAAGAGATGCTCTGCTTTTTTGACATCACACTCCAACAAGCAAGTTCTGCAGGCTCTAGTTTTGTCTAATCTTGATTATTGTCCAGTCGTGTGGTCTAGTGCTGAAAGGAAAGACCTAGTTAAGCTGCAGCTGGCCCAGAACAGAGCGACACATTTTGCTCTTCATTGTAATCAGAGGGCTGATTATAAATACTATGCTGCCAGTCTCTCTTGGCTAAGAGTTGAGGAGAGACTGACTGCATCACTTCTTCTTTTTATAAGAAACATTAATGTGTTGAAAATCCCTAATTGTTTGCATACAATTTACACACAGCTCTGACACACACACTTACCCCACCAGACATGCCACCAGGGGTCTTTTCACAGTCCCCAAATCCAGAACAAATTCAAGAAAACGCACAGTGTTATATAGAGCCCTTATTGCATGGAACTTCCTTCCATCTCATATTGCTCAAATAAACAGCAAACCTGGTTTCAAAAAACAGATAAAGCAACACCTCACGGCACAATGCCTCTCCCCTATTTGACCTATATAGTTTGTGTGAATGTATTGATATGTAGGCTACTTGTGCCTTTAAAAGACATTGATGTAGTCCTGTCCTTGAGCTGTTCTTGTCTATTAATGTTTTGTATTACATCATGTTTTGTGTGGCCCCGGGAAGAGTAGCTGCTGCTGTTATGTCATGTTTCATGTTTTGTGTGGCCCCGGGAAGAGTAGCTGCTGCTATTATGTCATGTTTCATGTTCTGTGTGGCCCCAGGAAGAGTAGCTGCTGCTGTTATGTCATGTTTCATGTTCTGTGTGGCCCCAGGAAGAGTAGCTGCTGCTGTTATGTCATGTTTCGTGTTCTGTGTGGCCCCAGGAAGAGTAGCTGCTGCTGTTATGTCATGTTTCATGTTCTGTGTGGCCCCAGGAAGAGTAGCTGCTGCTGTTATGTCATGTTTTGTGTTCTGTGTGGCCCCAGGAAGAGTAGCTGCTGCTGTTATGTCATGTTTCGTGTTCTGTGTGGCCCCGGGAAGAGTAGCTGCTGCTGTTATGTCATGTTTCATGTTCTGTGTGGCCCCAGGAAGAGTAGCCGCTGCTGTTATGTCATGTTTCATGTTCTGTGTGGCCCCAGGAAGAGTAGCTGCTGCTGTTATGTCATGTTTCGTGTTCTGTGTGGCCCCAGGAAGAGTAGCCGCTGCTGTTATGTCATGTTTCATGTTCTGTGTGGCCCCAGGAAGAGTAACTGCTGCTGTTATGTCATGTTCTGTGTGGCCCCAGGAAGAGTAGCTGCTGCTGTTATGTCATGTTTCATGTTCTGTGTGGCCCCAGGAAGAGTAGCTGCTGCTGTTATGTCATGTTTCATGTTCTGTGTGGCCCCGGGAAGAGTAGCTGCTGCTTTTGCAACCGCAAATGGGGATCCTAATAAAATACCAAATACACATGTTAAGCAGATGTTACTGTGAGCATAGCAAAATGCTTGTGTTTCTAGCTCCAACAGTGCAATAATATCTAACAAGTAATATCTAACAAGTAATATCTAACAAGTAATATCTAACAATTTCACAACAATACACACAAATCTAAAGTAAAGGAATGGAATTAAGAATATGTAAATATTTTGGGCTCCCGAGTGGTGCAGCAGTCTAAGGCACTGCATTGCGTTACTACGGTCCCGGGTTCATATCCTGGACTGTGCCCACAACCAGCTGTGGTCGGGAGTCCCATAGGACGGTGCACAATTGGCCCAGCGTCATCCAGGTTAGGGGAGGGTTTGGCTAGTGAGGCTTTAGTTGGCTCATTGCGCTCTAGCGACTCCTTGTAGCGGGCCGGGCGCCTGAGGGCTGACCCCGGGTGCCTGAGGGCTGACCCCGGATGCCTGAGGGCTGACCCCGGGTGCCTGAGGGCTGACCTCGGATGCCAGTTGAAAATTATATATATATAAATACAATAACAAAAAGTATATATATATATAAATACAATAACAAAAAGTATATATATATATATAGCGCGGCCCATCAAGAAGTCCAGGACGGAGTTGCACAGGGTGGGGTTCAGACCCAGGGCCTCCAGCTTAATGATGAGCTTGGAGGGTACTATGGGGTTGAATGCTGAGCTATAGTCAATGAACAGCATTCTTACATAGGTATTCCTCTTGTCCAGATGGGATAGGGCAGTGTACAGTGCGATGGCGATTGCATCGTCTGTGGATCTATTGGGGTGGTAAGCAAATTGAAGTGGTTCTAGGGTGTCAGGTAGGGTAGAGGTGATATGATCCTTGACAAGTCCCTCAAAGCACTTCATGATGACAGAAGTGAGTGCTACGGGGCAATAGTCATTTAGTTCAGTTACCTTTGCTTTCTTGGGTACAGAAACAATGGTGGTGTGTGTGTGTGCGTGTGCGTGTGCGTGTGCGTGTGTGTGCGCGCGTGTGTGTGTGTGTAGTGATGGCAGTCAGGCAGGAATTGTTGTCGTGTACTTCCTTGTATTTGTTGGAGTAGATGAGTGTTTGTGGTGATGAGACAGATAAGGCATAGCTAATCTTTGATCAAACGTGGGAAAAATATACCAGGGAGATATTTCATATATTGCAACATATTGTAAACTGACTGTAAGTCGCTCTGAATAAAAATGAGAGATGTAAAATGTCATGTAAATGTTTCCTCTGTGCAGTATTCACAGAGGACACATGATCTTATTAGCAGAAGACAGATGACACACACAGAATTGACGATGCACAGAGTAACACATGAACAACAGGGAGCAAATGTAAGTAAGTACTGTAAGTAAATGTAACGAGCAAACTCCATTTTGATCCTATATTTACTGTGGTTATCTAGCCACAATAAGACGTTTGAATTTCCTTTTGAACAGCCCCCACCCATCTTTACTTTGAATCCAGACCATAACCATAACACCATAACAGCTCATGGGGTGTGTGCTCAGTCCCCTCCTGTACTCCCTGTTCACCCACGACTGCATGACCAGGCACGACTCCAACACCATCATTAAGTTTGCAGACGACACAACAGTGGTAGGCCTGATCAACGACAACGACGAGACAGCCTATAGGGAGGAGGTCCTGGCCTGGCCGGGTGGTGCCAGAATAACAACCTATCCCTCAACATAATCAAGACAAAGGAGATGATTGTGAACTACAGGAAAAGGAGGACCGAGCATCGACGGGGCTGTAGTGGAGCAGGTTGGGAGCTTCCAGTTCCTTGGTGTCCACATCACCAACTAACTAGAATGGTCCAAACACACCAAGACAGTCGTGAAGAGGGTACGATAAAGCGTATTCCCCCTCAGAAAACTAAAAAGATTTGGCATGGGTCCTCAGATCCTCAAAAGGTTCTACAGCTGCAACATCGAGAGCATCACTGGCAACTGCTCAGTCTCCGACCACAAGGCACAACAGAGGGTAGTGCGAACGGCCCAGTACATCACTGGGGCTAAGCTGCCTGCCATCCAGTACCTCTACACCAGGCAGTGTCAGAGGAAGGACCTAATAATTGTCAAAAAATTGACCCCAGCCACCCTGGTCATAGACTGTTCTCTCTGCTACCGCATGGCAAGCGGTACCGGAGCGCCAAGTCTAGGACCAAAAGGCTTCTCAACAGCTTCTCCCTAAAGCCATAAGACTCCTGAACAGGCAAACAAATGGCTACCCGGACTATTTGCATTGTGTCCCGCCACCAGCCCACCCCCCACCCGCCAACCCCTCTTTTTCGCTGCTGCTACTCTCTGTTTATCATATATGCATAGTCACTTTAACTATACCTACCTACATGTACATATTGCCTCAATCAGCCCGACTAACCGGTGCCTGTACATAGCCTCGCTACTGTTATAGCCTCCCTACTGTATATAGCCTCTCTACTGTATATAGCCTCGCTACTGTTATAGCCTCCCTACTGTATATAGCCTCCCTACTGTATATAGCCTCGCTACTGTATATAGCCTCACTACTGTTATAGCCTCTCTACTGTATATAGCCTCTCTACTGTATATAGCCTCTCTACTGTATATAGCCTCGCTACTGTATATAACCTCTGTACTGTATATAGCCTCGCTACTGTATATAACCTCTCTACTGTATATAGCCTCACTACTGTATATAGCCTCTCTACTGTATATAGCCTCGCTACTGTATATAGCCTCTCTACTGTATATAGCCTCGCTACTGTATATAACCTCTCTACTGTATATAGCCTCTCTACTGTCATAGCCGCTCTACTGTATATAGCCTCTCTACTGTATATAGCCTCGCTACTGTTATTTTCACTGTCTTTTTACTGTTGTTTTATTTCATTACTTTGTTCACCTCATACCTATATTTTACTTAAAAATTGCACTGTTGGTTAGGGCTTTTAAGCAAGCATCTCACTTGTATTCGGCGCACGTGACAAATAAACTTTGATTTGATATAGTGAAGAATATGGTGGTGTACACACACAGTAACATGTGCATACTTGTTAGTACACGTTCCCGAACCAGCAGAGTTACTATCAAACTGACACTCCTCACAGGTTCCACCCTCTCTCTCTGCCTTCACTTTGGGAACCCAACCCAGTATTCTTCCACTAGGTCAACATCAGATCTAGTCCCTGCCCTGAGCTTGTTTCTGGTCGTAGGCTACTACTTACTCAAAGCTCTATTATCTACGGGTACAATTCAATAAGTGAAGCATGTTTATTGCCGTGAGAATCACCTTTGCAACAGAAGTAAGAGCTCTGCAGAACTTGAGCAATGATGGTACGTTTTGGTGTGTTATCTTGGCACAGATAAAGAGAGGTGTGGCGTCACAATACTACAGAGGAGATATTTTCCTATGTTTGTTTTCTTCCCCTTTCACAGCTCATGTAGTTCTGTTATGTTGAAGTCGGGTTATTTTGATAATTATAGGTATTGTGGTAGATTACATAACTAGTACAACCAAACATTGCCAATACATCTCATTTACTCTCATGTCGACTGACATTTTTGTGGCTATACCTCAAATCCTGTTGAAGAACAATGCTCAGCGTTTTGGGGAAATGTGTCGTTAAGTACAAATAGTCACGCAACGTAGCAAACGTTGAAGCGAACTGAATGCACCCCAGGTGTGCCATTGGGTTGCATGTTTCTTTTTGCTTTCTCCTTGTATTCGTCGACCTCTAGCGCATGAGAAGGGAACGACAGGCAACACCTGGAGTATCCTGCAGGTGGCACCAAATAGTCATGTCAAGTACGGGGCGGGAGCAATGCCCTGATTGGGTCAACTCGAGTCCCTCAAAAGCTGGCAAAACATAGCTGCTAGTTAGCTAGCCAATTACAGGCTAACGGGGAAAATGGCTTAACGTGGTCCCCCCACATCGACAATCATATAGCTGTACTTTTTTTTGTTTGTTGATACATATGATTTACGTTTTTCGTATACCTTGCAAACCTACTTGATTCATGCAAACTCTCGTGTGTTGGATTTAGCAGGCTCATTCGAACATCTTTTGACACCAACACGGCTCAGCAGGTTTGTTATGTTCAACTAACTAACCCAACGACTCTTTTGAAAATGCATCGATATAACATCAAATTATCTATTGGCTTGCATGGTAAATTATATAAATGCATGTGTGTGTTTTAGAGTTATATATTATTATAAATGCATGTGTATTAAAGTTGTACTTTTCATAATTAGCTAATGACAAATAGCAAGAAGAAGCTGGACTTATCTTTTAACTGTAAACGTTGGCGGCATAAAATGAAACTGAACGAGTGTGGGGGCTGTTTGTGCCGCTAGCCTGTAATTTGTCAGCCTTTGAGGCTTCGGTCGTTATTTTAGGAAATGTCTTTATTCATCATGGCGGTATTATTGGTTCTAATCATGGGAACTTGCTAGTTAATTGATCTAGGCAGAAAATATATTTAACCCCCGTCTATATGGCCTTGGCTTTATTGGCAAGCAAACGTTGCTATGATCAAATTGATTAGCTACCCCCCCCCCCCGACGATTAGCTCGTAGTTTGGTTGTTCGGATGATTTGATTACAAACTCATCAACTGCTAATCTCACAACAGTCCCCCCCCCCCTCTGTTTTCAATCATGATCTGTACCTCGCTGAGCGTCTACCCAAGATCTGATGGTTTGTTGTTCCTTGGGCAAGCTGCTGATCGAAACATTCTCTTCCTCTAGCAGACCGGGAGAAACATGGTAGTTCCGCACAGCTCCAGTGCGGTGCAACCAGCAGACAACGACTGTGCGGAGGGTCTTGTGAAGCCATCCCAGCCGAGCTACAAGGAGGAGCAGGAGCTAGCAGGGGTGGAGTTGGAGGAAGTACGTAAGCTCCAGGAACTCATTCGACGACTTGAGGTCCAGAATCAAACACTCCGAAACAGGGGAGGCAGTAAGAATCTACATCTCAGAGGGACCACCACAAACAACAGTAACCTCACAACCAGTACCAACATCAATGAGATAATCTCCTCCTGTGAAGGAGTGATCAACACCAACTCCTCTCTCAGGTTGGGGAGCAGTGGAAGCTGTGGAACGGAACTAGGCGGCAGCAGTAGTGACTTGGAGCTGTCCCCTCCTCAGGACAGTAGTAGTGACTTGGAGCTGTCCCCTCCTCAGGACAGCAGTAGTGACTTGGAGCTGTCCCCTCCTCAGGACAGCAGTAGTGACTTGGAGCTGTCCCCTCCTCAGGACAGCAGTAGTGACTTGGAGCTGTCCCCTCTTCAGGACAGTAGTAGCAGTGAGGATATGTCCCAGCTCCCTGTAGTTAACCGGGAAGAGGAGGATGGTGGACTGTGTGCAGGCTTTCTGACCCTGCCGTGCGGGAACGGACCAGGACCGGCGCAGACCCAGGGGCAAAGCACAACCCCAGAGAGTCCCTCTTTGGACAGCTATGAGTCTGAGACCCTGGCGGAGAGCGACTCTGGGGTGGACCAGTTGGCTCTGGATGAAGTGGATGTTCTAGACCTATGGGAGGACCTTGCAGAGGTGGATGACGAGGACAGCTGGTAGGTACCATGGTGATAGGAGAGAGAATGGCTGCGTGTGAAATTGCACCCAGTTTCCTGTTTAGCTAATGCTGTAGTTTTGACCGGGGCCCCATAGGTCTCTCATCCAGTAGTGCACTGTGTAGCAAACAGAGTGCCTTTCAGATGCAGCCTGGGTTCTCTGCACACTGTCTGGAAGGTCCCGTATCTTTTTATTCGCTATGCTTGGATCATAAAGGTCCGCCTTAGGCGTGTCAGTGTTTTAGTCTCCTGTCCCTTCCTTTCTGCTACTATACCTGCAGATACTGCACTCTGTGCTCTGTCGTGAAACAACTGTTCAGATGAAACTTATTCCTAGTAGACCTTCTGATCACTGAAGACGACCGAGGAACTCATGTAGACTAACATTCACTAGTCTGTACCCCACATGTTGGAGTGGTGACATCTGTTTACCACGGTCTCCAGGGGTCAGCTTGGTGTCACACTGTGTTCACACTCAGGATGATGGAAGGCCCTATAGCCAGATGAGTCATTATGGTTTGTTGAACCTTTCACTCCTAGAAGTAGAGAGACTATGACCGCAACTTTTTTTTTTTTGTCATACAAAAACATACATTTGACCTGGCATACGTCCCAAATGGCATCCTGTTCCCTGTAGTGCACTACTTTTGACCAGAGCCCTATGGGCCCTAGTGCACTAGGTAGGGAATAAGACACCGATTGGGACATAGACCTAGGTTGGAGGTGGGTCTCTGCAGTGACAGTTGGCCTGGTTTCAGTGATATGTAACAACCAGAGGAAACCGTGCAGATAATAGGCACATTTTATGCAGCAGAGCTAGTTGGCCACAGCAGCCTTTCGATGGAAATATCTGAGTGCTGCTTCTGCTTTGGAAATGATCGGCTTTGTGGGCTGTATAAAATGGGCTGTGACAGTCAGTCCCTCTGATCACTGAATCTGTGATTTGGAGAGGGAGAAAAGAGGGGGTAGTGTGGAGAGGGAGGATGGATAGTGACTGAGAGGGAGACAAATGGAAAGAGGGAGGGAGCACCTTGCTCTAGAGGGAGAGAGGCCACTGTTACCACTGGGTTAGGGGCAGCCAGCCAACGTGATTTACTCAGTGCAGTGCTGATGTGAATACCCAGAGACGGAAGGAAGCTAGAGGCTTGAGCTCAGAGCCAGAACTAGCACAGCTTGGCCTCTCAGTGGTCAAGGACACATGGGTCCTATTTAATAGGCACCAAATAAAATGGACTGAAACAGGAACAACTTAAACGTGTCCAATAAGAAAGGCTTGTGTTTTCTGTTTTTAAAGCATTTTGCTACTGTGGGCACTAATACATACAGCCATAGGCCCAAATACATACAGCCATAGGCACTAATACATACAGCCATAGGCACTAATACATACAGCCATAGGCACTAATACATACAGCCATAGGCACTAATACATACAGCCATAGGCACTAATGCATACAGCCATAGGCCCAAATACATACAGCCATAGGCACTAATACATGCAGCCATAGGCACTAATACATGCAGCCATAGGCACTAATACATGCAGCCATAGGCACTAATACATGCAGCCATAGGCACTAATACATGCAGCCATAGGCACTAATACATGCAGCCATAGGCACTAATACATGCAGCCATAGGCACTAATACATGCAGCCATAGGCACTAATACATGCAGCCATAGGCACTAATACATACAGCCATAGGCACTAATACATACAGCCATAGGCACTAATACATACAGCCATAGGCACTAATACATACAGCCATAGGCACTAATGCATGCAGCCATAGGCACTAATGCATGCAGCCATAGGCACTAATGCATGCAGCCATAGGCACTAATGCATGCAGCCATAGGCACTAATGCATGCAGCCATAGGCACTAATGCATGCAGCCATAGGCACTAATGCATGCAGCCATAGGCACTAATGCATGCAGCCATAGGCACTAATGCATGCAGCCATAGGCACTAATGCATGCAGCCATAGGCACTAATGCATGCAGCCATAGGCCCTAATACATACAGCCATAGGCCCTAATACATGCAGCCATAGGCCCTAATACATGCAGCCATAGGCCCTAATACATGCAGCCATAGGCCCTAATACATGCAGCCATAGGCCCTAATACATACAGCCATAGGCCCTAATACATACAGCCATAGGCACTAATACATACAGCCATAGGCACTAATACATGCAGCCATAGGCACTAATACATGCAGCCATAGGCACTAATACATGCAGCCATAGGCACTAATACATGCAGCCATAGGCACTAATACATGCAGCCATAGGCCCTAATACATGCAGCCATAGGCCCTAATACATACAGCCATAGGCCTAATACATACAGCCATAGGCCCTAATACATACAGCCATAGGCCCTAATACATACAGCCATAGGCCCTAATACATACAGCCATAGGCCCTAATACATACAGCCATAGGCCCTAATACATGCAGCCATAGGCCCTAATACATGCAGCCATAGGCCCTAATACATACAGCCATAGGCACTAATACATACAGCCATAGGCCCTAATACATACAGCCATAGGCCCTAATACATGCAGCCATAGGCACTAATACATGCAGCCATAGGCACTAATACATGCAGCCATAGGCACTAATACATGCAGCCATAGGCACTAATACATGCAGCCATAGGCACTAATACATGCAGCCATAGGCACTAATACATGCAGCCATAGGCACTAATACATACAGCCATAGGCACTAATACATACAGCCATAGGCACTCCAATGGCATGACTTAACTTATTGCTTCTTGGCAAAGTTCAAAAGGACACAGGCAGTTACTTATGTTCCCCTGTTAAACTGTGATGATCCAAGGCTGCAGTCAATACAGCCAGAGAAGTGGAAACTAGGGATGCGTGATATATCGGTGAACATATTGGAATCGGACGATATTAGCAAAAGATGGCAACATCGGTATTGGCCGATGTCTAGTTTAATGCCCCAGTGTGCAAAACTGATGTCAAAGCTGACATGCATAGCTATATAACGTAGGTACATGTCGTAATGACTCCATGTAAAATGTTGCGCTAAACGTACAACACAGCATTCCTAACCTAGCTCACAATGTCTGCTGTGTGGATCGAGAAGTCAACAAGTCCAGCAGTCATTTGAAAAAGTAAGAACATTTTAAGCGAGACAACTCAAACGCGAAATCCATTAAAGCCATGATAATGGAATATCTAGCCCTTGACAATCAACCGTTCTCTGTCGTGGGTGATGTTTGCTTTCGCCGACTGGTCAACCACCGGTACAAACTACCAGGTGCGCTATTTGTCAGATGCTGCCCTACCGGAGTCACACAGTAATAGTCCCTGCTATTATCTTCACAACATACATACTATGGAACGCCGTTTGGGTCTTTGCCTGTAAAAAAAAAGACACAGTAGCACTGTCAAAGCTGTACAAAAAAGTCTGCAAACACCAGCCTCAAACTCTGTTTACAATACCGCATTGGTAATAAAGTATCATTTGTTTGACTGCAACTTTTGAGGTAGCTAGCTTTAGCTTAGTACCTAGCTAGCACCAATACAACCAGCCTGAAAACAATGACCAGTAGAACCTGAAGTCATTTTCATTATTCTTTCAATGATTTAGGAATCCTTGTGGGTAAGTATTAGCTAGGTTGCCTATTGAAATTGAACTTCAGTTCACGAAAATAAATAGCTAGCCAACTACTTAACCCAGTTAACCAAAGCTAACGTTATAAACAGCCAGCTAGCTTCATCTGGCTAGTGAGGCTCGACTGCACGGGGTTATGTGTTGTGGTGCTAGCCACAATAAGGATTAGGCACAATAGTGGAATTTGCGGTTTGCCTTCAAAATAAAAGTATGTCATTGTAATGCAAATGAATACAAATAGTAGTATTATGCCATTATTTTATTTTGAAGGCTAACAGCAAAGGCCACTTGTGGCTAATCCTTATTGTGGCTACCTTCACATTGATCAGTCCGACCACAATTAACCAAATAAGAACTCACTTGTAAATTAGGGTTATTTTTATGACACCTAGCTATATAGTTAGCTAGCGAACTATAGCTACTGAAACAGATGTTGTTATTTGACGTGTATCTTTTTTGACACACAAAGACCCAAACTGGCTTCCATAGCAATCCTGGTTGAGAATGAAACGACTGAACGAAACAGCACAGCAAGTAAGTGAAAGAAATGTGTTTTGATTATGTTTTACTGGTAATGGGGACATGTGTAAATGCCAACAAAATAACTTGTGTGTGTAACCTTTTATTTAACTAGGCAAGTCGGTTAAGATCAAATTCTTATTTACAATGACAGCCCTGACGACACTGGGCCAACTGTGCCCCATGCTATAGGACTCCCAATCACAACCGGATGTGGTACAGCCTGGATTCAAACCAGAGACTGTAGTGACACCTCTTGCACTGAGATGCAGTACCTTAGACCACTGCGTCCGTGTGTGTTAACTATTTAACTGTACTAGAATGCTTAAAAAGCCACTAAAATTGTAAATATTGGATATTGGTATCGGCCAAAAATGTGATATCGGTGCATCACTAGTGGAAACAAGGCGTTAGTTGTCCTCTGTTTATCCCACATGCAGAGCTCCTAGTTCAGTCGCTACTCCGGGCTTCTACTGCTGGCAAAGTCCTGGAAGTCAGTACCATATTTTGCATCATTCAAATGAATGTCAGCCCTGTACTGTTGTTACTGTGTGTGTGTCTAGTCTGGGTTCTTCTGTTGTGGAGAAGCTTGGCTTGTTTACCAGAATTTAATTAACACGATTGGATTACCTCAATGTTTGTAATGGCAGACTGCTAATTCCCAAATAATCCATTTTAATTTAATTTTCCCTCTGTACACCAAGGTTCATCTAGGCCTGTGGGTTGTGTGTGTTTGCCAAGTCCAGGGTGTTTTTTTAAAACCCATTATGCGTTTGTTTATCCGTCCCATTTTGTACAGTATTGTCCGACGCAAACAAACGGGCACCATGTTGCATTCCTGGTAGCTACTTTAGCAGCTGATCTGTGGATTATCAATCCACAGCAGCAAGGCCTTGTTCTCTCTACCACATCATTAACCAGTCTGCACGAGGCCTTGCTCTCTCTACCACATCATTAACCAGTCTGCACGAGGCCTTGTTCTCTCTACCACATCATTAACCAGTCTGCACGAGGCCTTGCTCTCTCTACCACATCATTAACCAGTCTGCACGAGGCCTTGTTCTCTCTACCACATCATTAACCAGTCTGTACGAGGCCTTGTTCTCTCTACCACATCATTAACCAGTCTGCACGAGGCCTTGTTCTCTCTACCACATCATTAACCAGTCTGCACGAGGCCTTGTTCTCTCTACCACATCATTAACCAGTCTGCAAGAGGCCTTGTTCTCTCTACCACATCATTAACCAGTCTGCATGAGGCGCAGGGGGTTCTCACTACCACAACATTCAATAAATAATCCGCCCAGGCATGGACCCCCAAGCTGCTTTGGGCTGGAGTCTAGGGCTCAGGGTTACATCCCAAATGTACTATATAGGGTGCCATTTGGGCTGGGGACCGGGTGGATGCTGCTGGGGACCGGGTGGATGCTGTTGGGGGCCGGGTGGATGCTGTTGGGGGCTAAACTGCTTTGGGGAGGACTTAGGCAGCATGTGATCCATCATAGACCTTCTGCTACTTAAAACATTTACTGTGAGGTTTGGAGAAATCTGAGTAATCTGAGGCTTGAAGTAACCCCGTTGTGCAAGGAACCTGCCAAGAAACGGCACACCAGCTAAGGAGCAAAAAAGTGTGCAGGTGATGGCGTGAGAGCTTTGTTTTGTGTGCAGGTGATGGCGCGAGAGCTTTGTTTTGTGTGCAGGTGATGGCGCGAGAGCTTTGTTTTGTGTGCAGGTGATGGCGCGAGAGCTTTGTTTTGTGTGCAGGTGATGGCGCGAGAGCTTTGTTTTGTGTGCAGGTGATGGCGCGAGAGCTTTGTTTTGTGTGCAGGTGATGGCGCGAGAGCTTTGTTTTGTGTGCAGGTGATGGCGCGAGAGCTTTGTTTTGTGTGCAGGTGATGGCGCGAGAGCTTTGTTTTGTGTGCAGGTGATGGCGCGAGAGCTTTGTTTTGTGTGCAGGTGATGGCGCGAGAGCTTTGTTTTGTGTGCAGGTGATGGCGCGAGAGCTTTGTTTTGTGTGCAGGTGATGGCGCGAGAGCTTTGTTTTGTGTGTAGGTGATGGTGCGAGAGCTTTGTTTTGTGTGCAGGTGATGGCGCGAGAGCTTTGTTTTGCGTGCAGGTGATGGCGTGAGCGCTTTGTTTTGCGTGCAGGTGACGGCGCGAGAGCTTTGTTTTGTGTGCAGGTGATGGCGCGAGAGCTTTGTTTTGCGTGCAGGTGATGGCGCGAGAGCTTTGTTTTGCGTGCAGGTGATGGCGCGAGAGCTTTGTTTTGCGTGCAGGTGATGGCGCGAGAGCTTTGTTTTGCGTGCAGGTGATGGCGTGCCTAACGGTATATCTATCTCTATGTAAAATCCCAAATGGTCCATTTACCAAATGATCTGCACTTAGTGCCTCTACACTTCAACTGTAGCTCTGAGTATCAAATGATCTGACTCTTAAACAACTGGCCTAGCTAACTGGACTACTCGTTAGCATCAGCCACTGCCGGTCAGCTATCCAATTGCTGGTAAATGGTTCCAGGATCAAGTTGTCTGACTTTAGAGCCACGACTGACTACTCTAACAGCTGTCCTGTATGTGAGAGTGACATGGATCATTTCTTTCTGTGTTAAGTGGTCCCAGTGGAATAGAGGGGTTGTGTTTGTCAAATGGGAAGATGAGCCCATGTTGATTACTCAAAAACCAGTTGGCACAGCCAGGTGTATGTGTCGTGGCTCAACGCATTCCGCATGTGACCCCGGATCAAACGACCTAACAGACTTTAGCAGTGCCTCAACTCAAACACTCACCACTACTTAGCTAGACTTCACATGTACTCTAGAAATGGTCAAAGCAATGCAAGACTATCAAGCTGATCACTGATGTTAAATATAGACATCAGTTGAGATCATTACGTGTGGTGGTTGTGTAGTAGTCTAGGCATATTGTCTACAGTAGGCAAGACATGGTGTCAGCGGACAACTCAGGCAGTAGAAGGTAATGCATAGTGATGGCTGGGAGAGGACAGTACAGTAGAAGGTAATGCATAGTGATGGCTGGGAGAGGTCAGTACAGTAGAAGGTAATGCATGGTGATGGCTGGGAGAGGACAGTACAGTAGAAGGTAATGCATAGTGATGGCTGGGAGAGGACATTACATTAGAAGGTAATGCGTGGTGATGGCTGGTAGATGTCAGTACAGTAGAAGGTAATGCGTGGTGATGGCTGGGAGAGGACAGTACAGTAGAAGGTAATGCATAGTGATGGCTGGGAGAGGACAGTACAGTAGAAGGTAATGCATAGTGATGGCTGGGAGAGGACAGTACAGTAGAAGGTAATGCATAGTGATGGCCGGGAGAGGTCAGTACAGTAGAAGGTCATGCGTAGTGATGGCCGGGAGAGGACAGTACAGTAGAAGGTAATGTGTGGTGATGGCTGGGAGAGGACAGTACAGTAGAAGGTAATGTGTGGTGATGGCTGGGAGAGGACAGTACAGTAGAAGGTAATGCATAGTGATGGCTGGGAGATGACAGTACAGTAGAAGGTAATGCATAGTGATGGCTGGGAGAGGACCGTACAGTAGAGCCCTCATTAGGAGATGGGGCCATGCACAGGCTACTGTGGAGGGAAGGGGTCAGGGATGGACTGAACACACAGCACTTGCAACTACTGTGGACTGTGATTGTGGTTATTGCCTGGGAATATGGGATAGGCTAGAATGGGCAGAACTAAATGGGTCGGGATGGGCTGTGTGTGTGTGTGGTTACTGTCTAGGATTGAATAATTGGATGGGTTTTGGTCAAAAGACTGGCCTGACTGTACTTGAAGTGTACTGTGTCCTTATCCCTCCCGCTACACTGTGTCCTTATCCCTCCCGCTACACTGTGTCCTTATCCCTCCCGCTACACTGTGTCCTTATCCCTCCCGCTACACTGTGTCCTTATCCCTCCCGCTACACTGTGTCCTTATCCCTCCCGCTACACTGTGTCCTTATCCCTCCCGCTACACTGTGTCCTTTGGCTGTGGCTTATGTTTGCAACCAAGACATGCTGCTGTATGTTGGAACAAGTTGAACATTTTCTAGGAATAAACTCCCTGTAAACAGTAATGTTCTCTGCCTCTCTCATCCTTACCCGCAACTACAATCCCATACCGCTTTCACTCCACGGGGAGTTGAGTGTAGCAAGGTGTTGTTCCCTCCTCCAAGAGGTGTATGTAACAGCTAGCCTATTTCTAGTAGTAGATGATTAGTGTCATGAAGGATACTGAGTTTGTTCCTGTGTGTGTGGTTGTGTTCCACCATGGTTAAACGACGAAGGCATGCATCTTGTAGACATTCCCACATACTAAAGGTTATTAAATGCATACCTCACAGGCCAGCGAACCATTTAATACTGTGTTCTTATTTCACTGTTCTGCTGTTTGCTTGGATGCAGCAGGCTGGATAAACAGGCTTTGAGGCTTTGCAAAATGTAAATTGCCTCTCCCTCTCTCCATCCACTGCCACCTCACTTTCACATCCTCTTCCTTTCATCACTCCCTGCCTCTTTATCTAACACATTGCTCTCCTTCTCTCTGTTTCCCATCCCCATCTGCCTGCCTCATCTCTTCTCTCTCTGTCTCTGCAGGTTGTATGTCTCCCCTATGAAGCAGGTAGTTGCTGAGCCCAGACCTGAGTCTCCTCTGAAGTGGTGCCGGAAGGTTCTGGACCACCCCAGCCCAGAGACTGAGGTGGCCTGTCGCACCCTGCTCAACCGTCTCGACCAGAGTACGCACCTACCTCGTAACCTTTATAATTACCTTACGATGACTATATAAAAACCCTAAAGTAACTATACTATAGTAACCTTAACACTAACCATGTACAATAACCTTATAGTAATCCTATAATAACTTAATAATAATCATACATTTTGATAGCTATTAACATAACATAAACATAATTAACCTTACAATAACATAACTGTATAGGAATCCTTCCATACAGTAACCTTGTAATAACCAACAGCCTGTCCTACACCCAATAACCTCACAACAAGCAATAAACTAATACAGAAAATTGAGTTTGTCACTGACCAGTGAATGCAGTCATAGCGCAGTATCTGGTAACAACCAGTATGGCCTCCTATCCAATAACTGATGACTAGAACTACTGTTCCCTGGAGGAGGGAAACTAAGTACACCATACTATGGGGAGTTGCACTCTCACCACTTCAGTCGAAGGATTTACAATCACTCCTGACATGGTCAATGAAGTCTGCGCCTCGCTGGAAGCCCCGCGTTCCACAAGTGAGAAGCGTGAGGCTCGGATTCATTCCTTCAATTTCATACCGCTCTTCACCGAGCCCAGGAACAGGCGGTGTAGGGCCAATGTTGTTTCCTGTCCTTCAGGGAACAGTAGTTCGTCATAACGTTACGTTGCCTTTGTCAGTCAACCACATACTATGGGGAAGTTTAATCATGCCCCAAGTCGACCCCAATGGATACTAAGTTAAATGGCCCATAGCAGAGCAGTGGGAGAGACACTGCCGCGAGCTGGATTAGCCAAAACAGACAAAGCTGGGCACATAACCGGATATACCGGGGCCATTCTATGTATGTGCGTAAAGCTTGCACCGAACACAGGGCATGCAACCTCTGTTGCTCTTCAGAAGCAGAAGGAGGAGGTGAAAAGGGAAATGGTTCAAAGTCCTCTTTCTTGGCACCAGCGCTCAAACTCTTGCCACTTACACGCATAGAATGAATGGTAGCAATGACATTGAGGTAAACCCCTAGCCATCAGATTGGCCCTCTCGAGCCATAGGAACCAAATCTCCGGCCTCTTGTACCAAACCGGTCCATGCGCCTGGGACAACTGGTCCCTGCGCAACTGGAGTTGCCACGGGTCCCCGCCTGAAAGGTGAATGATCTCTGCGAACCAAAGCTGCCTGGGCCAACTGGGATACACACAAATGTATGATTAGCCCTCCCAGCGCTTCCTCTCTAACGTGGGTTGAATCAGAACCACTGGTGGCAACGCGTAAAGGAGGATCCAAGGCCAGTGGTGGCAACGCGTAAAGGAGGATCCAAGGCCACTGGTGGCAACGCGTAAAGGAGGATCCAATGCCACTGGTGGCAACGCGTAAAGGAGGATCCAAGGCCAGTGGTGGCAACGCGTAAAGGAGGATCCAAGGCCAGTGGTGGCAACGCGTAAAGGAGGATCCAAGGCCAGTGGTGGCAACCAGTGGTGGCAACGCGTAAGGAGGATCCAAGCGTAAAGGAGGATCCAAGGCCAGTGGTGGCAACGCGTGGGCAACGCGTAAAGGAGGATCCAAGGCCAGTGGTGGCAACGCGTAAAGGAGGATCCAAGGCCAGTGGTGGCAACGCGTAAAGGAGGATCCAAGGCCAGTGGTGGCAACGCGTAAAGGAGGATCCAAGGCCAGTGGTGGCAACGCGTAAAGGAGGATCCAAGGCCAGTGGTGGCAACGCGTATAGGAGGATCCAAGACCACTGGTGGCAACGCGTAAAGGAGGATCCAAGGCCAGTGGTGGCAACGCGTAAAGGAGGATCCAAGGCCAGTGGTGTGCCAGGGATAGTTCAGTGTGCCAGGGATAGTTCAGTGTGCCAGGGATAGTTCAGTGTGCCAGGGATAGTTCAGTGTGCCTGTAACTCGAGCCCCAGGAATGGAATGTGCTGCTATGGGGTTAGACGGCTCTTTTTCTGATTTACAATAACACGAAGACCTGAACATGGGACATCAGCCTGGATGTATGTAACTGCTTGTTACCTTGACTCCTCTGCTATCAGCCAATCATCCAGAGAGGCCCATACCCTCAGCCCCTGGCCCCTCATGGGTGCCAGAGCTGCCTCCACCACCTTTTGCAAAGACTAGGTGAGAGGGACAAGCCGAATGGGAGTACCAACAACTCCTAGGCTTTTGCCTCGTAATGGATTCTCAGGAACTTTCTGTGACTAGGGTACATGGGCACATGAAAGTATGCATCATTTAGGTTGATGGTGGGGAACCAGTTGCTGAGAAGCACGAATCGTAACAGCCGTTGCTTTGTGAGCATATTGAATTTGCAGGTCACGCATGTCTAGAATGGGGCGTAACCCCTTGTCCCTTTTCGGAACCAGGAAATACCAGCGATTGTGCATCTGTAAAAATTTGTGAGGATTTTAGGTGACAAGCTAAGTTTCTTTAGCCTCCAGAGGTTGGAGAGGCGCTGTTGCGCCTTCACCACGCTGTCTGTGTGGGTGGACCATTTCAGTTTGATGTGTACGCCGAGGAACTTTCCACCTTCTCCATTACTGTCTCGTCGATGTGAATAGGGGGGTGCTCCCTCTGCTGTTTCCTGAAGTCCACGATCATCTCCTTTGTTTGGTTGACGTTGAGCGAAGTTATTTTCCTGACACCGCACTCCGAGGGCCCTCACCTCCTCCCTGTCGGCCATCTCGTCGTTGTTGGTATTCAAGCCTACCACTGTAGTGCCGTCTGCAAACTATTGATTGAGTTGGAGGCGTGCATGGCCACGCAGTCATGGGAGAACAGGGAGTACAGGAGAAGGCTGAGGACGCACCCTTGTGGGGCCCCAGTGTTGGGGATCAGCGGGGTGGAGATGTTGTTTCCTACCCTCACCACTTGGGGGCGGCCCGTCAAAGTCCAGGACCCATTTGCACAGGGTGGGGTCGAGACCCAGAGCTTAATGACGAGTTTGGAGGGTACTATGGTGTTAAATGCTGAGCTGTAATCGATGAACATCATTCTTACGTTGGTGTTGCTCTTGTCCAGATGAGTTAGGGCAGTGTGAAGTGATTGCGTCGTCTGTGGACCTATTGGGGCGGTAAGCAAATTAGTGTGACTAGGGTGGAGGTGAAATGGTCCTTGTCTAGGCTCTCAAAGCACTTCCGAAGTGAGTGCTACCGGGCGATAGTCGTTTAGCTCAGTTACCTTGGCTTTCTTGTGAACAGGAACAATGGTGGCCCACTTGAAGTGTATGGGAACAGCAGACTGGGATAGGGATTGATCTTTTTTTCACCTTTATTTAACCATGTAGGCCAGTTGAGAACAACTTCTCAGTTACAACTGCGACCTGACCAAGATGAAGCGAGGTAGTGCGACAAAAAACAACAGTGTTACACATGGGATAAACAAAAGTACTGTCAATAACATTATAGACAATCTGTATACAGTGTGTGCAAATGGAGTAAGGAGGTAAGGAAATAAATGGGCCAATAGTAGCAAAGTAATATGTCCGTAAACACACCAGTCAGCTGGTCTTTGCCGTCTGGGACGCCGTCTGGGCCTGCAGCCTTGCGAGGGTTAACACCTTTAAATGTTTTACTCACGTTGGCCGCGGTGAAGGAGAGCCCACAGGCTTTGGTAACGGGCCGTGTCATTGGCACTGTATTGTCCTCAAAGCGAGCAAAGAAGTTGTTTTAATTTGTCTGGGCGCAAGACATCGGTGTCTGAGGCTGGTTTTCTTTTTGTAATCCGTGATTGACTGTAGACGCTGCCACATACGTCTTGTGTCTGAGCCGTTGAATTGCAACTCAACTTTGTCTCTATACTGACGCTTAGCTAGTTAGTTCATCTTGCAGAGTGAATAGCTACACTGTTTGTATTCGGGCATGTTTCCGGTCGCCTTGCCATGATTAAAATCAGTGGTTTGCGCTTTCAGTTTTGCGCGAAGGCTCCCATCAATCCACGGTTTCTGTTTGGGGAAGGTTTTAATGGTCACCGTGGGTACAACGTCACCGATGCACTTGCTAATAAACTCGCTCACCAGATCAGCATCCGACAAGCGACGGTGCTTGTTAGGGATCGTAGGATTTGCATTAGCCACCCCCTTTTAGCCAACGGTGCTAGGTAGTCAGCTAGCTTGCCATCCACCGGAGGCGTGTGCAGCAGTCCTGCCCCCTCCATCCCTTCCAGATCCTGAAGGGGCCACACCCATGCAGCATCAGCATAGCTGAATGCGGGTTGGACCAGGTTGTGGCACAGTTTTATGAACGATATGTTGGATACTAGGTTTTCTCCCGCTACTCCCATAACTTTCCCGTTACCTGAGAAATCGCCAGCCGAACGTGGGCCTTGTATCTAACCAGCCACCTCAAGATCTCCCCGTTGGAATGCTAGTTCCACACAGCCCCAAGTCTCTCTCCGCTTCCTACACCTCGGTCCCAGCCGAGGTACCGGTATCCAGGAAAGAGAAGTTGCCATCGGTAACTCCAAGTTTCCTCGAGTGCTACATATCTTTCCAGGGAGTGTGGACGCATTACATGGCAATATGCACACAGAATGGTTTATGCCTATGGCCCTGGTCAAAAGTAGTGCACTGAACAGGGAATAGGGTGTTATATGGGACACAGACAATGGCAAAGGTGTTGACCGAGCAATTGTCATGGTCAGTTTCAGTGGAACTTTGCTACAGTTTATCTATCCTCCCAAGCCTCTGTAGTCTTGTTTACTGCTCGTTTTGTGTGTATGGCTCTAAAATGCGCTGAAGTATTTTGCCACGCGACCAGGAGTTGTATTTTGTACGGAAGGAAGTCTAGAGAGGACATTATAATATATATATATATATATATATATATTTAAAAAAAAAATGTTTTTTTTTTTTTATAAAATAGCGATCACAAGATAATTTTCTGGTGATCCAAGATGTAACAAAAGTTGTTTTGTTGATCATGAGAAATTCTATACAAAAGATTGGTTGTCTTGAGGATAGATTGACCGCAGCTGGAGCTTTGTTAAGGCCCAGGTCTGTGCATCAGCACATGGCTACTTATGGCATATGTGGTCTAATCAATCATATGTGGTCTTTGATATTTATAGAGTCTGACTGCTTCTGGTGCACTGACACTGCTGTCAACTTGTCCTCAAATACATCCACCCCTAATGTAGACCGTGTCCTCATACATCCACCCCTAATGTAGACCGTGTCCTCATACATCCACCCCTAATGTAGACCGTGTCCTCATACATCCACCCCTAATGTAGACCGTGTCCTCATACATCCACCCCTAATGTAGACCGTGTCCTCATACATCCACCCCTAATGTAGACCGTGTCCTCATACATCCACCCCTAATGTAGACCGTGTCCTCATACATCCACCCCTAATGTAGACCGTGTCCTCATACATCCACCCCTAATGTAGACCGTGTCCTCATACATCCACCCCTAATGTAGACCGTGTCCTCATACATCCACCCCTAATGTAGACCGTGTCCTCATACATCCACCCCTAATGTAGACCGTGTCCTCATACATCCACCCCTAATGTAGACCGTGTCCTCAAATACATCCACCCCTAATGTAGACCGTGTCCTCAAATACATCCACCCCTAATGTAGACCGTGTCCTCAAATACATCCACCCCTAATGTAGACCGTGTCCTCAAATACATCCACCCCTAATGTAGACCGTGTCCTCAAATACATCCACCCCTAATGTAGACCGTGTCCTCAAATACATCCACCCCTAATGTAGACAGTCTATCTCGTAATTTTGACAAAACAATTTTATGATGAATCACCTTGCCCTGGGTCAGATAGTCTTATAGCACCAGAACACAGCTGTCTGTTAGGCCATGAAACTACCCACTTTAGAAGGGAAATGTTGACATGCACATCACCATGCTACTTTCATGTGTGATACAGGAGACTACGGCTCCAGAGTTTACTCCTACACTCACTGTATTACATCACCTACCCACTGGCAGTGGGAGAATCTAGAAAGTCATTCACTAGGCTATAACCTACCCCGTAGTTATGAGTCATGTTATAGAAGTGTGATAGTGGACAGTTTCACCCTGCTAAACTTGTGTTGTTGTAGCCCATTGGCTCAATGACTGACCGAGCCAATGGCAGACAGTGAATAGCAAACAATACTGCTTCCTGGATGAAATAAAACATGAGAACCAGTGCCTTAGGAATAATGACCTGCCATAGCCTCATTGCTACCTCTCATAGCCTATAAGGGTGATCAAGATCAGTTACACCCCTCCCAAACTTGTGTTGTGGCCCATTTGGCACCTGCAATGAGTCTGAATGGACGTAGTAGCCGACAATGTTTCTGTGTGAAGTGAGTAAAAATATAGACACCAATGGGGCCGACTAGAATGAAGGTAGTGTCAACCAGTGTATATCAGCAAACAATGACACTTGATAAGAGAACATTCTATAGAACCCATTGCCCTGGGAATGAATGTCCTGTCACAGCCTCCATTGTTAGCTCTTATGTAAGTATTGATTTAGGACAGTAAGTTCTAAAAGCTGTTGGAAAACGAATGCCTCTAGTCTCACAGCTCAAATTGAACCAGCCACGGCCATTTAGAAACTCAGAAAGTTGTACTTTCTCTCTGATCAGGAATGACTTTTTTTAAAGTTCTTGTTCACTGCAGACTCGGTATCTAAAGAACCGGTAAAGGAATCCTGAACACATACTCGCTCCCACCCCAAGGTTGGTTTTTTTGCCTACAAGGCACGGATGTTGGCCAAAAAAAAGTCTTAACACGCTCTAGTGAAGTAAACACTATTTTGGCACGATACAGGCTGCCTTACACTGTGCCTCGACTCTGTTTTATGTAACTGTGAGTCGTCTCCTGTGTTCCTTTCTAGCATCTCGCTGGAGGAACATCTACAGCAGCTCTGGTCAGATGGGGGAGGCTGGCTCCTCTGGCTCTGGGCTCCTCTCTCCTGGGTACCACAGCAAATCTACTAACAAAAGCCTACTGGCCAGTGGTGGCTCAGGTATGCATGATTTTAATACACCACATGCTTTACATTCAGCTCCTCTCTGGGTTTTTTGTGTTGGTGGAACTCAAGATAAAGTAGTATCAGATTTTTTTTTTTTTACTTGATTTCTCAAACTTTTCCTGTTGGGAAAACAATAGCCCATGTATACCCATTTTACCTTCTCAATGTGTGGGTGGTGCTATATAAACCAACACAATGCTCATGTTGTTATGATGAACACAGACTGTAAATAACACTCTTTTGAATGAAGTATGTGAATGTTTTGCTTGCTGGTGACCCCTCCTAATCCCACATCTGTTACATAACCAAACACCCTGGATGCTGTTGTTGCCTCTCTCTGTCAGTTTGAATGAAGGGTGTGTGTGTTCCAGTTTGGTGGGGGGGGGGGTGTCAGACGATGGCCCTGCCGATGCCTAGTAGACACCTCATGCTTCCAGCTATCCTCAGCACTGTGTCTAGACTAATCCAGTAGGACAGACAGGGAAGTCAGGACTTCTAAAATATCTCCTCTCATAATGCAGACCTGATCCAGAAACATTGTCACTGGACCAGCCCTCAGCCTATGATTGGAGAGTAATACAGATAGACTACTGTATAGCTTGGTATGGATAATGTATAGTTGAATGTCCTTTCCCTGCATGGTTTTCAGGTTGTATTATAGTCCTTATTTTTATCTCAAGGGGAAGTTGTGTGTGTCAAAACTGTGGTGGATTCTGAAGTTGTGATTTAGATCACACACGGTTGTGTTATTGTAATTTCAGGCTACGTGAGTGTGCACTCTGCTCTGAGTTCCCAGTCTTCTGTAGACAGTGAGCTGAGTACCTCAGACGACTCCATCACCATGGGTTACAAGCTACAGGACCTCACTGACGTCCAGATCATGGCCCGCCTACAGGAAGAGAGTGAGTGATGTTGTCTAGAATAATGACTCCCGTGATCATGCGTTACAGGAAGAGGGAGTGATGTTGTCTAGAATAATGACTCCCGTGATCATGCGTTACAGGAAGAGGGAGTGATGTTGTCTAGAATAATGACTCCCGTGATCATGTGTTACAGGAAGAGGGAGTGATGTTGTCTAGAATAATGACTCCCGTGATCATGGCCCGCCTACAGGAAGAGGGAGTGATGTTGTCTAGAATAATGACTCCCGTGATCATGCGTTACAGGAAGAGGGAGTGATGTTGTCTAGAATAATGACTCCCGTGATCATGCGTTACAGGAAGAGGGAGTGATGTTGTCTAGAATAATGACTCCTGTGATCATGCGTTACAGGAAGAGGGAGTGGTGTTGTCTAGAATAATGACTCCCGTGATCATGCGTTACAGGAAGAGGGAGTGATGTTGTCTAGAATAATGACTCCCGTGATCATGCGTTACAGGAAGAGGGAGTGATGTTGTCTAGAATAATGACTCCCGTGATCATGCGTTACAGGAAGAGGGAGTGATGTTGTCTAGAATAATGACTCCCGTGATCATGCGTTACAGGAAGAGGGAGTGGTGTTGTCTAGAATAATGACTCCCGTGATCATGCGTTACAGGAAGAGGGAGTGATGTTGTCTAGAATAATGACTCCCGTGATCATGCGTTACAGGAAGAGGGAGTGATGTTGTCTAGAATAATGACTCCCGTGATCATGCGTTACAGGAAGAGGGAGTGATGTTGTCTAGAATAATGACTCCCGTGATCATGTGTTACAGGAAGAGGGAGTGATGTTGTCTAGAATAATGACTCCCGTGATCATGCGTTACAGGAAGAGGGAGTGGTGTTGTCTAGAATACTGTGTTACCAAAGTCTAAAGGGTTACATCATTGTTATTTTCAATATGCTGAGAATATAGTAGACTGAGAATATGCTGACTCTTTGTGGTAGTGCGTGCTTAGGGCAGGACTGTGTTTGTAATGTGTGGGTGGGTGTGTCCATGTCTTTCAGGGTTATTGTCCATGTAGATACTAGATATACACTTAAGTGATAGTGCCTGAGAAGCCAGTGTTACCCATGCCAATATGTCCTCCAAACACTGGCTTCGAGGGCATTATCGCCTTTATACAACAAGTTACCAACACATTCAAATAATGATTGACATTTGGATTCAACTTTAAAAGTGATGAATTTATTCATACAATTTCATCCTCCCACAAGATATAGTCCTGACGCACAGCTAGGGTTGCTAGCTAGCTAACTAAGGCTAATTTACAGTCACATCAAACAGTGCAGCCAGAATAACAACAAATGAGCTGCATTTGTTTGTTCTCCAGTGCCATTTATGTGGATACATCCCATAACATGTTAGCTAATGATGCGCAAATTCACTTGGTATAGAAAAATGTGCTCTCTCGTCAGGACACTGTTGTACGAGAGCTAGTCAACAACACAGCTAACACAGTAACTTCAAACTGAAGCTGGAAAGACTGCAAACTAGCTGCACTTCCTTTCCTTTGACCTGTTTTCTATTGATAGTTCTTTGTATACAGTGTTCAGACCCACTGACTTTTTCCACATGTTATGTTACAGCCTTATTCTAAATCCTAAACAATCTACACAATACCTCATAATGACAAATTTATTTACATAAATATTCAGACCCTTTGCTATGCCCTGCCTTTTCTAAAGTCTTCGAAAGCCAAGTTAACAAAAAGATCACCGACCATTTCGAAACCCACCGTTCCTTCTCCACTGTGCAATCTGGTTTCCGAGCTGGACATGGGTGCACCTCAGTCACGCTCAAGATCCTAAACGATATCATAACCACCATCGATAAAAGACAGTACTATGCAGCCGTCTTCATCGACCTGGCCAAGGCTTTCGACTCTGTCAATCACCGCATTCTTATTGGCAGACTCGACAGCCTTGGTTTCTCAAATGACTGCCTCGCCTGGTTCACCAACTACTTCTCAGACAGAGTTCAGTGTGTCAAATTGGAGGGCCTGTTGTCTGGACATCTGTCAATCTCTATGGGGGTGCCAAAGGGCTCAATTATCGGGCCGACTCTTCTCTGTATATATCAAGGATGTCGCTCTTGCTGCGGGTGATTCCCTGGTTGGCAACCAACTTTACGGTGCATTACCACAACCAACTGGAGTGTGGACCTCAGTTCATCTTTCAATCACCCACGTGGGTATATGCTCCAAAAAACCGCTCTTGCTGCGGGTCATTCTTTGATCCATCTCTACACAGATGACACCATTCTGTATACATCTGGCCCTTCTTTGGACACTGTTAACAAACCTCAAAATGAGCTTCAACGCCATGCAACACTCCTTCCGTGGCCTCAACTGCTTTTAAATGCTAGTAAAACTAAGTACATGCTTTTCAATCGATTGCTGCCCGCATCCTCCTGCCCGACTAGCATCACTACTCTGGACGGTTCTGACCTAGACCTAGTTGTGGACGACTACAAATAATTCCGTGTTTGGTTAGACTGTAAACTTTACTTCTAGACTCACATTAAGCATCTCCGATCCAAAATTAAATCTAGAATCGGCTTCATATTTCATACTGGCCGCCCCACATAACCTAGGAAGAAACCTAGAGAGGAACCAGGCTTTGGCCTTTCTAGGGAGTTTTTCCTAGCCACCGTGCTTCTACACCTGCATTGCTTGCTGTTTGGGTGTTTTAGGCTGGGTTTCTGTACAGCACTTTGAGATATCAGCTGATGTACGAAGGGCTATATAAATACATTTGATTTGATATACTACCCACCACTGCGACCTGTATGCTCTCGTTGGCTGGCCCTCGCTACATATCCATTGCCAAACCCACTGGCTCCAGGTCATCTATATGTCTTTGCTAGGTAAAGCCCGCCTTATCTCAGCTCACTGGTCACCATAGCAACACCCACCCATAGCATGCGCTCCAGCAGGTATATTGCACTGGTCATCCCAAAAGCCAACTCCCCCTTTGGCCGCCTTTCCTTCCAGTTCTCTGCTGCCAATGACTGGAACGAATTGCAAAAATCACTGAAGCTGGAAACTCATATCTCCCTCTAACTTCAAGCATAAGCTGTCAGAGCAGCTTAGTGATCACTGTACCTGTACACAGCCAATCTGTAAATAACACACCCGACTACCTCATCCCCATATTATTACTTACCCTCTTGCTCTTTTGCACCCCGGTATCTCTACTTGCACATCATCTGCACATCCATCACACCAGTATTAATGTTAAATTGTAATTATTTTCGCCTCTATGGCCTATTTCTTGCCTACCTCCCTACTCTTCTACATTTGCACATAGAACTTTCTATTTCTCTGTTGTGTTTTGACTGTACGTTTGTTTGTAACTCTGTTTGTGTCGAACTGCTTTGCTTTATCTTGACCAGGTCGCAGTTGTAAATGAGAACTTCTTCTCAACTGGCCTACCTGGTTAAATAAAGGTGAAATAAAAAATAAGATAAAATTCTTAAATGGAAGAAGTTTGGAACCACAAACTCTTCCTAGAGCTGGCCACCCAGCCAAACTGAGCAATCGGGGAGAAGGGCCTTGGTCAGGGAGGTGCTAAAATACAGTAGACCCTTGTTCTTTCATGTGTATGTCCTCACCTGTGGCAGCGTCCAGTGTCTGTAACTCTCTCCCCTCTCAGGTCTGAGACAGGACTATGCCTCCAGCTCTGCCTCAGTGTCTCGTCGTAGTTCCTCTGCCTCCCTCCAGTCTCTACGTCGGGGTGGGACCTACAGCGACCAGGAGTTTGATACCTACAGCCTGGAGGATGAGGAGGATGAGTGCTGCTCTCTGCCCCAGCGACGCCTCCGCTACTCCCCCTCTCCCCTGAGCTCGCCCCGCTGCCTCTCCCCCTCCACGGGTTTGCAGGGCCAGGCAGAGTACAGCAGGCTGGGGGCCCCCCGACAACGTGTTCCAAGGCGATCGTTACAGGGGCCCGGGCCCGAGCTGCTAAAGTTCGCCAAGACCGAGGGTAGGAGACTGGAGAGGACTGTTCCTGTATCGCACACAAACCGAACACATAGCAGTACACAGTCAGAACTACAGGGAATTCAGTTAATGTACTCTATTGTTTGAAGACGTGACTTATAAATGGATTAGTGCTATAGAACCGTGTTTCCCAAACTCCGTCCTTGGGCCCCCCCCCCTAGGTTTTTGTCCTAGTCCTACACAGCTATTTCAAGTAACCAACTCATCATGAAGCTTTGTTTTTAACTTGAATTAGCTGTGTAGTGCTAGGGCAAAACTCAAAATACGCACCGTGGGAGGGCCCCAGGACCAACTTTGACAGATCCTGCTATAGAATGCAGTTTCAGTTTGGTCTTTCTCCAACTTTAGCCATTTGTGTGTGGTTCCAGAAGAGGTGAGGCACAGCATGCCTAACCTGGCCCCCCGCACCAGCCTGCGTTCCCTGGAGGCGGTCAGGAACAGTCGCAGCATGGAGGCTAACCTCCAGAGCTCTGGTAACCGTATATCCCACCTGCCCCACTCCCCCCTCCTCAGGTACCCTTACCTACACCTGCCCCACTCCCCCCTCCTCAGGTACCCTTACCTACACCTGCCCCACTCCCCCCTCCTCAGGTAACCCTTACCTACACCTGCCCCACTCCCCCCTCCTCAGGTAACCCTTACCTACACCTGCCCCACTCCTCAGGTAACACCTGCCCCACTCCTCAGGTAACACCTGCCCCACTCCTCAGGTAACACCTGCCCCACCCTCAGGTAACACCTGCCCCACTCCTCAGGTAACACCTGCCCCACTCCTCAGGTAACACCTGCCCCACTCCTCAGGTAACACCTGCCCCACTCCTCAGGTAACACCTGCCCCACTCCTCAGGTAACACCTGCCCCACTCCTCAGGTAACACTTACCCCACTCCTCAGGTAACCCTTACCCCACTCCTCAGGTAACCCTTACCCCACTCCTCAGGTAACCCTTACCCCACTCCTCAGGTAACCCTTACCCCACTCCTCAGGTAACCCTTACCCCACTCCTCAGGTAACCCTTACCCCACTCCTCAGGTAACCCTTACCCCACTCCTCAGGTAACCCTTACCTACACCTGCCCCACTCCTCAGGTAACACCTGCCCCACTCCTCAGGTAACCCTTACCTACACCTGACCCACTCCCCCCTCCTCAGGTAACCATTGTCCGTCTACCCCACAGCAGATAAATCAGACCTGCTCACAACTTCACCCCACTAATATTATTCTGGGTACAGGCATCTAGTCTACAACTCCTCCCTCAGTACTGTCCCTCCCTCCCTGGTTATACACCTCAGTTCCACTAATAGTCCTCTGGGTACAGGCATCTAGTCTACAACTCCTCCCTCAGTACTGTCCCTCCCTCCCTGGTTATACACCTCAGTTCCACTAATAGTCCTCTGGGTACAGGCATCTAGCCTACAACTCCTCCCTCAGTACTGTCCCTCCCTCCCTGGTTATACACCTCAGTTCCACTAATAGTCCTCTGGGTAAAGGCATCTAGTCTACAACTTTTTGCTGCCACAATTCCTGATGTCATGTCATGTATGTGCTCTTCTCTCATGTATTGTACTGTCATCAGAGCATTTGCATATGAACATGAAATAAGTGAAAGACCACATGTAAACTTTTTGAGTGTACTACAGTGTGTGGATAGTGCTCTCCTAAACCCATCTCGTCATGCCCATCACCCCCAGGTATGTCATCTGGTCAGATGCGAGGCAGTGGCCAGTCCCATCTGTCCATGCGGGTCCCTGTCAAAGCCATGGGCTCCATGCCGGGGGCCCGCCAGCCCTACAGGGGCCTGCCTGTAGTCCAGAGTGGACCCAATGGAGGGGTACGGAGGGTCCAGTCCACAGGGCCTGCCAATGGGGGAGCCTACCCAGCCGGGAGAGCCTCTACTGGGGGTGGGAGGCAAGCAGCAGCCCCATCCTCAAGGAGTAGACTGGCCCATCCACATAGAAGGTGATTATTTGCTTGATTGATTATTTAGAAATGCACATTCAGTATTATGACTTGGGATGATTACTCAAAGTGAGTTGATACGAGTGTGAATTTCAATAGTCATTCCGTTGGTTAAATGTGATTACTCCTTATCAGTGGAGGGCACAAACCGTTTGAATGGCTCTCTTACAAGTATCAAGACTTATGTCATTGTTGTCTTTGTTCGTTAGGTCTATGGGGATGACTAGAACGAATGGCCTAATCTCAAATGAGTCGTGGCGAGACGGCTGCTACTGAGGCAACAAGGAAACTTCCTCCATCTCTCTCCTTTACCTCACGTTTTTATATAAACACCAACTTACTTGCCTCTGAACGTACCCCTGTAGGCAACACCAACTTACTTGCCTCTGAACGTACCCCTGTAGGCAACACCAACTTACTTGTCTCTGAACGTACCCCTGTAGGCAACACCAACTTACTTGTCTCTGAACGTACCCCTGTAAGCAACACCAACTTACTTGTCTCTGAACGTACCCCTGTAGGCAACACCAACTTACTTGTCTCTGACCATACCGCTGGCCTATGAACATACCTCTGTAGGCTGGACCACTGTAGATGAACAGAGCTTCCCTGGCATGCAGAACCCTATCACCCCACGGATACACTGGAGACGGGACCTGGACAGAGCTTCCCTGGCATGGAGAACCCTATCACCCCACGGATACACTGGAGACGGGACCTGGACAGAGCTTCCCTGGCATGGAGAACCCTATCACCCCACGGATACACTGGAGACGGGACCTGGACAGAGCTTCCCTGGCATGGAGAACCTTCTCACCCCACGGATACACTGGAGACGGGACCTGAACAGAGCTTCCCTGGCATGGAGAACCCTATCACCCCACGGATACACTGGAGACGGGACCTGGACAGAGCTTCCCTGGCATGGAGAACCCTATCACCCCACAGATACACTGGAGACAGGACCTGGACAGAGCTTCCCTGGCATGGAGAACCTTCTCACCCCACGGATACACTGGAGACGGGACCTGGACAGAGCTTCCCTGGCATGGAGAACCCTATCACCCCACGGATACACTGGAGACAGGACCTAGACAGAGCTTCCCTGGCATGGAGAACCCTATCACCCCACGGATACACTGGAGACGGGACCTGGACAGAGCTTCCCTGGCATGGAGAACCCTATCACCCCACGGATACACTGGAGACAGGACCTGGACAGAGCTTCCCTGGCATGGAGAACCTTCTCACCCCACGGATACACTGGAGACAGGACCTGGACAGAGCTTCCCTGGCATGGAGAACCCTATCACCCCACGGATACACTGGAGTCAGGACCTGGACAGAGCTTCCCTGGCATGGAGAACCCTATCACCCCACGGATACACTGGAGACAGGACCTAGACAGAGCTTCCCTGGCATGGAGAACCTTCTCACCCCACGGATACACTGGAGACAGGACCTAGACAGAGCTTCCAGAGTACAGAAGATGTTGTTTTATAACATTCCAATTCCAGTCTATATTTTATGATAGTTGAGAGAAGACAAAAGGGTTGTTAATTTGTTTACGTTCTGTAGATTTAAAAATGATTTGAAGACTTTGGATGGACTGTTTGTTCTATTGTGTGTGTGTGAAGTTGAACTCTGATATTTAAGGTGATCACATCTGTTACTTGGGTGTTGCATGATGTTTTTGTTTAGTTTTCTTTTCTCGGAGGACGAAGAAATGAGATTGTTATAAATAAGTCTGTTCTTCCAAGGAACAACCCTCATGTTGATGCGTGTGGGAAGTTTTTTTAAATGTTTGTGGGATTGGTTGTGATTCCTGTATAATTGTGTTTTGCCGACTAATGCAACAGCTCTGGACCACACTGCCCTTCCATCAAGACCCCCCTTAAGAACATTTTTTTTTTAAGTTATGAAAAGTTATCGTTGGGATAAGTTCGTTGTGCCAAGGTGCATATCTGTTGCTGCAGCATTGTTTCTACAACTCCCAACAAACTACTACTTGTAGATGAGATACTGTATACATTGATTTACCACAGTTGTTTTTACTGCATATCGGTTGGTGAATCTGAGTGTTGGGTTTTAAAACCGCTGTACTAATAAAACAAACTGTTGAAGCACGAAGGCCTTTATGCTCTTTCTAAGAGACAACCAGCTATGCACCCTCATGCGGAGTGCCTCTGAAAATCAGGAACTGGAATGAAAATGAAGAATAAAACCTACCCAGAACTATTTACTCTGCTGCTCGTATAGATGCTCTTCCTCTGCATGCACTAGATATTGATGTGCTGTAGGCTGGAACATTCTGGTAAATAAAAAGAATCTGTTCTGTTTTTGAAACTCAATCTAAGAATAACCCTACTGTTATGTTTTATTGAACCAGTCAATGTCTATTCCAAAACGTGTAGTGTCATTGTTGTAGGGGAGAACGTTTTATTAGGAACTATGAGTGTGTATGCATGCACATGATTGATTGTAACTTCAATGCACTGCTGTCCTCTATCCAATGTTGAACCTTGCTTGATAATCACACATAAGTATATTTTTATTTAATCAACTGCTGTAACAATCCTGATCAATAGGTAAATAGTACGTTGTCTATCAACTTGACAACATCGATTTGGACTCGAAGCTCTCCCTTGCGTGACGCAAATAGACAGGGCTCAGCGCTAAACGAGGCCACGCATAGTCTGCCCTCCCTTGGTTGCAAGCGAGCAACGTGATTGGCCCAGGCCTCGGAAAGAGTGCCCGGGGATCCAAATGTACAGGCCGCATTTAGCTTAGTGTCGAAAAAATATACCCAAACAATAACAGACAAAACCGAGAAAGAAGAAATAACGACGATATATTTGAAGGAGTCCATAATCAGGTAAAAGCATTCGAGACGATTGAAATTGCATATCGTATATGAGACTAGGGCCCATTCGGCTGTTGTGGGCCTTCAGCCCCTCGGAAAACAACATGGTTGATTATGCCGCATGCGATAGCTAAAATGCTAGGCTAGCCAGCTAATGTCCCTTCGCAATTCAAAATGCATCGACAAATGTTGTGAATGCACACGTCGCTTGTGTTTACATTGTGGTATCGATTGCGTGTCAGGTTGTTAATTTAGCACCAATCATTTTGTGGAGGTTTCTGGAGTTTTAAAACACGCTAACTAACAAGCTATCTAACCAAAATGGCGGAATCGAAATTGGCTAACGTTTCAAGAATATACCGTAAAGAACAGCCATTAAGCACCACACACACAGTTCAACGATATATGATTGTTCTATATACATCTAATTTCTTAGCAGTATTACACAACTTTGCGTTTGTGAAATTTCCCCCCAGATGTCGGCATCCGCAGCAAAACGTCTGCACAGCGCTAAACAAGCTTGCTTAGCTAGCTAGGTAGCTTATCTAGTTATTAACTAGCTGACCAGCCCGTTACAAATATCCCACCCAATGAATGTGGATTGACTAACATGTTTGCAAGTTTTACCACGGACATTTGGCAATCAGGTGGATGTGGTAAGACTAGCTAGTTGGTTATCTTGATTTCTTTTAAATAGCGAGTTGCTCGCTAGTTTACCCTGCTTCAGATGCATAATCTAGGTAACCATTAAATTGGGCAATGAACGGTGGGCGTGTGTGGGACAGCGCAAATCATAACAGTTGAGCAGGAAAAACAACATATCCGTTCTAGGTCCTTTTCGACATTTTAAAGCTGGAACGGTCTCATAATATAAATATATGGCTCAATATCTCATAATTCATTCATATTCATAAGCTAGGACTGACTGAAATGGCATCAACAAGTGTTAACTAGTCAACACTTTCCACTGCAGCACCAGTTGAGTATGTGGTCATATTTTTTCCAGCCATTAATTATGGCAAGACAGACAGCAGCAGCTAGAATACTGCGGTTTCAACATCGTTACGGAGAATATCTTGTCAAAGACTGTTCTCTCTGCAACCGCACCGCAAGCGATACTGGAGCACCAAGTCTAGGTCCAAAAGGCTTCTTAAACCCCCCAAGCCATAAGCTAATCAAATGGCTACCCAGACTATTTGCATTGCCTCTATTATCTATGTATAGTCACCTTAACTCTACATATGTGTACATATTACCTGGACTAACCGGTGTATATAGCCTCCCTGCTGTTATTGTACTGCTACATGTTACTTAGATTTTTTTACTGATATATATTTATTTTTTTACTTAACACTTGTTTTTCTTAACTGCATTGTTGGTTAAGGGCTTGTAAGTAAGCATTTCACTATAAGGTCTACCTACACTTGTTGTATTCGGCGCATGTGACAAATAACATTTGATTTGATCTACCGGGTAGGTGATGTCATCAGCCTTTCCCACATTTCCTCTCATGGTACATGGATGAAAGATCAATGTTTTCAGTGGCATCTATCTCACAGCTTATGTTGTCCCTTCCTTTGCAGGGTTCTCTCCCCCGATGGAAGGAAGAAACACCAGCAACACACTGTTCTTATTTTAGAGCGCATTGGCATCAAATGTGAAGGTAATACACACTGACACTAATCAATATCCAGGGCCTGTGTCCACAAAAAGTGTCTCCCGAGTAGGAGTGCTGATCTAGGATCTGTCCATGTAATATTATTCATTACGATCTAAAGGCCAAACTGATCCTAGTTCAGCACTCTGAGATGCTTTGTGTAACGAATATAGAACCTCTGAAATGATGTGTAGGCCTAACATTAATCATTTTATTTACACCGTTTTCAGATCAAAGAGATGGACCACGGCGGAGGGATCCTGGAGCTACACACACAGGAGTTAAAGATGCCTCACACCATGATCATGCAAGACTTTGGTAGGTCAATGTGGCCTTTTGATAATGTATATGTTGTGTTCATTAGTCTTCACTTGAGAGCCCAATGCCTCATGCAAAGTTAGATGCTGACCACACTACAACAATGTCTTGTGTAGCTTAGTCCTTTTTTGGGTGTTTTTCCACTAAGAGGAAAGCCTGGAAAGCCTCAGTCCAAACCATGGCTGCAGTGCAAACTTTCCTGTAATAATCTTCCCCCTCTTACTGTTTCCCTGTACAGTGGCAGGAATGAGGGGCCTGGCCCACATCGAAGGGGATCACATTGTGGTGTCCATGCCAGAGGGCATGCTCCTGTCTGACGTCATGACGGACGAAGGCATTCTGCTGGAGCACGGCCTGGAGGTGGAGGGCCTTGAGACGGAGGTGGAGGGCCTTGAGACGGAGGTGGAGGGCCCTGAGACGGAGGTGGAGGGCCCTGAGACGGAGGTGGAGGGCCCTGAGACGGAGGTGGAGGGCCCTGAGACGGAGGTGGAGGTCCTGGAGACGGAGGCGGAGGTCCTGGAGACGGAGGCGGAGGTCCTGGAGACGGAGGCGGAGGTCCTGGAGACGGAGGCGGAGGTCCTGGAGGCGGAGGTCCTGGAGGCGGAGGGCCTGGAGGCGGAGGGCCTGGAGGCGGAGGGCCTGGAGGCGGAGGGCCTGGAGACGGAGGAGACGGAGGCGGAGGGCCTGGAGACGGAGGCGGAGGGCCTGGAGGCGGAGGGCCTGGAGGCGGCCTGGAGGCGGAGGGCCTGGAGGCGGAGGGCCTGGAGGCGGAGGGCCTGGAGGCGGAGGGCCTGGAGACGGAGGGCCTGGAGACGGAGGGCCTGGAGACGGAGGGCCTGGAGACGGAGGTGGAGGGCCTGGAGGCGGAGGGCCTGGAGACGGAGGTGGAGGGCCTGGAGGCGGAGGGCCTGGAGGCGGAGGCGGAGGTCCTGGAGACGGAGGCGGAGGTCCTGGAGACGGAGGCGGAGGTCCTGGAGGCGGAGGGCCTGGAGACGGAGGAGGAGGGCCTTGAGACGGAGGTGGTGGAGCTGGAGACACAGATGGTCGAGGGTCTCGAAGAAGACCTAGAGACGGAGGTGATTGAAGGCCCTGACATCGGCCACGAGCACTTGCTGGATGCCGAAGTGGCTATGGACTCTCACCACCATCACCATGTTCTAACCTCAGACCTCATTCAGGGCTCAGTCCACCATCACCACCACATGCCAGACCAGCTCTTTGTGGAGCACCAGGAGGAGGATGGGGTGGAGGGCTTGGACCAGGAGGTGCTGGTTGGGGAGGAGGTGGGGCAGGAGGAGACAGTGATCCAGGCCCATGAGGAGCTGGAGGTGGAGGCTGTCTCTCTGCAGACTGACGAGGATGAGGAGGATGTGAAGAGCACCTCGGAGGACTACCTCATGATCTCCTGTGAGTCAACTAGCCCTACAACCTACACTGAACAAAACTGTAAAAGCATAATGTAAAGAGTTGGTCCCATGTTTCATAAGCTGAAATTAAAGATCCCAGAAATGTTCCATAAGCACAAAAAGCTTATTTCTCTCAAGTGTTGTGCACACATGTGTTTACGTCCCTGTTAGTGAGCATTTCTGCTTTGCAAACTTAATCGAACTACCTGACAGGTGTGGCATATCAAGAAGCTGGTTAAACAGCATGATCATTAGACCGGTGCACCTTGCGCTGGGGACAATAAAAGGCCACTCTAAAATGTGCAATTTTGTCTCAAGGTTTGAGGGAGAGGGCAATTGGATTGCTGACTGCAGGAATGTCCACCAGAGCTGTTGCCAGGGAAATTACTGTTAATTTCTCTACCATAAGCCACCTCTAATGTCGTTTTAGAGAATTTGGCAGTGTGTCCAACCGGCCTCACAACCGCAGATCATGTTTATGGTGTCGTGTAGACGAGCAGTTTGCTGTTGTTTACGGAGTGCCTCATGGTGGTTATCGTATGGGCAGGCATAGGCTACAGACAACGAACACAATTGCATTTTATCGATGGCAATTTGAATGCACAGAGATACTACGACAAGCTCCTGACGCCCGTTGTCGTGCCAGTCATCCACCCGCAATCACCTCATGTTTCAGCATGATAATGCGTGGTCCAATGTCACAAGGATCTGTACTTAATTTTGGCATGCTGATAATAAGCCAGCAGCATGCCACCCTGATAATAAGCCAGCAGCATGCCACCCTGCATACCACTGCTGGCTTGGTTCTAAAGCTAAGCAGGGTTGGTCCTGGTCATTTCCTGGATGGGAGACCAGATGCTGCTGGAAGTGGTATTGGAGGGCCAGTAGGAGGCACTCTTTCCTCTGGTCTGAAACAATATCCCAATATTCCAGGACACTGCCCTGTGTAGGGTGCCGTCTTTCGGGTGGGATGTTAAATGGGTGTCCTGACTCTCTGAGGTCATTAAAGATCCCATGGCACTTATCGTAAGAGTAGTGGTGTTTATTTATTTATTTCACCTTTATTTAAAAAGAAAGTGTTAACCCCGGTGTCCTGGCTAAATTCCCAATCTGGCCCTCAAACCATCACGGTCACCTAATAATCCCCAGTTTTACAATTGGCTCATTCATCCCCCTCCTCTCCCCTGTAACTATTCCCCAGGTTGTTGCTGTAAATGAGAACGTGTTCTCAGTCAACTTACCTGGTAAAATAACAAATAAAAAATTAAATAAATAATGTCCCAGTTCTTCCATGAGCTTCATACTCACCAGACATGTCACCCATTGGGCTCCCGAGTGGCGCAGCGGTCTAAGGCACTGCATCTCAGTGCTAGAGACATCACTACAGATGCCCTGGTTCAAATCCAGGCTGTATCACAACCGGTGTTTGAAGTCCCATAGGGCGGCGCACAATTGGTCTGGGTTTGGCCAGTGTCGGCCATCATTGTAAATAAGAATTGGTTCTTAAATGACTTGCCTAGTTATACAACATAAAACAACGTGTTTGGGATTCTCTTGGATCGGTGTGTTCCAGTTCCCGCCAATATCCAGCAACTTCCCCCAGCCAATGGGACAACATTCCACAGGCTACAATCAACAGCCTGATCACTTCTATGCGAAGGAGATGTCGCGCTGCATGAAGCAAATGGTCACACTAGATAATGACTGGGTTTCTGATCCACGCCTCTTACCTTTTTTTGATAAGTTGTCTGTGACCAGCAGATGCATATCTGTATTGCCAGTCATGTGAAATCCATAGATTAGGGCCTAATGAATTTATTTCAATTGACTGATTACTGAGTTACAGTATTTGTACAGTATGTATTTTTGAAATTGTTGCATATTGCGTTTTTATTTTTGTTCGGTGTATAAAAAGGCTTGATTTCATTGAATGATTTGCTATGATTAGTGCTCTACAGTGTGGGGTTGTTGTGTATTTTTAATCATTGTTTACAACTACTGCAAATTAATATCAAATCAAATGTATTTATATAGCCCTTCGTACATCAGCTGATATCTCAAAGTGCTGTACAGAAACCCAGCCTAAAACCCCAAACAGCAAGCAATGCAGGTGTAGAAGCAATAGGCTAGAATACATCTGAAGGATTGTATGGAAAGCATTTCATGAGCTCTTCTGGACATTTTTGCCTCCCAAGTCCTTGTTGTTGTCCTACCCTGCTGTGCGGTAAAAGCTAACTGCGGTGTGTTATTTGTGTCCATCCAGTGGATGACGTTGGTGAGAAACTGGACATAGGAGACACTCCTCTAGAGATCACTACTGAGATGATGCAGGACGATGGCTCCAACAAGGAGGGGTCAGAGGTCATCAAGGTCTACATTTTCAAAGCAGAGGCCGATGACGATGTGGAGATAGGTGAGTGGTACTGGTACTGTCACGTTCAAAACAACTGGGAACTCTGAAATCTCAGACTACAGTGCGTTCAAGACAACTGGGAATGCTTTTTTTTTTTTACTCGGGACTGGGAAAAATCGTTTTGAACGGTCGTGCACCTTGGAATCCCTACTCGGAACCTCTGGCATCTTTCTTGAGCTACGAATTTCCGACCTGAACATCAACGACGCTATGATTTGACCTCTGTTATTTCAGAGTTCCCAGTTGTCTTGAAAGCACCATTCTTTCATCAAAGAGTCCAACATTTCAAGAGGCTCATGTCAATTGAAACGCGAAGCAGCATTTGCATACTGTGAATGGCATCAAACTATTATCTTCTAACTTGTAGTATCAGCTACATACATGGATATGATACTTTAGATGGTAAGGCTTCCTCAGAGGAGTAGAGAGATGATGTAAACTGTGTTTTACTAGCTAGGTTTCCATCCAATTGGCAACCAGATTTTCATGTGAATATTCCAAAATCTGCATAAAGAAAATATGTTCATTTTGCTACCAGCAACGGACTTGTTGCTGATTTGATATAAATCAGTGTGTGATGACGTAGTGCACACAATGTACTATTCCGCTTCAGTTTTCATGTGGTGAATAAAAATCTCAAGGTCGATGTGTTTCCATTTGTAACTCTATAGTTTTGTCACATACTGTTACGTTAACTGTCAGATGTGCCTACACTGGTCTTGGCACAACAGCTCATGTATACGGTGAGGATAGACTAGTCTACATGTTGAGATTATTATGGATAAAAGCCTGAATATTTGTATTTGTCAAACGGCAGTCGAGCATCATGTCACCAGAATTAGACCATCGATATTTATTGGAAAGGAACAACAAGATCACCGTGCTCTTTCACCACCCTGTGAAGTTTATTTCACTTTTCATCTGCAGTCTAATAAACCGCTTTCCTGAGTCATAGTGAGAGGACCACACACACCATGTCACGTGACTCATACGTTTACTTCCATATGACACTTATTATATTATCAATATATAATTATAAATACTGTGCTATCTAACCTCCAACGGAGACAGACATGGCCGGGGGGAGTCTCTGGGGAGGAGACAGACATGGCCGGGGGGTCTGGGGAGGAGACAGACATGGCCGGGGGGGTCTGGGGGAGGAGACAGACATGGCCGGGGGTCTGGGGGAGGAGACAGACATGGCGGGGGGTCTGGGGGAGGAGACAGACATGGCCGGGGGGGTCTGGGGGAGGAGACAGACATGGCCGGGGGGTCTGGGGAGGAGACAGACATGGCCGGGGGGGTCTGGGGGAGGAGACAGACAAGGCCGGGGGGGTCTGGGGAGGAGACAGACATGGCCGGGGGGTCTGGGGGAGGAGACAGACAAGGCCGGGGGGTCTGGGGAGGAGACAGACATGGCCGGGGGGTCTGGGGAGGAGACAGACATGGCCGGGGGTCTGGGGAGGAGACAGACATGGCCGGGGGTCTGGGGGAGGAGACAGACATGGCCGGGGGGTCTGGGGGAGGAGACAGACATGGCCGGGGGGTCTGGGGGAGGAGACAGACATGGCCGGGGGTCTGGGGAGGAGACAGACATGGCCGGGGGTCTGGGGAGGAGACAGACATGGCCGGGGGGTCTGGGGAGGATACAGACATGGCCGGGGGGTCTGGGGAGGAGACAGACATGGCCGGGGGGTCTGGGGGAGGAGACAGACATGGCGGGGGGTCTGGGGGAGGAGACAGACAAGGCCGGGGGTCTGGGGGAGGAGACAGACATGGCCGGGGGGTCTGGGGAGGAGACAGACAAGGCCGGGGGGGTCTGGGGAGGAGACAGACATGGCCGGGGGTCTGGGGGAGAAGACAGACATGGCCGGGGGGGTCTGGGGGAGGAGACAGACATGTTCGGGGGGTCTGGGGAGGAGACAGACATGGCCGGGGGGTCTGGGGAGGAGACAGACATGGCCGGGGGGTCTGGGGAGGAGACAGACATGGCCGGGGGGTCTGGGGAGGAGACAGACATGGCCGGGGGGTCTGGGGAGGAGACAGACATGGCCGGGGGGGGTCTGGGGGAGGAGACAGACATGGCCGGGGGGTCTGGGGGAGGAGCCAGACATGGCTGGGGGAGGAGACGGACATGGTTGTGAAAGACCAATCCCAGTCAGAGCACGCCCAGTCAGATATCAGTGAGTAAACACTCTTCTTTAAAGAAATAACTCCTCTCACATGACTGCAGCTGTGAATGTTTTTTAGTGGAACCCTTCATTTCACCTGTCCAATCATGTGATGAAACGTGACTGGATGGGTCAACAACAACAAAAAGGTTCCAACAAATAGCTTTCACAGGTGCACTTCAAAAGGATTTGAACAGGGCATCGGGAAAATGGAGAAAGTGTTTGTACATGTCCTGTAACTGACTATCTCATGTGTCTCTGTTTTCCAGACCGGGCTGACATGGCTGAGCAGGTGTAGATGAGGAGGAGGGTGAGCGTTGTTCCTCAATCTGTCTCTGTGTGTTTACAGATGTGTCAGACATGGCAGAGCAGGTGTACATGGAGGTGATTGTTGGAGAGGAGGAGACTTCAGTAGTCCAGGAGAACCAGCTAGATGACTCTCCAAACAGCAAGATGTTTGTCCCGGTCTCCTGGGCTGCTGCCTATGGTAAGGAATAAGGATTCACTACTGTCTTGTGATCAACTGATTTTATATTCAGTAATAACAGCTGGATATAACACACACACACAACTATGGGCTCTATTAAAACAAACCTATTGAAATGGGAAATCCAAGCGTTGACTATCTGTTCGGGGGCGTGTCAGAAATATTTTTGCTATTTTCACAACCCCAAATGATCATCTCAGTGCTGGCGGTGGCGTGAAGGACTGGGTTTTGATGAATAAACAAATTGTGGGTGTGTTAAGGCTTGGCCTCTCTCTGGCCAATCACAACGTGCTCTATGACTAAATATGTGGTTGCTTCAAGTTGTGTATTTACGGTCTTTTATGTATGGCCTTGAAATCAACTCCAATTCCAATGGCAGTCCATTTGTAGTTAGTTAAACATCTGACAGTAACAAGATGCAGACATATCCATCTTTGCTAAGTATGTTTGCAGTCCACACTGTTCTACACTGAACAAAAATATAAACACAACATGTAAAGTATTGGTCCTGTGTTTCATGAGCTGAAATAAAAGTTTCCAGACATTTTCCACACACACAAAGTTTATCTCTCAAATGTTGTGCACAAATTTGTTTACATCCCTGTTAGTGAACGTTTCTCCTTTGCCAAGATAATCCATCCACCTAACAGGTGTGGCAAATCAAGAAGCTGATTAAACAACATGATCATTACACAGGTGCACCTTGTGCTGGGAACAATAAAAAGCCACTCTAAAATGTACAGTTTTGTTGTCACACAACACAATGCCAGAGATGATTTGGAAAGGCACACACCTGTCTATATAAGGTCCCACAGTTGATAGTGTATGTCAGAGCAAAAACCAAGCCATGAGGTTGAATCAATCGTCCATAGAGCTCAGAGACAGGATTGCATTTGGGCACAGATCTGGGGAAGGGTATCAAAACATTCCTGCAGCATTGAAGGTCCCCAAGAACACAGTACATAGTGGCTTCCATGATTTTTAAATGGAAGAAGTTTGGAACCACCAAGACTCTTCCTAGAGCTGGCCGCCCGGCCAAACTGAGCAATCGGGGGTGAAGGGCCTTGGTCAGAGAGGTGACCAAGAACCTGATTGTTCCTCTGTAGAGATGGGAGAACCTTCCAAAAGGACAATCATCTCTGCAGCACACCACCAATTGGCCCTTTATGGTAGAGTGGCCAGACGGAAGCCACTCCTCAGTAAAAGACACATGACAGCCCACTTGGAGTTTGCCAAAGGGCACCTAAAGGGCTCTCCAAATATGAGAAACAAGATTCACTGGTCTGATGATGCCAAGATTGAACTCTTTGGCCTGAATGCCAAGCATCACTTCTGGAGGAAACCTGGCACCATCCCTATGGTGAAGCATGGTGGTGGCAGCATCATGGGAGACTAGTCAGGATCGAGGGAAAAATGAACAGAGCAAAGTACAGAGAGATCCTTTATGAAATCTGCTCCAGAGTGCTCAGCACCTCACACTGGAGGGAAGTTCACCATACAACAGGACAACGACCCTAAGCACACAGCCAAACGCAGGAGTGGCTTCAGGGCAAGTCTCTATGTCCTTGAGTGGCCCAGCCAGAGCCCAGACTTGAACCCCATCGAACATCTCTGGAGAGACCTGAAAATAGCTGTGCAGCGACGCTCCCCATCCAACCTGACAGAGCTTGAGAGGATCTGCAGAGAAGAATGGGAGAAACTCCCCAAATACAGGTGTGCCAAGCTTGTAGCGTCATACCCAAGAAGACTGTAATCACTGCCAAGGTGCTTCAACAATGTACTGAGTAAATGGTCTGAATACTTATGTAAATGAGATATTTTTTATACATTTTCAAAAAAAAAAGTTTTTGCTTTGTCATTATGGGGTATTGCGTGTATATTTGGGGGGGGGGTCAAAGTGCCTGAATACTTTCTGAAGTAGGTTTCTCCCCCCTGCTGTTTATATATAGATAACAGTGTGGACACAGTGAAGAATGGAGGGACCAGGCCCTACATTCAGATCAGAGACGGTCAGGGTACCAACAGAGCCCTCAAACAGAAGATCAGGAAGAAGAAGAGGAAGGGAGAGACACGGCAGTGCCAGACCGGTACAGACAGACATTACATTATCATGGCAGTGCCAGACCGGTACAGACAGACATTACATTATCATGGCAGTGCCAGACCGGTACAGACAGACATTGCATTATCGTGGCAGTGCCAGACCGGTACAGACAGACATTGCATTATCATGGCAGTGCCAGACCGGTACAGACAGACATTACATTATCATGGCAGTGCCAGACCGGTACAGACAGACATTACATTATCATGGCGGTGCTAGACCGGTACAGACAGACATTACATTATCATGGCAGTGCCAGACCGGTACAGACAGACATGACATTATCATGGCAGTGCCAGACCGGTACAGACAGACATTACATTATCATGGCGGTGCTAGACCGGTACAGACAGACATTACATTATCATGGCAGTGCCAGACCGGTACAGACAGACATTACATTATCATGGCAGTGCCAGACCGGTACAGACAGACATTACATTATCGTGGCAGTGCCAGACTGGTACAGACAGACATTACATTATCATGGCAGTGCCAGACCGGTACAGACAGACATTACATTATCATGGCAGTGCCAGACCGGTACAGACAGACATTACATTATCATGGCAGTGCCAGACCGGTACAGACAGACATTACATTATCATGGCAGTGCCAGACCGGTACAGACAGACATTATCATGGCAGTGCCAGACTGGTACAGACAGACATTACATTATCATGGCAGTGCCAGACCGGTACAGACAGACATTATCATGGCAGTGCCAGACCGGTACAGACAGACATTACATTATCGTGGCAGTGCCAGACCGGTACAGACAGACATTACATTATCGTGGCAGTGCCAGACTGGTACAGACAGACATTACATTATCGTGGCAGTGCCAGACTGGTACAGACAGACATTACATTATCATGGCAGTGCCAGACTGGTACAGACAGACATTACATTATCATGGCAGTGCCAGACCGGTACAGACAGACATTACATTATCGTGGCAGTGCCAGACTGGTACAGACAGACATTACATTATCGTGGCAGTGCCAGACTGGTACAGACAGACATTACATTATCATGGCAGTGCCAGACCGGTACAGACAGACATTACATTATCATGTAGTGATCTTGTAGTGAGTTTTTAAAAAATCTAGTCCTCAGTAATATACAGTATCTCCCTGTCTCATCCCAGCTGTGATCATCGGTCCAGACGGCATGCCCCTGACCGTCTACCCCTGTCACATCTGCGGTAAGAAGTTCAGGTCACAAGACTTCCTCAAGTGCCACATGAAGAACCATCCTGACCACCACCTTAAGAAGTACCAGTGTACCGACTGTGACTTCACCACCAACAAGAAGGTCTCTGTCGTCTCTCATATCTCTGATGTTCGCGTCATTGGACCTTATCTGTTATTACTCTTCTCTTCTCCCCTTCATTCTCTATTCTTTTATGTTATTTAAGCAGTAATGCCTGAGAACCCGGGAATTATCATATGACAACTTCTGACCAGGTCTGTTCTGAGGCCCAAGGTGAAGCCACTATAATTCCTGGGTATAATTCCCAGGTTCGAGGGCTTTATTGCTTTTTTGAAACGGTTGCCAACATATTTATAAAAAAATATGAATTATATTTTATAATTATAAAACTTAATTTTTTATGAGTACATTTGTTTTTGTGTTCTGAAGTTACTACCAAGCAGGCTGGTCGTTCATTCTAATTATTCTATTCATTCGACTTTGCTATGCTAAACAAATCATTCGCATGTACAGTTGAAGTCGGAAGTTTACATACAAATACATTTCAACTCAGTTTTTCACAATTCCTGACATTTAATCCTCGTAAGAATTGCTGTTTTAGGTCAGTTAGGATCACCACTTTATTATAAGAATGTGAAATAGTAGTATACAGAATTATATTTTCAGCTTTTATCACATTCCCAGTGGGTCAGAGGTTTGCATACACTCAAGTAGTATTTGGTAGCATTGCCTTTAAATTGTTTAACTTGGGTCAAATGTTTTGGGTAGCCTTCCACAAGCTTCCTACAATAAGTTGGGTGAATTTTGGCCCATTTCTCCTGACAGAGCTGGTGTAACTGAGTCAGGTTTGTAGGCCTCCTTGCTCGCACACGCTTTTTCAATTCTGCCCACAAATTTTCTATGGGATTGAGGTCAGGGCTTTGTGATGGCCACTCCAATACCTTGACTTTGTTGTCCTAAAGCCATTTTGCCACAACTTTGAAAGTATGCTTGGGGTCATTGTCCATTTGGAAGACCCATTTGCGACCAAGCTTTAACTTCCTGACTGATGTCTGATGTTGCTTCAATATATCCACATAATTTTCCTCCTCATGATGCCATCTATTTTGTGAAATGCACCAGTCCCTCCTGCAGCAAAGCACCCCCACAACATGATGCTGCCACCCCCGTGCTTCACTGTTGGGATGGTGTTCTTTGGCTTGCAAGCCTCCCTCTTTTTCTTCCAAACATAACAATGGTCATTATGGCCAAACAGTTCTATTTTTGTTTCATCAGACCAGAGGACATTTCTCCAAAAAGTACGATCTTTGTCCCCATGTGCAGTTGCAAACCGTAGTCTGGCTTTTTTTTATGGTGGTTTTGGAGCAGTGGCTTCTTCTTTCGCTGAGCGGCCTTTCAGGTTATGTCGATTTAGGACTCGTTTTACTGTGGATATAGATACTTTGTACCTGTTTCCTCCAGCATCTTCACAAGGTCCTTTGCTGTTGTTCTGGGATTGATTTGCACTTTTCGCACCAAAGTACGTTCATCTCTAGGAGACCGACTGCGTCTCCTTCCTGAGCGGTATGACGGCTGCATGGTCCCATTGTGTTTATACTTGCGTACTATTGTTTGTACAGATGAACGTGGTACCTTTAGGCGTTTGGAAATTGCTCCCGAGATGAACCAGACTTGCGGAGGTCTACAATTTATTTTCTGAGGTCTTGACTGATTTCTTTTGATTTTCCCATGATGTCAAGCAAAGAGGCACTGAGTTTGAAGGTAGGCCTTGAAATACATCCACAGGTGCACCTCCAATTGACTCAAATTATGTCAATTAGCCGATCAGAAGCCTCTAAAGCCATGACATCATTTTCTGGAATTTTCCAAGCTGTTTAAAGGCACAGTCAACTTAGTGTATGTAAACTTCTGACCCACTGGAATTGTGATACAGTAGATTATAAATTAAATAATCTGTCTGTAAACAATTGTTGGAAAAATTACTTGTGTCATGCACAAAGTAGATGTCCTAACCGACTTGCCAAAAGTATAGTTTGTTGACAAGAAATTTGTGGAGTGGTTGAAAAACGAGTTTTAATGACTCCAACCTAAGTGTATGTAAACTTCCGACTTCATCTGTAGCTAGCTAGCTAGCAGAGATTAAATGATGACGAGATAAAATATTTTTTCTAAATAATTATTTGAATAAATATCCAATAGGCCACACTGCACTGGTGAATGAATGGAATTCTGAGTGTTTACTGTTTCCATGGTGAATAATTAGATTCACGTTCATTCTTGGGCTAGCTAGCCTATTGGCACAGGAGAGATCGCATTTATAAAACGATACATTGTTGCACAGGTTGTAGAGGCTTACAGGTAGGTTTATTCAACCCCCAGCTGTTGCAAACCAAATGGTAGCATTGAAAGAATTATGTGTAGATGCTTTTTTCCCCTCGGGAGATAAAGTTTATGAATTTCTTGCCTGGGCTCGGGGACAGTGGAATAATGAGATGGATATTTCATGGTATGTTGCAGGAGGTGTTGTCCCACTACTCCCATATATCAACCAATCAGCCTCCAGGATCGAAACAACCTGTTTTATATTATTACGTTGTTGTGATTGTTTCCCTTCCTACTTTTCCCTGTTAAGAGTGTTGCTCTTGTGACATGTCAGTGAAACGAGCTATAAATAAATTCTGTTTTGTTTTTCAAGGTCAACTTCCACAACCACCTGGAGTCCCACAAGCTACTGGTTCATCGCAGTGACAGAGACCGAACCTCTTCCCCAGAGTACCCGGACTACAACAGGACCACCCCAGAGTACCCAGAATACAACAGGACCACCCCAGAGTACCCAGAATACAACAGGACCTACACAGAATACACCCGGCGTTACCACGAAGACAGCCAGCTAGGATCTAACAAGCTGATCCTGAGGGACAAGGAGTCCAAACTGCACCACTGTAAGTACTGTGACTATGAGACTGCAGAGCAGGGGCTCCTCAACCGCCACCTATTGGCCGTTCACAGCAGGAACTTCGCCCACGTGTGCGTGGAGTGCACTAAAGGCTTCCGTCACCCGTCAGAGCTCAAGAAGCACATGCGGACCCACACGGGCGAGAAGCCGTACTGCTGCCCGCACTGTGACTTTCGCTGTGCAGACCAGTCCAACCTAAAGACTCACATCAAGAGCAAGCACGGTGCCGACCTGCCTTTTAAGTGTGGCCACTGCCCCCAGGCCTACGCTGACGAAGGGGAGCTGCAGCGGCACACGGAGATGGTGCAGGGCCACAAGACCCACCAGTGTCCCCACTGCGAACACAAGAGCACCAACTCCTCTGATCTAAAACGACACATTATATCTGTTCACACCAAAGACTTCCCTCACCAGTGTGACGTGTGTGAGAAGGGCTTCCACCGGCCCTCTGAGCTGAAGAAACACTCAGAGACGCACAAGGGCAGCAAGGTGCACCAGTGCAGGCACTGTAACTTCACAACCTCTGAACCTTTCACCCTCAGCAGACACATCCTGTCCGTTCACACCAAGGACCTCCCCTTTAAGTGTAAACGCTGTCGGCGAGGATTCCGCCAGTCCACGGAGCTGAAGAAACACATGAAGACCCACAGCGGGAGGAAGGTGTACCAGTGTCAGTACTGCGAGTACAACAGCCCGGACGCTTCAGGATTCAAACGCCACGTGATCTCGATCCACACCAAGGAATACCCCCATTGTTGTGACTACTGTTGTAAAGGCTTCCGAAGGCCCTCGGAGAAGAGCCAGCACATAGCCAGGCATCACAAAGATATGTTGATGGAGCGTTGTGAATACAGTGACGACACAACGTTACCCGGATAGAAACAGACTGCACACACTCGGTCTACGTAGACCTGATTCACACGACAAAGGGGGAACACGTTTAGGAAGTTGATAAGGATGGAATGGTACATTTAGACTGCTAGCGACGATAACATTCTGACCGACTGCTTCTCTTTTTCTACTGGTTGTATAGAGTAGGAATAGGTCTCACCAGACCCCCCCCCATTCCCTCTCCCCCAGGTGTAATCAAACTAAGCATATTGTGGAAGTTGGGAGAAGATTAAAACCAGGGTACATGTAGTCTTTATGTATGTATTTATCTGCAGAGAGAGGATTCACCATATGATGAACATTTATTCAGGGTCTCAAATTAAGTCTATTTTTTATACATGTTGAAACTCTGAGGTGGGGAAAAGACAGACGTTATTTGAGAACATTCAGGCCTCTCTCTGTGTTTCTTTCCCTCGCTCTCTCTCTCTCTCTATGTCTGTGTTTCTCTCTCTCTGTGTTTCTCTCTCTCTGTGTTTCTCTCTCTGTGTTTCTCTCTCTCTCTGTGTTTCTCTCCCTCGCTCTCTCTCTCTCTCTGTGTTTCTCTCTCTCTGTGTTTCTCTCTGTGTTTCTCTCTCTCTGTGTTTCTCTCCCTCGCTCTCTCTCTCTCTGTCTGTGTTTCTCTCTCTGTGTTTCTCTCTGTCTGTGTTTCTCTCTCTCTGTGTTTCTCTCCCTCGCTCTCTCTCTGTCTGTGTTTCTCTCTCTGTGTTTCTCTCTCTCTGTGTTTCTCTCCCTCGCTCAAATCAAATCAAATTTTATTTGTCACATACACATGGTTAGCAGATGTTAATGCGAGTGTAGCGAAATGCTTGTGCTTCTAGTTCCGACAATGCAGTGATAACCAACAAGTAATCTAACTAACAATTCTAAAACTACTGTCTTATACACAGTGTAAGGGGATAAGGAATATGTACATAAGGATATATGAGTGAGTGATGGTACAGAGAGCATACGCTCTCTCTCTTTCTCCGTTTCTCTCTCTGTTTCTCTCTCTGTTTCTGTTTCTCTCTCTGATTCTCTCTCTGTTTCTGTTTCTCTCTCTCTCTGTGTTTCTCTCTCTGTTTCTCTCTGTTTCTCTCTCTCTCTCTGTTTCCGTTTCTCTCTCTCTGTTTCTGTTTCTGTTTCTCTCTCTGTTTCTGTTTCTCTCTCTGTTTCTCTGTTTCTGTTTCTCTCTCTGTTTCTGTTTCTCTCTCTGTTTCTGTTTCTCTCTCTGTTTCTGTTTCTCTCTCTCTCTGTTTCTGTTTCTCTCTCTGTTTCTGTTTCTCTGTTTCTGTTTCTCTGTTTCTGTTTCTCTCTGTTTCTCTCTCTGTTTCTGTTTCTCTCTCTCTGTTTCTGTTTCTCTCTCTGTTTCTGTTTCTCTCTCTGTTTCTCTCTCTGTTTCTGTTTCTCTCTGTTTCTCTCTGTTTCTGTTTCTCTCTCTCTGTTTCTGTTTCTCTCTCTGTTTCTGTTTCTCTCTGTTTCTCTCTGTTTCTCTCTCTCGGTTTCTGTTTCTCTGTTTCTGTTTCTCTCTCTCTGTTTCTCTGTTTCTGTTTCTCTCTGTTTCTCTCTCTGTTTCTGTTTCTCTCTCTCTGTTTCTCTCTCTCGGTTTCTGTTTCTCTCTCTCTGTTTCTCTCTCTCGGTTTCTGTTTCTCTCTGTTTCTGTTTCTCTCTCTCTGTTTCTCTGTTTCTGTTTCTCTCTGTTTCTCTCTCTGTTTCTGTTTCTCTCTCTCTCTCTGTTTCTGTTTCTCTCTCTGTTTCTGTTTCTCTCTCTCTGTTTCTCTCTCTCTGTTTCTCTCTCTGTTTCTCTCTCTCGGTTTCTGTTTCTCTGTTTCTGTTTCTCTCTCTCTGTTTCTCTCTCTGTTTCTCTCTGTTTCTGTTTCTGTTTCTCTCTCTGTTTCTCTCACACCAGACTGTATCAAACTAATACATACAGGAGAGCTGCATCGCTCTTCTCTCCACTCTACCGACTAGTATCTCCAAACCTGGGTTCAAATCGTTTATCAATTATTTCTTATACATTTTAGCGTTTGCTTTATCCTGCCTACAAGGGGTTTGGACTTTTGCAAATCTGTTGGTTCCATTGTGCCAGGTAAGCCCAACTAAAGTATGTATTTGAAATAGTTTTTAAACCCAGGTCTAAGTATCCTCCCAATAACCTGCTTTTTACCATAATCCTGTTGGTTTTAAAGGCAATCTGAATCACAATCATGTAGTTTATTATGAATCTGAGTAACATGAGTGGCCCGTTTGGCTGGTCCACCTGTGACGTCAGAGTGGAACAATGTTTACACAAGCACCTTAACCTATGAGCTACGAAACCAACTCATTTTTTATTTTTAACAAACAACTTTTGTTTTGTTTCTTAACAGTGCCGACTATTATTAATTAAACTTGAATGTTTTAATGTCATGTTAGGTGGACAGATGGTTCCGTTCTGTGCGTTTTGGTAAAAACTCCAGCAGTTGTCACTGCAGTTGGTTTGTTTTGACCTTGTTGTGAATGCCACTGTAAGATTTGTATATGATGTGTACGTGTCGTCACACAGAACACAGATGTGGTCAAACAAGCCAACCATCCGATGGTCATGTCTTATGTGTTCCGTTTCTTCTCATGCACTGAGCTCTGCTAAAAACAGAGATCTGAAAAGTAAAGTGATTTTAAGTCTCAAACGTACGCCGTTGTGTAAAGTACCATTCTCTAAGAGATTGTGTGTCTGTTTGAGTCGGTAGAAAGCACTTTATTATTTTGTTAATTTTTACATGTATGCAAAGGGTGTATAATTTCTATTCCCTGAATATAACAGACAATATGAGTGGTGGAGAGAGAGTTTGGGGTATATCAGGACCTTGTATAGTTGGGACGGTAGCGACCGGTATTCATATTAAATGCATTGTCAATAGAGAGACAGCTGAACTGTTTTGTATTGATAGCTCATAGGTAAATGCTTGGTCTTTCTGGAAAGAGTTCTGCTCACTGGTATCCAGCAACCCCACAGTGACTGGGCTACACTCTCCTTGAATACAATGGTTGAGAGATTGGCATTGAATTCATACAGTATGCACATAATATGCTGTCCATGGAGTTTATTTGTGGTTAAAAATGTATGCATTTTCTTGTTTGATTGTTCAGAAACTACTGTTGAGGAGGAACCGAAATAAACAGTTATCTTTTTAGTTTCTGCTGCCTTTTTTTGGGGGGGGGGTGGGGTGAAATGTAGTGCACGATTAGGGAATAGGATTGATCTCAGCTCAGTAATCACAAGATGGTGGTCTAACTACATGGAAATTTAGGAAAATGAATGACTAGTATGACAACACATTACCAGATGAGATAAAATACCTAGTCATTAACCTGTCTAGAGTGTATCATTTTGGAAATGGGGAAGGACATATTTGCTGTGTGTCCAAAATGGCACCCTATTCCCTATAGAGGGTGGACGCTACGGGTGATTAGTCCTGTAGTTGAACCCAGAGGGAGAGGCTGGACACTACAGGTGATTAGTCCTGTAGTTGAACCCAGAGGGAGAGGCTGGACACTACAGGTGATTAGTCCTGTAGTTGAACCCAGAGGGAGAGGCTGGACACTACAGGTGATTAGTCCTGTAGTTGAACCCAGAGGGAGAGGCTGGACACTACAGGTGATTAGTCCTGTAGTTGAACCCAGAGGGAGAGGCTGGACACTACAGGTGATTAGTCCTGTAGTTGAACCCAGAGGGAGAGGCTGGACACTACAGGTGATTAGTCCTGTAGTTGAACCCAGAGGGAGAGGCTGGACACTACAGGTGATTAGTCCTGTAGTTGAACCCAGAGGGAGAGGCTGGACACTACAGGTGATTAGTCCTGGTGAACCCAGAGGGAGAGGCTTATTAGTCCTGTAGTTGAACCCAGAGGGAGAGGCTGGACACTACAGGTGATTAGTCCTGTAGTTGAACCCAGAGGGAGAGGCTGGACACTACGGGTGATTAGTCCTGTAGTTGAACCCAGAGGGAGAGGCTGGACACTATGGGTGATTAGTCCTGTAGTTGAACCCAGAGGGAGAGGCTGGACACTACGGGTCATTAGTCCTGTAGTTGAACCCAGAGGGAGAGGCTGGAGACTACAGGTGATTAGTCCTGTAGTTGAACCCAGAGGGAGAGGCTGGATACTACAGGTGATTAGTCCTGTAGTTGAACCCAGAGGGAGAGGCTGGATACTACAGGTGATTAGTCCTGTAGTTGAACCCAGAGGGAGAGGCTGGATACTACAGGTGATTAGTCCTGTAGTTGAACCCAGAGAGAGAGGCTGGAGAGGCTGGAACCCAGAGGAGAGGCTGGACAGGTGATTAGTCCTGTAGTTGAACCCAGAGAGAGGCTGGCTGGTGATTAGTCACTACTGGAGGTGATTAGTCCTGTAGTTGAACCCAGAGGGAGAGGCTGGACACTACAGGTGATTAGTCCTGTAGTTGAACCCAGAGAGAGAGGCTGGACACTACAGGTGATTAGTCCTGTAGTTGAACCCAGAGGGAGAGGCTGGACACTACAGGTGATTAGTCCTGTAGTTGAACCCAGAGGGAGAGGGTGGACACTACAGGTGATTAGTCCTGTAGTTGAACCCAGAGAGAGAGGCTGGACACTACAGGTGATTAGTCCTGTAGTTGAACCCAGAGGGAGAGGGTGGACACTACAGGTGATTAGTCCTGTAGTTGAACCCAGAGAGAGAGGCTGGACACTACAGGTGATTAGTCCTGTAGTTGAACCCAGAGAGAGAGGCTGGACACTACAGGTGATTAGTCCTGTAGTTGAACCCAGAGGGAGAGGCTGGACACTACAGGTGATTAGTCCTGTAGTTGAACCCAGAGAGAGAGGCTGGACACTACAGGTGATTAGTCCTGTAGTTGAACCCAGAGGGAGAGGGTGGACACTACAGGTGATCAAAAAAATCAACATAAATCAACATCAACATAATGTAGACTCAGCAGTAGACTGAATCAACATACTGTAGACTCAGCAGTAGACTGAATCAACATACTGTAGACTCAGCAGTAGACTGAATCAACATACTGTAGACTCAGCAGTAGACTGAATCAACATACTGTAGACTCAGCAGTAGACTGAATCAACATGCTGAATCAAAAATAGAGCTCTTCCCCTGCTTTTTGTAACCTCTCTCTGGAGACACTGCTGATGGACGATGCATCTCACAGGAGGGACATGGAATGAAACAGGTGGGTTCACATGGTTGCTATGGGCACGGGGAGTGGAAGAGGAATGCATCATATTCCCATGGATGATGCACTGAATATGTCACATCACTTGCTAAATATCTGGAAAACTGCCGAGAACAGTGAGATCAATAAGAAAAGGCCTTAAATTACTCTTACTGCAGTAGTCAATAGACAGGACTCCTCTCTTACTGCAGTAGTCAATAGACAGGACTCCTCTCTTACTGCAGTAGTCAATAGACATGACTTCTCTCTCTTACTGCAGTAGTCAATAGACCTGACTCCTTTCTCTCTTTCTGCAGTAGTCAATAGACATGACTCCCCTCTCTCTTACTGCATTAGTCAATAGACCTGACTCCTTTCTCTCTTTCTGCAGTAGTCAACCGTCACTTCTGGAGGAAACTTGGCACCATCCCTACGGTGAAGTATGTTGGTGGCATCATCATGCTGTGGAGATGTTTTTCAGCGGCAGGGACAGGGAGACTAGTCGGGATCGAGGAAAAGATGAACGGATCGAGAGATCCTTGATGAAAACCTGCTCCAGAGCGCTCAGGATTTCAGAATGTGGCGAAGGTTCACCTTCCAACAGGACAACGACCCTGAGCACACAGCCAAGACAACACAGGAGTGGCTTGGGGACAAGTTTCTGAATGTCCTTGAGTGGCCCAGCCAAAGCCTGGACTTGAACTCAATCAAACATCTCTGGAGAGACCTGAAAACTCCCCAAATACGGGTGTGCCAAGCTTTTTGAGTCAAACCCAAGAAAACTCAAGGCTGTAATTGCTGTTAAAGGTGCAACAACAAAGTACTGAGTAAAGGGTCTGAATACTTCTGTAAATGTGATATTTATGTTTAAGTTTTAATACATTTACCAAAATTTCAACAACAAAAAATGTGTGTGTAGATTGTTGAGGGGGAAGAAAACTATTTAATCATTTTTAGAAAAAGGCTGTAACGTCACAAAATGTGGATAAAGTCAAGGGGTCTGAATACTTTCTGAATGCACTGTACATACACACCGTTTCATTTTAACAATGGGTAGATCTAGGTGTTGAGGGGCAGGGTCCGTATTGGATCCAATGAGAGAGGTCCTCAGGGAAATCAGGGAACTGATTGGTGAGAGAAAGAACTAATGATTCAGACGAACTGTGTGGGTGTGTGTGTGCATGTGTGAGAGAGGGGATTCAACTGTCCACTACCTCTACCCTCCTGACACATTTTCTCCCCCCTGGAACACTGGTGTGGCAGGAGGGACTCCTGTAGGAGCTGGAACACTGGTGTGGCAGGAGGGACTCCTGTAGGAGCTGGAACACTGGTGTGTGAGGAGGGACTCCTGTAGGACCTGGAACACTGGTGTGTCAGGAGGGACTCCTGTAGGAGCTGGAACACTGGTGTGGCAGGAGGGACTCCTGTAGGAGCTGGAACACTGGTGTGTCAGGAGGGACTCCTGTAGGAGCTGGAACACTGGTGTGGCAGGAGGGACTCCTGTAGGAGCTGGAACACTGGTGTGTGAAGAGGGACTCCTGTAGGAGCTGGAACACTGGTGTGTCAGGAGGGACTCCTGTAGGAGCTGGAACACTGGTGTGGCAGGAGGGACTCCTGTAGGAGCTGGAACACTGGTGTGGCAGGAGGGACTCCTTTAGGAGCTGGAACACTGGTGTGTCAGGAGGGACTCCTGTAGGAGCTGGAACACTGGTGTAGCAGGAGGGACTCCTGTAGGAGCTGGAACACTGGTGTGTCAGGAGGGACTCCTGTAGGAGCTGGAACACTGGTAAGAGAGGCGAGGGCATGTAGCCTAGTGGTAAGAGAGGCGAGGGCATGTAGCCTAGTGGTTGGAGAGGTGAGAGCATGTAGCCTAGTGGTAAGAGAAGCGAGCGGCAGGTAGCCTACTGGTAAGAGAGGCGAGTGCATGTAGCCTAGTGGTAAGAGAGGCGAGGGCATGTAGCCTAGTGGTAAGAGAGGCGAGGGCATGTAGCCTAGTGGTTGGAGAGGTGAGGGCATGTAGCCTAGTGGTAAGAGAGGTGAGGGCATGTAGCCTAGTGGTAAGAGAGGTGAGGGCATGTAGCCTAGTGGTAAGAGAGGTGAGGGCATGTAGCCTAGTGGTTGGAGAGGTGAGGGCATGTAGCCTAGTGGTAAGAGAGGCGAGGGCATGTAGCCTAGTGGTAAGAGAGGCGAGGGCATGTAGCCTAGTTGTAGGAGAGGCGAGGGCATGTAGCCTACTGGTAGGATAGGTGAGGGCATGTAGCCTAGTGGTAGGAGAGGTGAGGGCATGTAGCCTAGTGGTAAGAGAGGCGAGGGCATGTAGCCTAGTGGTAAGAAAGGTGAGGGCATGTAGCCTAGTGGTAAGAGAGGTGAGGGCATGTAGCCTAGTGGTAAGAGAGGTGAGGGCATGTAGCCTAGTGGTTGGAGAGGTGAGGGCATGTAGCCTAGTGGTAAGAGAGGTGAGGGCATGTAGCCTAGTGGTAAGAGAGGCGAGGGCATGTAGCCTAGTTGTAGGAGAGGCGAGGGCATGTAGCCTAGTGGTAAGAGAGGCGAGGGCATGTAGCCTAGTGGTAAGAGAGGCGAGGGCATATAGCCTAGTGGTAAGAGAGGTGAGGGCATGTAGCCTAGTGGTAAGAGAGGTGAGGGCATGTAGCCTAGTGGTAAGAGAGGTGAGGGCATGTAGCCTAGTGGTAAGAGAGGCGAGGGCATGTAGCCTAGTGGTAGGAGAGGTGAGGGCATGTAGCCTAGTGGTAAGAGAGGCGAGGGCATGTAGCCTAGTGGTAGGAGAGGCGAGGGCATGTAGCCTAGTGGTAGGAGAGGCGAGGGCATGTAGCCTAGTGGTAAGAGAGGCGAGGGCATGTAGCCTAGTGGTAGGAGAGGCGAGGGCATGTAGCCTAGTGGTAGGAGAGGTGAGGGCATGTAGCCTAGTGGTAAGAGAGGTGAGGGCATGTAGCCTAGTGGTAGGAGAGGTGAGGGCATGTAGCCTAGTGGTAAGAGAGGCGAGGGCATGTAGCCTAGTGATTGGAGAGGGGAGCGCATGTAGCCTAGTGGTAGAAGAGGTGAGGGCATGTAGCCTAGTGGTAAGAGAGGTGAGGGCATGTAGCCTACTGGTAGGATAGGTGAGGGCATGTAGCCTAGTGGTAGGAGAGGTGAGGGCATGTAGCCTAGTGGTAAGAGAGGCGAGGGCATGTAGCCTAGTGGTAAGAGAGGCGAGGGCATGTAGCCTAGTTGTAGGAGAGGCGAGGGCATGTAGCCTAGTGGTAAGAGAGGTGAGGGCATGTAGCCTAGTGGTAAGAGAGGCGAGGGCATGTAGCCTAGTGGTTGGAGAGGTGAGGGCATGTAGCCTAGTGGTAAGAGGGGTGAGGGCATGTAGCCTAGCGGTAAGAGAGGTGAGGGCATGTAGCCTAGTGGTAGAAGAGGTGAGGGCATGTAACCTAGTGGTAAGAGAGGTGAGGGCATGTAGCCTAGTGGTAAGAGAGGCGAGGGCATGTAGCCTAATGGTTGGAGAGGTGAGGGCATGTAGCCTAGTGGTAAGAGAGGTGAGGGCATGTAGCCTAGTGGTAGGAGAGGTGAGGGCAAGTAGCCTAGTGGTAAGAGAGGTGAGGGCATGTAGCCTAGTGGTAAGAGAGGCGAGGGCATGTAGCCTAGTGATTGGAGAGGGGAGCGCATTTAGCCTAGTGGTAGAAGAGGTGAGGGCATGTAGCCTAGTGGTAAGAGAGGTGAGGGCATGTAGCCTACTGGTAGGAGAGGTGAGGGCATGTAGCCTACTGGTAGGAGAGGTGAGGGCATGTAGCCTAGTGGTAGGAGAGGTGAGGGCATGTAGCCTAGTGGTAAGAGAGGCGAGGGCATGTAGCCTAGTGGTAAGAGAGGCGAGGGCATGTAGCCTACTTGTAGGAGAGGCGAGGGCATGTAGCCTAGTGGTAGGAGAGGTGAGGGCATGTAGCCTAGTGATTGGAGAGGGGAGCGCATGTAGCCTAGTGATTGGAGAGGTGAGGGCATGTAGCCTAGTGATTGGAGAGGGGAGCGCATGTAGCCTAGTGGTAGAAGAGGTGAGGGCATGTAGCCTAGTGGTAAGAGAGGTGAGGGCATGTAGCCTACTGGTAGGAGAGGTGAGGGCATGTAGCCTAGTGGTAGGAGAGGTGAGGGCATGTAGCCTAGTGGTAAGAGAGGCGAGGGCATGTAGCCTAGTGGTAAGAGAGGCGAGGGCATGTAGCCTAGTTGTAGGAGAGGTGAGGGCATGTAGCCTAGTGGTTGGAGAGGTGAGCGCATGTAGCCTAGTGGTTGGAGAGGTGAGGGCATGTAGCCTAGTGGTTGGAGAGGCGAGGGCATGTAGCCTAGTGGTTGGAGAGGTGAGGGCATGTAGCATAGTGGTAAGAGAGGTGAGGGCATGTAGCCTAGTGGTTGGAGAGGCGAGGGCATGTAGCCTAGTGGTTGGAGAGGTGAGCGCATGTAGCCTAGTGGTTGGAGAGGTGAGGGCATGTAGCCTAGTGGTTGGAGAGGCGATGGCATGTAGCCTAGTGGTAAGAGGGGCGAGGGCATGTAGCCTTAGTGTAAGAGAGGTGAGGGCATGTAGCTTAGTGGTAAAAGAGGTGAGGGCATGTAGCCTAGTGGTAAGAGAGGCGAGGGCATGTAGCCTAGTGGTAAGAGGGACGAGGGCTTGTAGCCTAGTGGTAAGAGAGGTGAGGGCATGTAGCCTAGTGGTAAGAGAGGCGAGGGCATGTAGCCTAGTGGTAAGAGAGGCGAGGGCATGTAGCCTAGTGGTAAGAGAGGTGAGGGCATGTAGCCTAGTGGTAAGAGAGGCGAGGGCATGTAGCCTAGTGGTAGGAGAGGAGAGGGCATGTAGCCTAGTGGTCGGAGAGGGGAGGGCATGTAGCCTAGTGGTAAGAGAGGTGAGGGCATGTAGCCTAGTTGTAGGAGAGGTGAGGGCATGTAGCCTAGTGGTTGGAGAGGTGAGCGCATGTAGCCTAGTGGTTGGAGAGGCGAGGGCATGTAGCCTAGTGGTAAGAGAGGTGAGGGCATGTAGCCTAGTGGTTGGAGAGGCGAGGGCATGTAGCCTAGTGGTTGGAGAGGTGAGCGCATGTAGCCTAGTGGTTGGAGAGGTGAGGGCATGTAGCCTAGTGGTTGGAGAGGCGAGGGCATGTAGCCTAGTGGTTGGAGAGGCGAGGGCATGTAGCCTAGTGGTGAGAGAGGCGAGGGCATGTAGCCTAGTGGTAAGAGAGGTGAGGGCATGTAGCCTAGTGGTAAGAGAGGTGAGGGCATGTAGCCTAGTGGTAAGAGAGGTGAGGGCATGTAGCCTAGTGGTAAGAGAGGTGAGGGCATGTAGCCTAGTGGTAAGAGAGGTGAGGGCATGTAGCCTAGTGGTAAGAGAGGCGAGGGCATGTAGCCTAGTGGTTGGAGAGGTGAGGGCATGTAGCCTAGTGGTAGAGGCGGGCATGTAGCCTAGTGGTAAGAGAGGCGAGGCATGTAGCCTAGTGGTAGGAGAGGAGAGGGCATGTAGCCTAGTGGTCGGAGAGGGAGGGCATGTAGCCTAGTGGTTGGAGAGGTGAGGCATGTAGCCTAGTGGTTGGAGGCGAGGGCATGTAGCCTGTGGTTGGAGAGGCGGGCATGTAGCCTAGTGGTTGGAGGCGAGGGGCATGTAGCCTAGTGGTTGGAGAGGTGAGCGCATGTAGCCTAGTGGTTGGAGAGGTGAGGGCATGTAGCCTAGTGGTTGGAGGCGAGGGCATGTAGCCTAGTGGTAGGAGAGGAGAGGCATGTAGCCTAGTGGTAGGAGAGGCGAGGGCATGTAGCCTAGTGGTAAGAGAGGTGAGGCATGTAGCCTAGTGGTAGGAGAGCGGGGATGTAGCCTAGTGGTAAGAGAGGCGAGGGCATGTAGCCTAGTGGTAGAGAGGCGGGCATGTAGCCTAGTGGTAGAAGAGGCGGGCATGTAGCCTAGTGGTAAGAGAGGCGAGGGCATGTAGCCTAGTGGTAGGAGAGGTGAGGGGCATGTAGCCTAGTGGTAGGAGAGGTGAGGGCATGTAGCCTAGTGGTAATAGAGCGAGGGCATGTAGCCTAGTGGTAAGAGAGGCGAGGCATGTAGCCTAGTGGTAAGAGAGGTGAGGGCATGTAGCCTAGTGGTAAGAGAGGCGGGCATGTAGCCTAGTGGTAGGAGAGGAGAGGGCATGTAGCCTAGTGGTAGGAGGCGGGGCATGTAGCCTAGTGGTAAGAGAGGCGAGGGCATGTAGCCTAGTGGTAGGAGAGGCGAGGGATGTAGCCTAGTGGTAGAGAGGCGAGGGCATGTAGCCTAGTGGTAAGAGAGGCGGGGCATGTAGCCTAGTGGTAAGAGAGGTGAGGGCATGTAGCCTAGTGGTAAGAGGCGAGGGCATGTAGCCTAGTGGTTGGAGAGGTGAGGGCATGTAGCCTAGTGGTAAGAGGCGGGGCATGTAGCCTAGTGGTAGGAGAGGAGAGGGCATGTAGCCTAGTGGTAGGAGAGGGAGGGCATGTAGCCTAGTGGTAAGAGAGGCGGGCATGTAGCCTAGTGGTAGGAGAGGCGAGGGCATGTAGCCTAGTGGTAGGAGAGGTGAGGGCATGTAGCCTAGTGGTAAGAGGTGAGGGCATGTAGCCTAGTGGTAGGAGGGTGAGGGCATGTAGCCTAGTGGTAAGAGAGGCGGGCATGTAGCCTAGTGATTGGAGAGGAGCGCATGTAGCCTAGTGGTAGAAGAGGCGAGGGCATGTAGCCTAGTGGTAAGAGGCGAGGGCATGTAGCCTAGTGGTAGAAGGCGAGGGCATGTAGCCTAGTGGTAAGAGAGGTGAGGGCATGTAGCCTGAGTGGTAAGAGGCGAGGGCATGTAGCCTAGTGGTTGGAGAGGTGAGGGCATGTAGCCTAGTGGTAAGAGAGGCGAGGGCATGTAGCCTAGTGGTAGGAGAGGAAGGGCATGTAGCCTAGTGGTCGGAGAGGAGGGCATGTAGCCTAGTGGTAAGGGAGGTGAGGGCATGTAGCCTAGTTGTAGGAGAGGTGAGGGCATGTAGCCTAGTGGTTGGAGAGGTGAGGGCATGTAGCCTAGTGGTAAGAGAGGTGAGGGCATGTAGCCTAGTTGTAGGAGAGGTGAGGGCATGTAGCCTAGTGGTTGGAGAGGTGAGGGCATGTAGCATAGTGGTAGGAGGCGGGGGCATGTAGCCTAGTGGTAAAGAGGCGGGGCATGTAGCCTAGTGGTTGGAGAGGCGAGGGCATGTAGCCTAGTGGTAAGAGAGGCGAGGGCATGTAGCCTAGTGGTAGGAGAGGCGAGGGCATGTAGCCTAGTGGTAGGAGAGGCGAGGGCATGTAGCCTAGTGGTTGGAGAGCGAGGCATGTAGCCTAGTGGTTGGAGAGGCGGGGCATGTAGCGTAGTGGTTGGAGGCGAGGGCATGTAGCCTAGTGGTTGGAAGAGGCGAGGGCATGTAGCCTAGTGGTTGGAGAGCGAGGGCATGTAGCCTAGTGGTCGGAGGGGGGAGGGCATGTAGCCTAGTGGTAAGAGAGGTGAGGGCATGTAGCCTAGTTGTAGGAGGGTGAGGGCATGTAGCCTAGTGGTTGGAGAGGTGAGGGCATGTAGCCTAGTGGTAAGAGGTGAGGGCATGTAGCCTAGTGATTGGAGAGGGGAGCGCATGTAGCCTAGTGATTGGAGAGGTGAGGGCATGTAGCCTAGTGGTAAGAGAGGCGAGGCATGTAGCCTAGTGGTAGGAGAGGTGAGGGCATGTAGCCTAGTGGTAAGAGGCGAGGGCATGTAGCCTAGTGGTAGGAGAGGCGGGGCATGTAGCCTAGTGGTAGGAGGCGGGGCATGTAGCCTAGTGGTAAGAAGAGCGGGGCATGTAGCCTAGTGGTAGGAGAGCGAGGGCATGTAGCCTAGTGGTAGGAGAGGTGAGGGCATGTAGCCTAGTGGTAAGAGAGGTGAGGGCATGTAGCCTAGTGGTAGGAGAGGTGAGGGCATGTAGCCTAGTGGTAAGAGAGGCGAGGGCATGTAGCCTAGTGATTGGAGAGGGGAGCGCATGTAGCCTAGTGGTAGAAGAGGTGAGGGCATGTAGCCTAGTGGTAAGAGAGGTGAGGGCATGTAGCCTACTGGTAGGATAGGTGAGGGCATGTAGCCTAGTGGTAGGAGAGGTGAGGGCATGTAGCCTAGTGGTAAGAGAGGCGAGGGCATGTAGCCTAGTGGTAAGAGAGCGCGGGCATGTAGCCTAGTTGTAGGAGAGCGAGGCATGTAGCCTAGTGGTAAGAGAGGTGAGGGCATGTAGCCTAGTGGTAAGAGAGGCGAGGGCATGTAGCCTAGTGGTTGGAGAGGTGAGGGCATGTAGCCTAGTGGTAAGAGGGGTGAGGGCATGTAGCCTAGCGGTAAGAGAGGTGAGGGCATGTAGCCTAGTGGTAGAAGAGGTGAGGGCATGTAACCTAGTGGTAAGAGAGGTGAGGGCATGTAGCCTAGTGGTAAGAGAGGCGGGCATGTAGCCTAATGGTTGGAGAGGTGAGGGCATGTAGCCTAGTGGTAAGAGAGGTGAGGGCATGTAGCCTAGTGGTAGGAGAGGTGAGGGCAAGTAGCCTAGTGGTAAGAGAGGTGAGGGCATGTAGCCTAGTGTTAAGAGAGGCGAGGGCATGTAGCCTAGTGATTGGAGAGGGGAGCGCATTTAGCCTAGTGGTAGAAGAGGTGAGGGCATGTAGCCTAGTGGTAAGAGAGGTGAGGGCATGTAGCCTACTGGTAGGAGAGGTGAGGGCATGTAGCCTACTGGTAGGAGAGGTGAGGGCATGTAGCCTAGTGGTAGGAGAGGTGAGGGCATGTAGCCTAGTGGTAAGAGGCGAGGGCATGTAGCCTAGTGGTAAGAGAGGCGGGCATGTAGCCTACTTGTAGGAGGCGGGCATGTAGCCTAGTGGTAGGAGAGGTGAGGGCATGTAGCCTAGTGATTGGAGAGGGGAGCGCATGTAGCCTAGTGATTGGAGAGGTGAGGGCATGTAGCCTAGTGATTGGAGAGGGGAGGGCATGTAGCCTAGTGGTAGAAGAGGTGAGGCATGTAGCCTAGTGGTAAGAGAGGTGAGGGCATGTAGCCTAGTGATTGGAGAGGGGAGCGCATGTAGCCTAGTGATTGGAGAGGTGAGGGCATGTAGCCTAGTGATTGGAGAGGGGAGCGCATGTAGCCTAGTGGTAGAAGAGGTGAGGGCATGTAGCCTAGTGGTAAGAGAGGTGAGGGCATGTAGCCTACTGGTAGGAGAGGTGAGGGCATGTAGCCTAGTGGTAGGAGAGGTGAGGGCATGTAGCCTAGTGGTAAGAGGCGAGGGCATGTAGCCTAGTGGTTGGAGAGGTGAGGGCATGTAGCCTAGTGGTAAGAGAGGTGAGGGCATGTAGCCTAGTGATTGGAGAGGGGAGCGCATGTAGCCTAGTGATTGGAGAGGTGAGGGCATGTAGCCTAGTGGTAAGAGGCGGGCATGTAGCCTAGTGGTAGGAGAGGTGAGGCATGTAGCCTAGTGGTAAGAGGCGAGGCATGTAGCCTAGTGGTTGGAGAGGTGAGGGCATGTAGCCTAGTGGTAAGAGAGGCGGGCATGTAGCCTAGTGGTAGGAGAGGAGAGGGCATGTAGCCTAGTGGTCGGAGAGGAGGGCATGTAGCCTAGTGGTAGGAGGTGAGGGCATGTAGCCTAGTTGTAGGAGAGGTGAGGGCATGTAGCCTAGTGGTTGGAGGGTGAGGGCATGTAGCCTAGTGGTAAGAGAGGTGAGGGCATGTAGCCTAGTTGTAGGAGAGGTGAGGGCATGTAGCCTAGTGGTTGGAGGGTGAGGGCATGTAGCATAGTGGTAGGAGAGGCGAGGCATGTAGCCTAGTGGTAGAGAGGCGGGGCATGTAGCCTAGTGGTTGGAGAGGCGAGGGCATGTAGCCTAGTGGTAAGAGGCGAGGGCATGTAGCCTAGTGGTAGGAGGCGAGGGCATGTAGCCTAGTGGTTGGAGAGCGGGCATGTAGCCTAGTGGTTGGAGAGAGCGGGCATGTAGCGTAGTGGTTGGAGAGGCAGGGCATGTAGCCTAGTGGTTGGAGAGGCGAGGGCATGTAGCCTAGTGGTTGGAGAGCGAGGGCATGTAGCCTAGTGGTCGGAGAGGGAGGGCATGTAGCCTAGTGGTAAGAGAAGGTGAGGGCATGTAGCCTAGTTGTAGGAGAGGTGAGGGCATGTAGCCTAGTGGTTGGAGAGGTCAGGGCATGTAGCCTAGTGGTAAGAGAGGTGAGGGCATGTAGCCTAGTGATTGGAGAGGGAGGCGCATGTAGCCTAGTGATTGGAGAGGTGAGGGCATGTAGCCTAGTGGTAAGAGGCGGGCATGTAGCCTAGTGGTAGGAGAGGTGAGGGGCATGTAGCCTAGTGGTAAGAGAGGCGGGCATGTAGCCTAGTGGTAGGAGAGGCGGGCATGTAGCCTAGTGGTAGGAGAGCGCGGGCATGTAGCCTAGTGGTAGAGAGGCGAGGGCATGTAGCCTAGTGGTAGGAGAGGCGGGGCATGTAGCCTAGTGGTAGGAGAGGTGAGGGCATGTAGCCTAGTGGTAAGAGAGGTGAGGGCATGTAGCCTAGTGGTAGGAGAGGTGAGGGCATGTAGCCTAGTGGTAAGAGAGGCGGGGGCATGTAGCCTAGTGATTGGAGAGGGAGCGCATGTAGCCTAGTGGTAGAAGAGGTGAGGGCATGTAGCCTAGTGGTAAGAGAGGTGAGGGCATGTAGCCTACTGGTAGGATAGGTGAGGGCATATAGCCTAGTGGTAGGAGAGGTGAGGGCATGTAGCCTAGTGGTAAGAGAGCGAGGGCATGTAGCCTAGTGGTAAGAGAGGCGAGGGCATGTAGCCTAGTTGTAGGAGGAGCGAGGGCATGTAGCCTAGTGGTAAGAGAGGTGAGGGCATGTAGCCTAGTGGTAAGAGAGGCGGGGCATGTAGCCTAGTGGTTGGAGAGTGAGGGCATGTAGCCTAGTGGTAAGAGGGTGAGGGCATGTAGCCTAGCGGTAAGAGAGGTGAGGGCATGTAGCCTAGTGGTAAAGAGGCGGGCATGTAGCCTAGTGGTAGGAGAGGCGGGGATGTAGCCTAGTGGTAAGAGGCGAGGGCATGTAGCCTAGTGGTAAGAGAGGCGGGCATGTAGCCTAGTGGTAGAAGAGGCGGGCATGTAGCCTAGTGGTAAGAGAGGTGAGGGCATGTAGCCTAGTGGTAAGAGGCGGGGCATGTAGCCTAGTGGTTGGAGAGGTGAGGGCATGTAGCCTAGTGGTAAGGAGCGAGGCATGTAGCCTAGTGGTAGGAGAGGAGGGGCATGTAGCCTAGTGGTCGGAGAGGAGGGCATGTAGCCTAGTGGTAAGAGAGGTGAGGGCATGTAGCCTAGTTGTAGGAGAGGTGAGGGCATGTAGCCTAGTGGTTGGAGAGGTGAGGGCATGTAGCCTAGTGGTAAGAGAGGTGAGGGCATGTAGCCTAGTTGTAGGAGAGGTGAGGGCATGTAGCCTAGTGGTTGGAGAGGTGAGGGCATGTAGCATAGTGGTAGGAGGAGGCGGGGCATGTAGCCTAGTGGTAAGAGAGGCGAGGGCATGTAGCCTAGAGGTTGGAGAGGCGGGCATGTAGCCTAGTGGTAAGAGGCGAGGGCATGTAGCCTAGTGGTAGGAGAGCGAGGGCATGTAGCCTAGTGGTAGGAGGCGAGGGCATGTAGCCTAGTGGTTGGAGAGCGAGGGCATGTAGCCTAGTGGTTGGAGAGGCGGGCATGTAGCGTAGTGGTTGGAGAGGCGAGGGCATGTAGCCTAGTGGTTGGAGAGCGAGGGCATGTAGCCTAGTGGTTGGAGAGGCGGGCATGTAGCCTAGTGGTCGGAGAGGAGGGCATGTAGCCCTAGTGGTAAGAGAGGTGAGGGCATGTAGCCTAGTTGTAGGAGAGGTGAGGGCATGTAGCCTAGTGGTTGGAGGTGAGGCATGTAGCCTAGTGGTAAGAGAGGTGAGGGCATGTAGCCTAGTGATTGGAGAGGGGAGCGCATGTAGCCTAGTGATTGGAGAGGTGAGGGCATGTAGCCTAGTGGTAAGAGCGGGGCATGTAGCCTAGTGGTAGGAGAGGTGAGGGCATGTAGCCTAGTGGTAAGAGAGGCGGGCATGTAGCCTAGTGGTAGGAGAGCGGGCATGTAGCCTAGTGGTAGGAGAGGCGAGGCATGTAGCCTAGTGGTAAGAGAGGCGAGGGCATGTAGCCTAGTGGTAGGAGGCGGGGCATGTAGCCTAGTGGTAGGAGAGGTGAGGGCATGTAGCCTAGTGGTAAGAGAGGTGAGGGCATGTAGCCTAGTGGTAGGAGAGGTGAGGGCATGTAGCCTAGTGGTAAGAGAGGCGAGGGCATGTAGCCTAGTGATTGGAGAGGGAGCGCATGTAGCCTAGTGGTAGAAGAGGTGAGGCATGTAGCCTAGTGGTAAGAGAGGTGAGGGCATGTAGCCTACTGGTAGGATAGGTGAGGGCATGTAGCCTAGTGGTAGGAGAGGTGAGGGCATGTAGCCTAGTGGTAAGAGAGGCGGGGCATGTAGCCTAGTGGTAAGAGGGCGGGCATGTAGCCTAGTTGTAGGAGAGGCGAGGGCATGTAGCCTAGTGGTAAGAGAGGTGAGGGCATGTAGCCTAGTGGTAAGAGAGGCGAGGGCATGTAGCCTAGTGGTTGGAGAGTGAGGGCATGTAGCCTAGTGGTAAGAGGGTGAGGGCATGTAGCCTAGCGGTAAGAGAGGTGAGGGCATGTAGCCTAGTGGTAGAAGAGGTGAGGGCATGTAACCTAGTGGTAAGAGAGGTGAGGGCATGTAGCCTAGTGGTAGAGAGGCGGGCATGTAGCCTAATGGTTGGAGAGGTGAGGGCATGTAGCCTAGTGGTAAGAGGTGAGGGCATGTAGCCTAGTGGTAGGAGAGGTGAGGGCAAGTAGCCTAGTGGTAAGAGAGGTGAGGGCATGTAGCCTAGTGTTAAGAGAGCGAGGGCATGTAGCCTAGTGATTGGAGAGAGGAGCGCATTTAGCCTAGTGGTAGAAGAGGTGAGGGCATGTAGCCTAGTGGTAAGAGAGGTGAGGGCATGTAGCCTACTGGTAGGAGAGGGTGAGGGCATGTAGCCTACTGGTAGGAGAGGTGAGGGCATGTAGCCTAGTGGTAGGAGAGGTGAGGGCATGTAGCCTAGTGGTAAGAGAGGCGAGGGCATGTAGCCTAGTGGTAAGAGAGGGCGAGGGCATGTAGCCTACTTGTAGGAGAGGCGGGCATGTAGCCTAGTGGTAGGAGAGGTGAGGGCATGTAGCCTAGTGATTGGAGAGGGGAGCGCATGTAGCCTAGTGATTGGAGAGGTGAGGGCATGTAGCCTAGTGATTGGAGAGGGAGCGCATGTAGCCTAGTGGTAGAAGGGTGAGGGCATGTAGCCTAGTGGTAAGAGGGTGAGGGCATGTAGCCTAGTGATTGGAGAGGAGCGCATGTAGCCTAGTGATTGGAGAGGTGAGGGCATGTAGCCTAGTGATTGGAGAGGGGGCGCATGTAGCCTAGTGGTAGAGGGTGAGGGCATGTAGCCTAGTGGTAAGAGAGGTGAGGGCATGTAGCCTACTGGTAGGAGAGGTGAGGGCATGTAGCCTAGTGGTAGGAGAGGTGAGGCATGTAGCCTAGTGGTAAGAGGCGGGCATGTAGCCTAGTGGTTGGAGAGGTGAGGGCATGTAGCCTAGTGGTAAGAGAGGTGAGGGCATGTAGCCTAGTGATTGGAGAGGGGAGCGCATGTAGCCTAGTGATTGGAGAGGTGAGGGCATGTAGCCTAGTGGTAAGAGCGAGGGCATGTAGCCTAGTGGTAGGAGGGTGAGGGCATGTAGCCTAGTGGTAAGAGGCGAGGCATGTAGCCTAGTGGTTGGAGAGGTGAGGGCATGTAGCCTAGTGGTAAGAGGCGGGGCATGTAGCCTAGTGGTAGGAGAGGAGGGCATGTAGCCTAGTGGTCGGAGAGGGGAGGGCATGTAGCCTAGTGGTAAGAGAGGTGAGGGCATGTAGCCTAGTTGTAGGAGGTGAGGGCATGTAGCCTAGTGGTTGGAGAGGTGAGGCATGTAGCCTAGTGGTAAGAGAGGTGAGGGCATGTAGCCTAGTTGTAGGAGAGGTGAGGGCATGTAGCCTAGTGGTTGGAGAGGTGAGGGCATGTAGCATAGTGGTAGGAGAGGCGAGGGCATGTAGCCTAGTGGTAAGAGGGCGAGGGCATGTAGCCTAGTGGTTGGAGAGCGGGGCATGTAGCCTAGTGGTAAGAGGCGAGCATGTAGCCTAGTGGTAGGAGAGCGGGCATGGCCTAGTGGTTGGAGAGGCGAGGGCATGTAGCCTAGTGGTTGGAGCGAGGGCATGTAGCGTAGTGGTTGGAGAGGCGAGGGCATGTAGCCTAGTGGTTGGAGAGGCGAGCATGTAGCCTAGTGGTTGGAGAGCGGGGCATGTAGCCTAGTGGTCGGAGGGGGAGGGCATGTAGCCTAGTGGTAAAGAGGTGAGGGCATGTAGCCTAGTTGTAGGGAGAGGTGAGGGCATGTAGCCTAGTGGTTGGAGAGGTGAGGGCATGTAGCCTAGTGGTAAGAGAGGTGAGGCATGTAGCCTAGTGATTGGAGAGGGGAGCGCATGTAGCCTAGTGATTGGAGAGGTGAGGGCATGTAGCCTAGTGGTAAGAGGCGAGGGCATGTAGCCTAGTGGTAAGAGAGCGAGGGCATGTAGCCTACTTGTAGGAGAGGGAGGGCATGTAGCCTAGTGGTAGGAGAGGTGAGGGCATGTAGCCTAGTGATTGGAGAGGGAGCGCATGTAGCCTAGTGATTGGAGAGGTGAGGGCATGTAGCCTAGTGATTGGAGGGAGCGCATGTAGCCTAGTGGTAGAAGAGGTGAGGCATGTAGCCTAGTGGTAAGAGAGGTGAGGGCATGTAGCCTAGTGATTGGAGAGGAGCGCATGTAGCCTAGTGATTGGAGAGGTGAGGGCATGTAGCCTAGTGATTGGAGAGGGGAGCTGTAGCCTAGTGGTAGAAGAGGTTGAGGGCATGTAGCCTAGTGGTAAGAGAGGTGAGGGCATGTAGCCTAGCTGGTTGGAGAGGTGAGGGCATGTAGCCTAGTGGTAGGAGAGGTGAGGGCATGTAGCCTAGTGGTAAGAGGCGGGCATGTAGCCTAGTGGTTGGAGAGGTGAGGGCATGTAGCCTAGTGGTGGAGAGGTGAGGGCATGTAGCCTAGTGATTGGAGAGGGGAGCGCATGTAGCCTAGTGATTGGAGGTGAGGGCATGTAGCCTAGTGGTAAGAGGCGGGGCATGTAGCCTAGTGGTAGGAGAGGTGAGGGCATGTAGCCTAGTGGTAAGAGAGCGAGGGCATGTAGCCTAGTGGTTGGAGAGGTGAGAGGCATGTAGCCTAGTGGTAAGAGGCGAGGGCATGTAGCCTAGTGGTAGGAGAGGGAGAGGCATGTAGCCTAGTGGTCGGAGAGGGGAGGGCATGTAGCCTAGTGGTAAGAGAGGTGAGGGCATGTAGCCTAGTTGTAGGAGAGGTGAGGGCATGTAGCCTAGTGGTTGGAGAGGTGAGGGCATGTAGCCTAGTGGTAAGAGAGGTGAGGCATGTAGCCTAGTTGTAGGAGAGGTGAGGGCATGTAGCCTAGTGGTTGGAGAGGTGAGGGCATGTAGCATAGTGGTAGGAGAGGCGGGGCATGTAGCCTAGTGGTAGAAGGCGGGGCATGTAGCCTAGTGGTAGGAGAGGCGAGGCATGTAGCCTAGTGGTTGGAGCGGGGCATGTAGCCTAGTGGTTGGAGAGCGGGCATGTAAGCGTAGTGGTTGGAGAGCGAGGAGCATGTAGCCTAGTGGTTGGAGAATGAGGCATGTAGCCTAGTGGTTGGAGAGCGAGGGCATGTAGCCTAGTGGTCGGAGGGGAGGGCATGTAGCCTAGTGGTAAGAGAGGTGAGGGCATGTAGCCTAGTTGTAGGAGAGGTGAGGGCATGTAGCCTAGTGGTAAGAGAGGTGAGGGCATGTAGCCTAGTGTTAAGAGAGGCGGGCATGTAGCCTAGTGATTGGAGAGGAGCGCATTAGCCTAGTGGTAGAAGAGGTGAGGCATGTAGCCTAGTGGTAAGAGAGGTGAGGGCATGTAGCCTAGTGATTGGAGAAGCGCATGTAGCCTAGTGATTGGAGAGGTGAGGGCATGTAGCCTAGTGGTAAGAGGCGAGGGCATGTAGCCTAGTGGTAGAAGAGGTGAGGGCATGTAGCCTAGTGGTAAGAGAGGTGAGGGCATGTAGCCTACTGGTAGGAGAGGTGAGGGCATGTAGCCTAGTGGTAGGAGAGGTGAGGCATGTAGCCTAGTGGTAAGAGGGGCGGGGGGGCATGTAGCCTAGTGGTTGGAGAGGTGAGGGCATGTAGCCTAGTGGTAAGAGAGGTGAGGGCATGTAGCCTAGTGATTGGAGAGGGGAGCGCATGTAGCCTAGTGATTGGAGAGGTGAGGGCATGTAGCCTAGTGGTAAGAGAGCGAGGGCATGTAGCCTAGTGGTAGGAGGTGAGGGCATGTAGCCTAGTGGTAAGAGGGCGAGGGCATGTAGCCTAGTGGTTGGAGAGGTGAGGGCATGTAGCCTAGTGGTAAGAGAGGCGAGGGCATGTAGCCTAGTGGTAGGAGAGGAGAGGGCATGTAGCCTAGTGGTCGGAGAGGGGAGGGCATGTAGCCTAGTGGTAAGAGAGGTGAGGGCATGTAGCCTAGTTGTAGGAGAGGTGAGGGCATGTAGCCTAGTGGTTGGAGAGGTGAGGGCATGTAGCCTAGTGGTAAGAGAGGTGAGGGCATGTAGCCTAGTTGTAGGAGAGGTGAGGGCATGTAGCCTAGTGGTTGGAGAGGTGAGGGCATGTAGCATAGTGGTAGGAGAGGCGGGGCATGTAGCCTAGTGGTAAGAGAGGCGAGGCATGTAGCCTAGTGGTTGGAGAGCGGGCATGTAGCCTAGTGGTAAGAGGCGAGGGCATGTAGCCTAGTGGTAGGAGAGCGGGCATGTAGCCTAGTGGTTGGAGAGGCGAGGGCATGTAGCCTAGTGGTTGGAGGCGAGGGCATGTAGCGTAGTGGTTGGAGAGGCGAGGGCATGTAGCCTAGTGGTTGGAGAGGCGAGGGCATGTAGCCTAGTGGTTGGAGAGGCGAGGGCATGTAGCCTAGTGGTCGGAGAGGGGAGGGCATGTAGCCTAGTGGTAAGAGAGGTGAGGGCATGTAGCCTAGTTGTAGGAGAGGTGAGGGCATGTAGCCTAGTGGTTGGAGAGGTGAGGGCATGTAGCCTAGTGGTAAGAGAGGTGAGGGCATGTAGCCTAGTGATTGGAGAGGGGAGCGCATGTAGCCTAGTGATTGGAGAGGTGAGGGCATGTAGCCTAGTGGTAAGAGAGGCGAGGGCATGTAGCCTAGTGGTAGGAGAGGTGAGGGCATGTAGCCTAGTGGTAAGAGAGGCGAGGGCATGTAGCCTAGTGGTAGGAGAGCGAGGGCATGTAGCCTAGTGGTAGGAGGTGAGGGCATGTAGCCTGAGTGGTAAGAGAGGTGAGGGCATGTAGCCTAGTGGTAGGAGAGGTGAGGGCATGTAGCCTAGTGGTAAGAGAGCGAGGGCATGTAGCCTAGTGATTGGAGAGGGGCGCATGTAGCCTAGTGGTAGAAGAGGTGAGGGCATGTAGCCTAGTGGTAAGAGAGGTGAGGGCATGTAGCCTACTGGTAGGATAGGTGAGGGCATATAGCCTAGTGGTAGGAGAGGTGAGGGCATGTAGCCTAGTGGTAAGAGGCGAGGCATGTAGCCTAGTGGTAAGAAGAGGTGAGGGCATGTAGCCTAGTGGTAAGAGGCGAGGCATGTAGCCTAGTGGTTGGAGAGGTGAGGGCATGTAGCCTAGTGGTAAGAGGGGTGAGGGCATGTAGCCTAGCGGTAAGAGAGGTGAGGGCATGTAGCCTAGTGGTAGAAGAGGTGAGGGGCATGTAACCTAGTGGTAAGAGAGGTGAGGGCATGTAGCCTAGTGGTAAGAGGGCGGGGCATGTAGCCTAATGGTTGGAGAGGTGAGGGCATGTAGCCTAGTGGTAAGAGAGGTGAGGGCATGTAGCCTAGTGGTAGGAGAGGTGAGGCAAGTAGCCTAGTGGTAAGAGAGGTGAGGGCATGTAGCCTAGTGTTAAGAGGCGAGGGCATGTAGCCTAGTGATTGGGAGGAGCGCATTTAGCCTAGTGGTAGAAGAGGTGAGGGCATGTAGCCTAGTGGTAAGAGAGGTGAGGGCATGTAGCCTACTGGTAGGAGAGGTGAGGGCATGTAGCCTACTGGTAGGAGAGGTGAGGGCATGTAGCCTAGTGGTAGGAGAGGTGAGGGCATGTAGCCTAGTGGTAAGAGGGCGAGGGCATGTAGCCTAGTGGTAAGAGGCGAGGGCATGTAGCCTACTTGTAGGAGGGCGAGGGCATGTAGCCTAGTGGTAGGAGAGGTGAGGGCATGTAGCCTAGTGATTGGAGAGGAGCGCATGTAGCCTAGTGATTGGAGAGGTGAGGGCATGTAGCCTAGTGATTGGAGAGGGGAGCGCATGTAGCCTAGTGGTAGAAGAGGTGAGGGCATGTAGCCTAGTGGTAAGAGAGGTGAGGGCATGTAGCCTAGTGATTGGAGAGGGGAGCGCATGTAGCCTAGTGATTGGAGAGGTGAGGGCATGTAGCCTAGTGATTGGAGAGGGAGCGCATGTAGCCTAGTGGTAGAAGAGGTGAGGGCATGTAGCCTAGTGGTAAGAGAGGTGAGGGCATGTAGCCTACTGGTAGGAGAGGTGAGGGCATGTAGCCTAGTGGTAGGAGGGTGAGGGCATGTAGCCTAGTGGTAAGAGAGGCGGGGCATGTAGCCTAGTGGTTGGAGAGGTGAGGGCATGTAGCCTAGTGGTAAGAGAGGTGAGGGCATGTAGGCTAGTGATTGGAGAGGGAGCGCATGTAGCCTAGTGATTGGAGAGGTGAGGGCATGTAGCCTAGTGGTAAGAGGCGGGCATGTAGCCTAGTGGTAGGAGAGGTGAGGGCATGTAGCCTAGTGGTAAGAGAGGCGGGCATGTAGCCTAGTGGTAGGAGAGCGGGGCATGTAGCCTAGTGGTAGGAGAGGTGAGGGCATGTAGCCTAGTGGTAAGAGAGGTGAGGGCATGTAGCCTAGTGGTAGGAGAGGTGAGGGCATGTAGCCTAGTGGTAAGAGGCGAGGGCATGTAGCCTAGTGATTGGAGAGGGGCGCATGTAGCCTAGTGGTAGAAGAGGTGAGGGCATGTAGCCTAGTGGTAAGAGAGGTGAGGGCATGTAGCCTACTGGTAGGATAGGTGAGGGCATGTAGCCTAGTGGTAGGAGAGGTGAGGGCATGTAGCCTAGTGGTAAGAGAGGCGAGGGCATGTAGCCTAGTGGTAAGAGAGGCGAGGGCATGTAGCCTAGTTGTAGGAGAGGTGAGGGCATGTAGCCTAGTGGTAAGAGAGGTGAGGGCATGTAGCCTAGTGGTAAGAGAGGCGAGGGCATGTAGCCTAGTGGTTGGAGAGGTGAGGGCATGTAGCCTAGTGGTAAGAGGGTGAGGGCATGTAGCCTAGCGGTAAGAGAGGTGAGGGCATGTAGCCTAGTGGTAGAAGAGGTGAGGGCATGTAACCTAGTGGTAAGAGAGGTGAGGGCATGTAGCCTAGTGGTAAGAGAGGCGAGGGCATGTAGTCTAATGGTTGGAGAGGTGAGGGCATGTAGCCTAGTGGTAAGAGAGGTGAGGGCATGTAGCCTAGTGGTAGGAGAGGTGAGGGCAAGTAGCCTAGTGGTAAGAGAGGTGAGGGCATGTAGCCTAGTGTTAAGAGAGCGAGGCATGTAGCCTAGTGATTGGAGAGGGGAGCGCATTTAGCCTAGTGGTAGAAGAGGTGAGGGCATGTAGCCTAGTGGTAAGAGAGGTGAGGGCATGTAGCCTACTGGTAGGAGAGGTGAGGGCATGTAGCCTAGTGGTAGGAGAGGTGAGGGCATGTAGCCTAGTGGTAAGAGAGGCGAGGGCATGTAGCCTAGTGGTAAGAGAGGTGAGGGCATGTAGCCTACTGGTAGGAGAGGTGAGGGCATGTAGCCTAGTGGTAGGAGAGGTGAGGGCATGTAGCCTACTTGTAGGAGAGGCGAGGGCATGTAGCCTAGTGGTAGGAGAGGTGAGGGCATGTAGCCTAGTGATTGGAGAGGGGAGCGCATGTAGCCTAGTGATTGGAGAGGTGAGGGCATGTAGCCTAGTGATTGGAGAGGGAGCGCATGTAGCCTAGTGGTAGAGGGTGAGGGCATGTAGCCTACTGGTAGGAGAGGTGAGGGCATGTAGCCTAGTGGTAGGAGAGGTGAGGGCATGTAGCCTAGTGGTAAGAGAGGCGAGGGCATGTAGCCTAGTGGTAAGAGAGGCGAGGGCATGTAGCCTAGTTGTAGGAGAGGTGAGGGCATGTAGCCTAGTGGTTGGAGAGGTGAGCGCATGTAGCCTAGTGGTTGGAGAGGCGAGGGCATGTAGCCTAGTGGTTGGAGAGGCGAGGGCATGTAGCCTAGTGGTTGGAGAGGTGAGGGCATGTAGCATAGTGGTAAGAGGTGAGGGCATGTAGCCTAGTGGTTGGAGAGCGAGGCATGTAGCCTAGTGGTTGGAGAGGTGAGCGCATGTAGCCTAGTGGTTGGAGAGGTGAGGGCATGTAGCCTAGTGGTTGGAGAGGCGATGGCATGTAGCCTAGTGGTTGGAGAGGTGAGGGCATGTAGCCTAGTGGTAAGAGAGGTGAGGGCATGTAGCCTAGTGGTAAGAGAGGCGAGGGCATGTAGCCTAGTGGTAAGAGGGGCGAGGGCATGTAGCCTTAGTGTAAGAGAGGTGAGGGCATGTAGCCTAGTGGTAAGAGGTGAGGGCATGTAGCCTAGTGGTAAGAGAGGCGAGGGCATGTAGCCTAGTGGTAAGAGGGCGAGGGCATGTAGCCTAGTGGTAAGAGAGGTGAGGGCATGTAGCCTAGTGGTAAGAGAGGCGAGGGCATGTAGCCTAGTGGTTGGAGAGGTGAGGGCATGTAGCCTAGTGGTAAGAGAGGTGAGGGCATGTAGCCTAGTTGTAGGAGAGGTGAGGACATGTAGCCTAGTGGTTGGAGAGGTGAGGGCATGTAGCCTAGTGGTAAGAGAGGTGAAGGCATGTAGCCTAGTTGTAGGAGAGGTGAGGGCATGTAGCCTAGTGGTTGGAGAGGTGAGGGCATGTAGCATAGTGGTAGGAGGCGAGGGCATGTAGCCTAGTGGTAAGAGAGCGAGGGCATGTAGCCTAGTGGTTGGAGAGCGAGGGCATGTAGCCTAGTGGTAAGAGGGCGAGGGCATGTAGCCTAGTGGTAGGAGAGGCGAGGGCATGTAGCCTAGTGGTTGGAGAGGCGAGGGCATGTAGCCTAGTGGTCGGAGAGGGAAGGGCATGTAGCCTAGTGGTAAGAGAGGTGAGGGCATGTAGCCTAGTGGTTGGAGAGCTGAGCGCATGTAGCCTAGTGGTTGGAGGCGAGGCATGTAGCCTAGTGGTTGGAGCGAGGGCATGTAGCCTAGTGGTTGGAGAGGTGAGGGCATGTAGCATAGTGGTAAGAGGGTGACGGCATGTAGCCTAGTGGTTGGAGAGCGAGGGCATGTAGCCTAGTGGTTGGAAGGTGAGCGCATGTAGCCTAGTGGTTGGAGAGGTGAGGGCATGTAGCCTAGTGGTTGGAGAGCGGGGCATGTAGCATAGTGGTTGGAGAGGTGAGGGCATGTAGCCTAGTGGTAAGAGGCGAGGGCATGTAGCCTAGTGGTAAGAGGCGAGGGCATGTAGCCTAGTGGTAGAGAGGCGAGGGCATGTAGCCTAGTGGTAAGAGGCGAGGTCATGTAGCCTAGTGGTAAGAGAGGTGAGGGCATGTAGCCTAGTGGTAAGAGAGGCGAGGCATGTAGCCTAGTGGTAGAGAGGCGAGGGCATGTAGCCTAGTGGTAAGAGAGGTGAGGGCATGTAGCCTAGTGGTAAGAGGCGAGGGCATGTAGCCTAGTGGTAGGAGAGGTGAGGGCATGTAGCCTAGTGGTAAGAGAGGCGAGGGCATGTAGCCTAGTGGTAGGAGAGGAGAGGGCATGTAGCCTAGTGGTCGGAGAGGGGAGGGCATGTAGCCTAGTGGTAAGAGAGGTGAGGGCATGTAGCCTAGTTGTAGGAGAGGTGAGGGCATGTAGCCTAGTGGTTGGAAAGGTGAGGGCATGTAGCCTAGTGGTAAGAGAGGTGAGGGCATGTAGCCTAGTGATTGGAGAGGGGAGCGCATGTAGCCTAGTGATTGGAGAGGTGAGGGCATGTAGCCTAGTGATTGGAGAGGGGAGCGCATGTAGCCTAGTGGTAGAAGAGGTGAGGGCATGTAGCCTAGTGGTAAGAGAGGTGAGGGCATGTAGCCTACTTGTAGGAGAGGTGAGGGCATGTAGCCTAGTGGTAGGAGAGGTGAGGGCATGTAGCCTAGTGGTAAGAGAGGCGAGGGCATGTAGCCTAGTGGTAAGAGAGGCGAGGGCATGTAGCCTAGTTGTAGGAGAGGCGAGGGCATATAGCCTAGTGGTTGGAGAGGTGAGCGCATGTAGCCTAGTGGTTGGAGAGGCGAGGGCATGTAGCCTAGTGGTTGGAGAGGCGAGGGCATGTAGCCTAGTGGTTGGAGAGGTGAGGGCATGTAGCATAGTGGTAAGAGAGGTGAGGGCATGTAGCCTAGTGGTTGGAGAGGCGAGGGCATGTAGCCTAGTGGTTGGAGAGGTGAGCGCATGTAGCCTAGTGGTTGGAGAGGTGAGGGCATGTAGCCTAGTGGTTGGAGAGGCGAGGGCATGTAGCCTAGTGGTTGGAGAGGTGAGGGCATGTAGCCTAGTGGTAAGAGAGGTGAGGGCATGTAGCCTAGTGGTAAGAGCGGGCATGTAGCCTAGTGGTAAGAGCGAGGGCATGTAGCCTAGTGGTAAGAGAGGTGAGGGCATGTAGCCTAGTGGTAGGAGAGGAGAGGGCATGTAGCCTAGTGGTCGGAGAGGAGGGCATGTAGCCTAGTGGTTGGAGAGCGAGGGCATGTAGCCTAGTGGTTGGAGGCGGGGCATGTAGCCTAGTGGTTGGAGAGGTGAGGGCATGTAGCATAGTGGTAAGAGAGGTGAGGGCATGTAGCCTAGTGGTTGGAGAGGCGAGGGCATGTAGCCTAGTGGTTGGAGAGGCGAGGGCATGTAGCCTAGTGGTTGGAGAGGTGAGCGCATGTAGCCTAGTGGTTGGAGAGGTGGCGCATGTAGCCTAGTGGTTGGAGAGCGGGCATGTAGCCTAGTGGTTGGAGAGGCGAGGCATGTAGCCTAGTGGTTGGAGAGGTGAGGGCATGTAGCATAGTGGTAAGAGAGGTGAGGGCATGTAGCCTAGTGGTTGGAGAGCGGGCATGTAGCCTAGTGGTTGGAGAGGTGAGGGCATGTAGCATAGTGGTAAGAGAGGTGAGGGCATGTAGCCTAGTGGTTGGAGCGAGGGCATGTAGCCTAGTGGTTGGAGAGGTGAGCGCATGTAGCCTAGTGGTTGGAGAGGTGAGGGCATGTAGCCTAGTGGTTGGAGAGGCGAGGGCATGTAGCCTAGTGGTTGGAGAGGTGAGGGCATGTAGCCTAGTGGTAAGAGAGGTGAGGGCATGTAGCCTAGTGGTAAGAGAGCGAGGGCATGTAGCCTAGTGGTAAGAGGCGAGGCATGTAGCCTAGTGGTAAGAGGCGAGGGCATGTAGCCTAGTGGTAGGAGAGGAGAGGGCATGTAGCCTAGTGGTCGGAGGGGAGGGCATGTAGCCTAGTGGTTGGAGAGGCGAGGCATGTAGCCTAGTGGTTGGAGAGGCGGGCATGTAGCCTAGTGGTTGGAGAGGTGAGGGCATGTAGCATAGTGGTAAGAGAGGTGAGGGCATGTAGCCTAGTGGTTGGAGGCGAGGCATGTAGCCTAGTGGTTGGAGAGCGAGGGCATGTAGCCTAGTGGTTGGAGGGTGAGCGCATGTAGCCTAGTGGTTGGAGAGGTGAGGGCATGTAGCCTAGTGGTTGGAGCGAGGCATGTAGCCTAGTGGTTGGAGAGGTGAGGGCATGTAGCCTAGTGGTAGGAGAGGTGAGGGCATGTAGCCTAGTGGTAAGAGAGGTGAGGGCATGTAGCCTAGTGGTAAGAGAGGTGAGGGCATGTAGCCTAGTGGTAAGAGAGGCGAGGGCATGTAGCCTAGTGGTAAGAGAGGTGAGGGCATGTAGCCTAGTGGTAAGAGGGCGAGGGCATGTAGCCTAGTGGTTGGAGAGGCGAGGGCATGTAGCCTAGTGGTAGGAGAGGAGAGGGCATGTAGCCTAGTGGTCGGAGAGGAAGGGCATGTAGCCTAGTGGAAAGAGGTGAGGGCATGTAGCCTAGTTGTAGGAGAGGTGAGGGCATGTAGCCTAGTGGTTGGAGAGGTGGCGCATGTAGCCTAGTGGTTGGAGGCGAGGGCATGTAGCCTAGTGGTTGGAGAGCGAGGGCATGTAGCCTAGTGGTTGGAGAGGTGAGGGCATGTAGCATAGTGGTAAGAGAGGTGAGGGCATGTAGCCTAGTGGTTGGAGCGAGGGCATGTAGCCTAGTGGTTGGAGCGAGGGCATGTAGCCTAGTGGTTGGAGAGGTGAGGGCATGTAGCCTAGTGGTAGGAGAGGTGAGGGCATGTAGCCTAGTGGTAAGAGGCGAGGGCATGTAGCCTAGTGGTAAAGAGGCGAGGGCATGTAGCCTAGTGGTAAGAGAGGTGAGGGCATGTACCCTAGTGGTAAGAGAGGTGAGGGCATGTAGCCTAGTGGTAAGAGAGGCGAGGGCATGTAGCCTAGTGGTTGGAGAGCGGGCATGTAGCCTAGTGGTAGGAGAGGAGGGGCATGTAGCCTAGTGGTCGGAGAGGGGAAGGGCATGTAGCCTAGTGGTAAGAGAGGTGAGGGCATGTAGCCTAGTTGTAGGAGAGGTGAGGGCATGTAGCCTAGTGGTTGGAGGTGAGCGCATGTAGCCTAGTGGTTGGAGAGGCGAGGCATGTAGCCTAGTGGTTGGAGAGGCGAGGCATGTAGCCTAGTGGTTGGAGAGGTGAGGGCATGTAGCATAGTGGTAAGAGAGGTGAGGGCATGTAGCCTAGTGGTTGGAGAGGCGAGGGCATGTAGCCTAGTGGTTGGAGAGCGAGGGGCATGTAGCCTAGTGGTTGGAGAGGTGAGGGCATGTAGCCTAGTGGTAGGAGAGGTGAGGGCATGTAGCCTAGTGGTTGGAGAGGCGAGGGCATGTAGCCTAGTGGTAGGAGGAGAGGGCATGTAGCCTAGTGGTCGGAGAGGGAAGGGCATGTAGCCTAGTGGTAAGAGAGGTGAGGGCATGTAGCCTAGTTGTAGGAGAGGTGAGGGCATGTAGCCTAGTGGTTGGAGAGGTGAGCGCATGTAGCCTAGTGGTTGGAGAGGCGGGCATGTAGCCTAGTGGTTGGAGAGCGAGGGCATGTAGCCTAGTGGTTGGAGAGGTGAGGGCATGTAGCATAGTGGTAAGAGGGTGAGGGCATGTAGCCTAGTGGTTGGAGAGCGAGGCATGTAGCCTAGTGGTTGGAGAGGCGAGGGCATGTAGCCTAGTGGTTGGAGAGGTGAGGGCATGTAGCCTAGTGGTAGGAGAGGCGAGGGCATGTAGCCTAGTGGTAAGAGGGTGAGGGCATGTAGCCTAGTGGTAAGAGAGGCGAGGCATGTAGCCTAGTGGTAAGAGGCGAGGCATGTAGCCTAGTGGTAAGAGAGGCGAGGGCATGTAGCCTAGTGGTAGAGAGGTGAGGGCATGTAGCCTAGGGGTAAGAGGCGGGCATGTAGCCTAGTGGTAGGAGAGGAGAGGGCATGTAGCCTAGTGGTAGGAGAGCGGGGCATGTAGCCTGGTGGTAAGAGCGGGCATGTAGCCTAGTGGTAGGAGGCGAGGGGATGTAGCCTAGTGGTAAGAGGCGAGGGGCATGTAGCCTAGTGGTAAGAGAGGCGAGGCATGTAGCCTAGTGGTAGAAGCGAGGCATGTAGCCTAGTGGTAGAGAGGTGAGGGCATGTAGCCTAGTGGTAAGAGCGAGGGCATGTAGCCTAGTGGTTGGAGAGATGAGGGCATGTAGCCTAGTGGTAAGAGAGGCGAGGGCATGTAGCCTAGTGGTAGGAGGAGAGGGGCATGTAGCCTAGTGGTCGGAGAGGGGAGGGCATGTAGCCTAGTGGTAAGAGGTGAGGGCATGTAGCCTAGTTGTAGGAGAGGTGAGGGCATGTAGCCTAGTGGTTGGAGAGGTGAGGGCATGTAGCCTAGTGGTAAGAGGGTGAGGGCATGTAGCCTAGTTGTAGGAGAGGTGAGGGCATGTAGCCTAGTGGTTGGAGAGGTGAGGGCATGTAGCATAGTGGTAGGAGAGGCGAGGGCATGTAGCCTAGTGGTAAGAGGCGGGCATGTAGCCTAGTGGTTGGAGAGCGGGCATGTAGCCTAGTGGTAAGAGGCGGGCATGTAGCCTAGTGGTAGGAGGCGGGCATGTAGCCTAGTGGTAGGAGAGGCGGGCATGTAGCCTAGTGGTTGGAGAGGCGGGCATGTAGCCTAGTGGTTGGAGGCGGGGCATGTAGCCTAGTGGTTGGAGGCGAGGCATGTAGCCTAGTGGTAGGAGAGGCGAGGAGCATGTAGCCTAGTGGTTGGAGAGGCGAGGCATGTAGCCTAGTGGTTGGAGAGGCGAGGGCATGTAGCCTAGTGGTAGGAGGAAGGGCATGTAGCCTAGTGGTAAGAGAGGCGGGGCATGTAGCCTAGTGGTTGGAGCGGGGCATGTAGCCTAGTGGTTGGAGCGGCGCATGTAGCCTAGTGGTAGGAGAGCGAGGGCATGTAGCCTAGTGGTAGGAGAGGCGAGGGCATGTAGCCTAGTGGTTGGAGGCGAGGGCATGTAGCCTAGTGGTTGGAGAGGCGAGGGCATGTAGCCTAGTGGTTGGAGAGGCGAGGCATGTAGCCTAGTGGTAGGAGGCGGGGCATGTAGCCCTAGTGGTTGGAGCGAGGCATGTAGCCTAGTGGTTGGAGAGGCGAGGGCATGTAGCCTAGTGGTAGGAGAGCGGGGCATGTAAGCGTAGTGGTTGGAGGCGAGGGCATGTAGCCTAGTGGTAGGGAGGCGGGGCATGTAGCGTAGTGGTAAGAGAGTCGGGCATGTAGCCTAGTGGTAGAAGAGGCAGGGCATGTAGCCTAGTGGTAAGAGGTGAGGCATGTAGCCTAGTGGTAAGAAGGCGAGGGCATGTAGCCTAGTGGTTGGAGAGGTGAGGGCATGTAGCCTAGTGGTAAGAGGCGAGGGCATGTAGCCTAGTGGTAGGAGAGGAGAGGGCATGTAGCCTAGTGATTGGAGAGGGGAGCGCATGTAGCCTAGTGGTAGAAGAGGTGAGGGCATGTAGCCTAGTGGTTGGAGGCGAGGGCATGTAGCCTAGTGGTTGGAGAGGTGAGCGCATGTAGCCTAGTGGTTGGAGAGGTGAGGGCATGTAGCCTAGTGGTTGGAGAGGCGAGGGCATGTAGCCTAGTGGTTGGAGAGCGAGGCATGTAGCCTAGTGGTTGGAGAGGCGAGGCATGTAGCCTAGTGGTTGGAGAGGAAAGGGCATGTAGCATAGTGGTAAGAGAGGTGAGGCATGTAGCCTAGTGGTTGGAGGCGAGGGCATGTAGCCTGAGTGGTTGGAGCGAGGGCATGTAGCCTAGTGGTTGGAGGGTGAGGGCATGTAGCCTAGTGGTAGGAGAGGTGAGGGCATGTAGCCTAATGGTAAGAGGGCGGGGCATGTAGCCTAGTGGTAAGAGAGGCGGGCATGTAGCCTAGTGGTAAGAGAGGTGAGGGCATGTAGCCTAGTGGTAAGAGAGGTGAGGGCATGTAGCCTAGTGGTAAGAGAGCGAGGGCATGTAGCCTAGTGGTTGGAGAGGCGAGGGCATGTAGCCTAGTGGTAGGAGAGGAGAGGGCATGTAGCCTAGTGGTCGGAGAGGGAAGGGCATGTAGCCTAGTGGTTGGAGAGGTGAGCGTATGTAGCCTAGTGGTTGGAGAGGCGAGGGCATGTAGCGTAGTGGTTGGAGAGGCGAGGGCATGTAGCCTACTGGTAGGAGAGGCGAGGGCATGTAGCCTAGTGGTAAGAGGGACGAGGGCTTGTAGCCTAGTGGTAAGAGAGGTGAGGGCATGTAGCCTAGTGGTAAGAGAGGCGAGGGCATGTAGCCTAGTGGTAAGAGAGGCGAGGGCATGTAGCCTAGTGGTAAGAGAGGCGAGGGCATGTAGCCTAGTGGTAGGAGAGGAGAGGGCATGTAGTCTAGTGGTCGGAGAGGGAGGGCATGTAGCCTAGTGGTAAGAGAGGTGAGGGCATGTAGCCTAGTTGTAGGAGAGGTGAGGCATGTAGCCTAGTGGTTGGAGAGGTGGCGCATGTAGCCTAGTGGTTGGAGAGGCGAGGCATGTAGCCTAGTGGTAAGAGGTGAGGGCATGTAGCCTAGTGGTTGGAGAGGCGAGGGCATGTAGCCTAGTGGTTGGAGAGGTGGCGCATGGCCTAGTGGTTGGAGCCTTGGCATGTAGCCTAGTGGTTGGAGACCCGCCTAGGGTTGGAGGGGCATGTAGCCTAGTGGTTGGAGAGGCGAGGGCATGTAGCCTAGTGGTAAGAGGCGAGGCATGTAGCCTAGTGGTAGAGAGGTGAGGCATGTAGCCTGAGTGGTAAGAGAGGTGAGGGCATGTAGCCTAGTGGTAAGAGAGGCGGGCATGTAGCCTAGTGGTAAGAGAGGTGAGGGCATGTAGCCTAGTGGTAAGAGGTGAGGGCATGTAGCCTAGTGGTAAGAGGCGAGGCATGTAGCCTAGTGGTTGGAGAGGTGAGGGCATGTAGCCTAGTGGTAAGAGCGAGGGCATGTAGCCTAGTGGTAAGAAGAGGCGAGGGCATGTAGCCTAGTGGTAGGAGAGGAGAGGGCATGTAGCCTAGTGGTCGGAGAGGGGAGGGCATGTAGCCTAGTGGTTGGAGAGGTGACATGTAGCCTAGTGGTTGGAGGCGAGGGCATGTAGCCTAGTGGTTGGAGAGCGAGGGCATGTAGCCTAGTGGTTGGAGAGGCGAGGGCATGTAGCCTAGTGGTTGGAGAGGTGGCGCATGTAGCCTAGTGGTTGGAGAGGTGAGGGCATGTAGCCTAGTGGTTGGAGGCGAGGGCATGTAGCCTAGTGGTAGGAGAGGAGAGGGCATGTAGCCTAGTGGTAGGAGAGCGGGCATGTAGCCTAGTGGTAAGAGAGCGGGCATGTAGCCTAGTGGTAGGAGAAACGAGGGGATGTAGCCTAGTGGTAAGAGAGGCGGGCATGTAGCCTAGTGGTAAGAGAGCGAGGCATGTAGCCTAGTGGTAGAAGAGGCGGGGCATGTAGCCTAGTGGTAAGAGGCGGGCATGTAGCCTGAGTGGTAAGAGAGGTGAGGTTATGTAGCCTAGTGGTAAGAGAGGTGAGGGCATGTAGCCTAGTGGTAATAGAGGCGAGGCATGTAGCCTAGTGGTAAGAGAGGCGGGCATGTAGCCTAGTGGTAAGAGAGGTGAGGGCATGTAGCCTAGTGGTAAGAGGCGGGGCATGTAGCCTAGTGGTAGGAGAGGAGAGGGCATGTAGCCTAGTGGTAGGAGGCGAGGGCATGTAGCCTGAGTGGTAAGAGAGGCGAGGGCATGTAGCCTAGTGGTAGGAGAGGCGGGGATGTAGCCTAGTGGTAAGAGGCGGGCATGTAGCCTAGTGGTAAGAGGCGAGGCATGTAGCCTAGTGGTAAGAGGTGAGGGCATGTAGCCTAGTGGTAAGAGAGGCGAGGGCATGTAGCCTAGTGGTTGGAGAGGTGAGGGCATGTAGCCTAGTGGTAAGAGAGGCGGGGCATGTAGCCTAGTGGTAGGAGAGGAGAGGCATGTAGCCTAGTGGTCGGAGAGGGAGGGCATGTAGCCTGGTGGTAAGAGGCGGGCATGTAGCCTAGTGGTAGGAGAGCGCGAGGGCATGTAGCCTAGTGGTAGGAGAGGTGAGGGCATGTAGCCTAGTGGTAAGAGGGTGAGGGCATGTAGCCTAGTGGTAGGAGAGGTGAGGGCATGTAGCCTAGTGGTAAGAGAGGCGAGGGCATGTAGCCTAGTGATTGGAGAGGGGAGCGCATGTAGCCTAGTGGTAGAAGAGGCGAGGGGATGTAGCCTAGTGGTAAGAGAGGCGAGGGCATGTAGCCTAGTGGTAGAAGAGGCGAGGGCATGTAGCCTAGTGGTAAGAGAGGTGAGGGCATGTAGCCTAGTGGTAAGAGAGGCGAGGGCATGTAGCCTAGTGGTTGGAGAGGTGAGGGCATGTAGCCTAGTGGTAAGAGAGCGGGCATGTAGCCTAGTGGTAGGAGAGGAGAGGGCATGTAGCCTAGTGGTCGGAGAGGGAGGGCATGTAGCCTAGTGGTAAGGAGGTGAGGGCATGTAGCCTAGTTGTAGGAGGGTGAGGGCATGTAGCCTAGTGGTTGGAGAGGTGAGGGCATGTAGCCTAGTGGTAAGAGAGGTGAGGGCATGTAGCCTAGTTGTAGGAGAGGTGAGGGCATGTAGCCTAGTGGTTGGAGGGTGAGGGCATGTAGCATAGTGGTAGGAGAGGCGAGGCATGTAGCCTAGTGGTAAGAGGCGAGGGCATGTAGCCTAGTGGTTGGAGCGAGGCATGTAGCCTAGTGGTAAGAGGCGAGGGCATGTAGCCTAGTGGTAGGAGAGCGAGGGCATGTAGCCTAGTGGTAGGAGGCGAGGGCATGTAGCCTAGTGGTTGGAGAGCGGGCATGTAGCCTAGTGGTTGGAGAGGCGAGGCATGTAGCGTAGTGGTTGGAGCGAGGGCATGTAGCCTAGTGGTTGGAGGCGAGGGCATGTAGCCTAGTGGTTGGAGAGCGAGGCATGTAGCCTGAGTGGTCGGAGAGGAGGGCATGTAGCCTAGTGGTAAGAGGTGAGGGCATGTAGCCTAGTTGTAGGAGAGGTGAGGGCATGTAGCCTAGTGGTTGGAGGGTGAGGGCATGTAGCCTAGTGGTAAGAGGGTGAGGGCATGTAGCCTAGTGATTGGAGAGGGGAGCGCATGTAGCCTAGTGATTGGAGAGGTGAGGGCATGTAGCCTAGTGGTAAGAGAGGCGAGGGCATGTAGCCTAGTGGTAGGAGAGGTGAGGGCATGTAGCCTAGTGGTAAGAGAGGCGAGGGCATGTAGCCTAGTGGTAGGAGAGGCGGGCATGTAGCCTAGTGGTAGGAGAGCGAGGGCATGTAGCCTGGGTGGTAAGAGAGGCGGGGCATGTAGCCTAGTGGTAGGAGAGGCGAGGGCATGTAGCCTAGTGGTAGGAGAGGTGAGGGCATGTAGCCTAGTGGTAAGAGAGGTGAGGGCATGTAGCCTAGTGGTAGGAGAGGTGAGGGCATGTAGCCTAGTGGTAAGAGAGGCGAGGGCATGTAGCCTAGTGATTGGAGAGGGGAGCGCATGTAGCCTAGTGGTAGAAGAGGTGAGGGCATGTAGCCTAGTGGTAAGAGAGGTGAGGGCATGTAGCCTACTGGTAGGATAGGTGAGGGCATGTAGCCTAGTGGTGTAGGAGAGGTGAGGGCATGTAGCCTAGTGGTAAGAGAGCGGGGCATGTAGCCTAGTGGTAAGAGAGGCGAGGGCATGTAGCCTAGTTGTAGGAGAGGCGGGGCATGTAGCCTAGTGGTAAGAGGTGAGGGCATGTAGCCTAGTGGTAAGAGAGGCGAGGGCATGTAGCCTAGTGGTTGGAGAGGTGAGGGCATGTAGCCTAGTGGTAAGAGGGTGAGGGCATGTAGCCTAGCGGTAAGAGAGGTGAGGGCATGTAGCCTAGTGGTAGAAGAGGTGAGGGCATGTAACCTAGTGGTAAGAGAGGTGAGGGCATGTAGCCTAGTGGTAAGAGGCGAGGGCATGTAGCCTAATGGTTGGAGAGGTGAGGGCATGTAGCCTAGTGGTAAGAGGGTGAGGGCATGTAGCCTAGTGGTAGGAGAGGTGAGGGCAAGTAGCCTAGTGGTAAGAGGTGAGGCATGTAGCCTAGTGTTAAGAGAGGCGAGGCATGTAGCCTAGTGATTGGAGAGGGAGCGCATTTAGCCTAGTGGTAGAAGAGGTGAGGGCATGTAGCCTAGTGGTAAGAGAGGTGAGGGCATGTAGCCTACTGGTAGGAGAGGTGAGGGCATGTAGCCTAGTGGTAGGAGAGGTGAGGGCATGTAGCCTAGTGGTAAGAGAGGCGGGCATGTAGCCTAGTGGTAGAGAGGCGAGGGCATGTAGCCTACTTGTAGGAGAGCGAGGGCATGTAGCCTAGTGGTAGGAGAGGTGAGGGCATGTAGCCTAGTGATTGGAGAGGAGCGCATGTAGCCTAGTGATTGGAGAGGTGAGGCATGTAGCCTAGTGATTGGAGAGGGGAGCGCATGTAGCCTAGTGGTAGAAGAGGTGAGGGCATGTAGCCTAGTGGTAAGAGAGGTGAGGGCATGTAGCCTAGTGATTGGAGAGGGGCGCATGTAGCCTAGTGATTGGAGAGGTGAGGGCATGTAGCCTAGTGATTGGAGGGGAGCGCATGTAGCCTAGTGGTAGAAGAGGTGAGGGCATGTAGCCTAGTGGTAAGAGAGGTGAGGGCATGTAGCCTACTGGTAGGAGAGGTGAGGGCATGTAGCCTAGTGGTAGGAGAGGTGAGGGCATGTAGCCTAGTGGTAAGAGAGGCGAGGGCATGTAGCCTAGTGGTTGGAGAGGTGAGGGCATGTAGCCTAGTGGTAAGAGGCGGGGCATGTAGCCTAGTGGTTGGAGAGGTGAGGGCATGTAGCCTAGTGGTAAGAGAGGTGAGGGCATGTAGCCTAGTGATTGGAGAGGGGAGCGCATGTAGCCTAGTGATTGGAGAGGTGAGGGCATGTAGCCTAGTGGTAAGAGAGGCGAGGGCATGTAGCCTAGTGGTAGGAGAGGTGAGGGCATGTAGCCTAGTGGTAAGAGAGGCGAGGGCATGTAGCCTAGTGATTGGAGAGGGGAGCGCATGTAGCCTAGTGATTGGAGAGGTGAGGGCATGTAGCCTAGTGATTGGAGAGGGGAGCGCATGTAGCCTAGTGGTAGAAGAGGTGAGGGCATGTAGCCTAGTGGTAAGAGAGGTGAGGGCATGTAGCCTACTGGTAGGAGAGGTGAGGGCATGTAGCCTAGTGGTAGGAGAGGTGAGGGCATGTAGCCTAGTGGTAAGAGGCGAGGGCATGTAGCCTAGTGGTTGGAGAGGTGAGGGCATGTAGCCTAGTGGTAAGAGGCGGGCATGTAGCCTAGTGGTTGGAGAGGTGAGGGCATGTAGCCTAGTGGTAAGAGAGGTGAGGGCATGTAGCCTAGTGATTGGAGAGGAGCGCATGTAGCCTAGTGATTGGAGAGGTGAGGGCATGTAGCCTAGTGGTAAGAGAGGCGGGGCATGTAGCCTAGTGGTAGGAGAGGTGAGGGCATGTAGCCTAGTGGTAAGAGAGCGAGGGGCATGTAGCCTAGTGGTAGGAGAGGAGAGGGCATGTAGCCTAGTGGTCGGAGAGGGGAGGGCATGTAGCCTAGTGGTAAGAGGTGAGGGCATGTAGCCTAGTTGTAGGAGAGGTGAGGGCATGTAGCCTAGTGGTTGGAGAGGTGAGGGCATGTAGCCTAGTGGTAAGAGAGGTGAGACATGTAGCCTAGTTGTAGGAGAGGTGAGGGCATGTAGCCTAGTGGTTGGAGAGGTGAGGGCATGTAGCATAGTGGTAGGAGAGGCGGGCATGTAGCCTAGTGGTAAGAAGGCGAGGGCATGTAGCCTAGTGGTTGGAGAGCGAGGGCATGTAGCCTAGTGGTAGAGAGGCGAGGGCATGTAGCCTAGTGGTAGGAGAGGCGAGGGCATGTAGCCTAGTGGTTGGAGAGCGAGGCATGTAGCCTAGTGGTTGGAGAGGCGGGGCATGTAGCGTAGTGGTTGGAGAGGCAAAGGGCATGTAGCCTAGTGGTTGGAGAGCGAGGGCATGTAGCCTAGTGGTTGGAGAGGAGGGCATGTAGCCTAGTGGTCGGAGAGGGAGGGCATGTAGCCTAGTGGTAAGAGAGGTGAGGGCATGTAGCCTAGTTGTAGGAGAGGTGAGGGCATGTAGCCTAGTGGTTGGAGAGGTGAGGGCATGTAGCCTAGTGGTAAGAGGTGAGGGCATGTAGCCTAGTGATTGGAGAGGGAGCGCATGTAGCCTAGTGATTGGAGAGGTGAGGGCATGTAGCCTAGTGGTAAGAGGGCGGGCATGTAGCCTAGTGGTAGGAGGGTGAGGGCATGTAGCCTAGTGGTAAGAGAGGCGAGGGCATGTAGCCTAGTGGTAGGAGAGGCGAGGGCATGTAGCCTAGTGGTAGGAGAGGCGAGGGCATGTAGCCTAGTGGTAAGAGAGGCGAGGGCATGTAGCCTAGTGGTAGGAGAGGCGAGGGCATGTAGCCTAGTGGTAGGAGAGGTGAGGGCATGTAGCCTAGTGGTAAGAGGTGAGGGCATGTAGCCTAGTGGTAGGAGAGGTGAGGGCATGTAGCCTAGTGGTAAGAGAGGCGAGGCATGTAGCCTAGTGATTGGAGAGGGAGCGCATGTAGCCTAGTGGTAGAAGAGGTGAGGGCATGTAGCCTAGTGGTAAGAGGTGAGGGCATGTAGCCTACTGGTAGGATAGGTGAGGGCATATAGCCTGAGTGGTAGGAGAGGTGAGGGCATGTAGCCTAGTGGTAAGAGAGGCGGGCATGTAGCCTAGTGGTAAGAGAGGCGAGGGCATGTAGCCTAGTTGTAGGAGAGCGGGCATGTAGCCTAGTGGTAAGAGGTGAGGGCATGTAGCCTAGTGGTAAGAGAGGCGAGGGCATGTAGCCTAGTGGTTGGAGAGGTGAGGGCATGTAGCCTAGTGGTAAGAGGGGTGAGGGCATGTAGCCTAGCGGTAAGAGAGGTGAGGGCATGTAGCCTAGTGGTAAGAGAGGCGGGCATGTAGCCTAGTGGTAGGAGGCGAGGGATGTAGCCTAGTGGTAAGAGGCGAGGGCATGTAGCCTAGTGGTAAGAGGCGCGAGGGCATGTAGCCTAGTGGTAGAAGAGCGGGCATGTAGCCTAGTGGTAGAGAGGTGAGGGCATGTAGCCTAGTGGTAAGAGAGGCGAGGCATGTAGCCTAGTGGTTGGAGAGGTGAGGGCATGTAGCCTAGTGGTAAGAGAGGCGGGCATGTAGCCTAGTGGTAGGAGAGGAGAGGGCATGTAGCCTAGTGGTCGGAGAGGGGAGGGCATGTAGCCTAGTGGTAAGAGGTGAGGGCATGTAGCCTAGTTGTAGGAGAGGTGAGGGCATGTAGCCTAGTGGTTGGAGAGGTGAGGGCATGTAGCCTAGTGGTAAGAGAGGTGAGGGCATGTAGCCTAGTTGTAGGAGAGGTGAGGGCATGTAGCCTAGTGGTTGGAGAGGTGAGGGCATGTAGCATAGTGGTAGGAGAGGCGAGGGCATGTAGCCTAGTGGTAAGAGAGGCGAGGGCATGTAGCCTAGTGGTTGGAGAGGCGAGGGCATGTAGCCTAGTGGTAAGAGGCGAGGCATGTAGCCTAGTGGTAGGAGAGCGAGGGCATGTAGCCTAGTGGTAGGAGAGGCGGGGCATGTAGCCTAGTGGTTGGAGAGCGAGGGCATGTAGCCTAGTGGTTGGAGAGGCGAGGGCATGTAGCGTAGTGGTTGGAGAGCGGGCATGTAGCCTAGTGGTTGGAGAGGCGAGGGCATGTAGCCTAGTGGTTGGAGAGCGAGGGCATGTAGCCTGGTGGTCGGAGAGGGGAGGGCATGTAGCCTAGTGGTAAGAGGTGAGGGCATGTAGCCTAGTTGTAGGAGAGGTGAGGGCATGTAGCCTAGTGGTTGGAGAGGTGAGGGCATGTAGCCTAGTGGTAAGAGAGGTGAGGGCATGTAGCCTAGTGATTGGAGAGGAGCGCATGTAGCCCTAGTGATTGGAGAGGTGAGGGCATGTAGCCTAGTGGTAAGAGAGGCGAGGGCATGTAGCCTAGTGGTAGGAGAGGTGAGGGCATGTAGCCTAGTGGTAGAGAGGCGGGCATGTAGCCTAGTGGTAGGAGAGCGAGGGCATGTAGCCTAGTGGTAGGAGAGGCGAGGGCATGTAGCCTAGTGGTAAGAGAGGCGGGGCATGTAGCCTAGTGGTAGGAGAGGCGGGCATGTAGCCTAGTGGTAGGAGAGGTGAGGGCATGTAGCCTAGTGGTAAGAGGTGAGGGCATGTAGCCTAGTGGTAGGAGGTGAGGGCATGTAGCCTAGTGGTAAGAGAGGCGAGGGCATGTAGCCTAGTGATTGGAGAGGGGAGCGCATGTAGCCTAGTGGTAGAAGAGGTGAGGGCATGTAGCCTAGTGGTAAGAGAGGTGAGGGCATGTAGCCTACTGGTAGGATAGGTGAGGGCATGTAGCCTAGTGGTAGGAGAGGTGAGGGCATGTAGCCTAGTGGTAAGAGGCGGGGGGCATGTAGCCTAGTGGTAAGAGGCGAGGCATGTAGCCTAGTTGTAGGAGAGCGAGGGCATGTAGCCTAGTGGTAGAGAGGTGAGGGCATGTAGCCTAGTGGTAAGAGAGGCGGGCATGTAGCCTAGTGGTTGGAGAGGTGAGGGCATGTAGCCTAGTGGTAAGAGGGGTGAGGCATGTAGCCTAGCGGTAAGAGAGGTGAGGGCATGTAGCCTAGTGGTAGAAGAGGTGAGGGCATGTAACCTAGTGGTAAGAGAGGTGAGGGCATGTAGCCTAGTGGTAAGAGGCGAGGGCATGTAGCCTAATGGTTGGAGAGGTGAGGGCATGTAGCCTAGTGGTAAGAGAGGTGAGGGCATGTAGCCTAGTGGTAGGAGAGGTGAGGGCAAGTAGCCTAGTGGTAAGAGAGGTGAGGGCATGTAGCCTAGTGTTAAGAGAGGCGGGGCATGTAGCCTAGTGATTGGAGAGGGAGCGCATTTAGCCTGAGTGGTAGAAGAGGTGAGGGCATGTAGCCTAGTGGTAAGAGAGGTGAGGGCATGTAGCCTACTGGTAGGAGAGGTGAGGGCATGTAGCCTACTGGTAGGAGGGTGAGGGCATGTAGCCTAGTGGTAGGAGAGGTGAGGGCATGTAGCCTAGTGGTAAGAGAGCGAGGGCATGTAGCCTAGTGGTAAGAGAGGCGAGGGCATGTAGCCTACTTGTAGGAGGCGAGGGCATGTAGCCTAGTGGTAGGAGAGGTGAGGGCATGTAGCCTAGTGATTGGAGAGGGGCGCATGTAGCCTAGTGATTGGAGAGGTGAGGGCATGTATCCTAGTGATTGGAGAGGGGAGCGCATGTAGCCTAGTGGTAGAAGAGGTGAGGGCATGTAGCCTAGTGGTAAGAGAGGTGAGGGCATGTAGCCTAGTGATTGGAGAGGGGAGCGCATGTAGCCTAGTGATTGGAGAGGTGAGGGCATGTAGCCTAGTGATTGGAGAGGGGAGCGCATGTAGCCTAGTGGTAGAAGAGGTGAGGGCATGTAGCCTGAGTGGTAAGAGAGGTGAGGGCATGTAGCCTACTGGTAGGAGAGGTGAGGGCATGTAGCCTAGTGGTAGGAGAGGTGAGGGCATGTAGCCTAGTGGTAAGAGAGGCGAGGGCATGTAGCCTAGTGGTTGGAGAGGTGAGGGCATGTAGCCTAGTGGTAAGAGAGGTGAGGGCATGTAGCCTAGTGATTGGAGAGGGGAGCGCATGTAGCCTAGTGATTGGAGAGGTGAGGGCATGTAGCCTAGTGGTAAGAGAGGCGAGGGCATGTAGCCTAGTGGTAGGAGAGGTGAGGGCATGTAGCCTAGTGGTAAGAGAGGCGAGGGCATGTAGCCTAGTGGTTGGAGAGGTGAGGGCATGTAGCCTAGTGGTAAGAGAGGCGAGGGCATGTAGCCTAGTGGTAGGAGAGGAGAGGGCATGTAGCCTAGTGGTCGGAGAGGGGAGGGCATGTAGCCTAGTGGTAAGAGAGGTGAGGGCATGTAGCCTAGTTGTAGGAGAGGTGAGGGCATGTAGCCTAGTGGTTGGAGAGGTGAGGGCATGTAGCCTAGTGGTAAGAGAGGTGAGGGCATGTAGCCTAGTTGTAGGAGAGGTGAGGGCATGTAGCCTAGTGGTTGGAGAGGTGAGGGCATGTAGCATAGTGGTAGGAGAGGCGAGGGCATGTAGCCTAGTGGTAAGAGGCGAGGGCATGTAGCCTAGTGGTTGGAGAGCGAGGGCATGTAGCCTAGTGGTAGAGAGGCGAGGCATGTAGCCTAGTGGTAGGAGAGGCGGGCATGTAGCCTAGTGGTTGGAGCGGAGCATGTAGCCTAGTGGTTGGAGAGGCGAGGGCATGTAGCGTAGTGGTTGGAGAGCGAGGGCATGTAGCCTAGTGGTTGGAGAGGCGAGGCATGTAGCCTGAGTGGTCGGAGAGGGAGGGCATGTAGCCTAGTGGTAGAGAGGTGAGGGCATGTAGCCTAGTTGTAGGAGGTGAGGGCATGTAGCCTAGTGGTTAGAGAGGTGAGGGCATGTAGCCTAGTGGTAAGAGAGGTGAGGGCATGTAGCCTAGTGATTGGAGAGGGAGCGCATGTAGCCTAGTGATTGGAGAGGTGAGGGCATGTAGCCTAGTGGTAAGAGAGCGAGGGCATGTAGCCTAGTGGTAGGAGAGGTGAGGGCATGTAGCCTAGTGGTAAGAGGCGAGGGCATGTAGCCTAGTGGTAGGAGAGGCGAGGGCATGTAGCCTAGTGGTAGGAGAGGCGAGGGCATGTAGCCTAGTGGTAAGAGAGGCGAGGCATGTAGCCTAGTGGTAGGAGCGGGCATGTAGCCTAGTGGTAGGAGAGGTGAGGGCATGTAGCCTAGTGGTAAGAGAGGTGAGGGCATGTAGCCTAGTGGTAGGAGAGGTGAGGGCATGTAGCCTAGTGGTAGAGGCGAGGGCATGTAGCCTAGTGGTAAGAGAGGCGGGGCATGTAGCCTGGTTGTAGGAGGGAGGGCATGTAGCCTAGTGGTAAGAGAGGTGAGGGCATGTAGCCTAGTGGTAAGAGAGGCGAGGGCATGTAGCCTAGTGGTTGGAGAGGTGAGGGCATGTAGCCTAGTGGTAAGAGGGTGAGGGCATGTAGCCTAGCGGTAAGAGAGGTGAGGGCATGTAGCCTAGTGGTAGAAGAGGTGAGGGCATGTAACCTAGTGGTAGAGGTGAGGGCATGTAGCCTAGTGGTAAGAGAGCGAGGGCATGTAGCCTAATGGTTGGAGAGGTGAGGGCATGTAGCCTAGTGGTAGAGAGGTGAGGGCATGTAGCCTAGTGGTAGGAGAGGTGAGGGCAAGTAGCCTAGTGGTAAGAGAGGTGAGGGCATGTAGCCTAGTGTTAAGAGAGGCGAGGCATGTAGCCTAGTGATTGGAGGGGAGCGCATTTAGCCTAGTGGTAGAAGAGGTGAGGGCATGTAGCCTAGTGGTAAGAGAGGTGAGGGCATGTAGCCTACTGGTAGGAGAGGTGAGGGCATGTAGCCTACTGGTAGGAGAGGTGAGGGCATGTAGCCTAGTGGTAGGAGAGGTGAGGGCATGTAGCCTAGTGGTAAGAGAGGCGAGGGCATGTAGCCTAGTGGTAAGAGAGGCGAGGGCATGTAGCCTACTTGTAGGAGAGGCGAGGGCATGTAGCCTAGTGGTAGGAGAGGTGAGGGCATGTAGCCTAGTGATTGGAGAGGGGGAGCGCATGTAGCCTAGTGATTGGAGAGGTGAGGGCATGTAGCCTAGTGATTGGAGAGGGGAGCGCATGTAGCCTAGTGGTAGAAGAGGTGAGGGCATGTAGCCTAGTGGTAAGAGAGGTGAGGGCATGTAGCCTAGTGATTGGAGAGGGGAGCGCATGTAGCCTAGTGATTGGAGAGGTGAGGGCATGTAGCCTAGTGATTGGAGAGGGGAGCGCATGTAGCCTAGTGGTAGAAGAGGTGAGGGCATGTAGCCTAGTGGTAGAGAGGTGAGGGCATGTAGCCTACTGGTAGGAGAGGTGAGGGCATGTAGCCTAGTGGTAGGAGAGGTGAGGGCATGTAGCCTAGTGGTAAGAGAGGCGAGGCATGTAGCCTAGTGGTTGGAGAGGTGAGGGCATGTAGCCTAGTGGTAAGAGGTGAGGGCATGTAGCCTAGTGATTGGAGGGAGCGCATGTAGCCTAGTGATTGGAGAGGTGAGGGCATGTAGCCTAGTGGTAAGAGGCGAGGGCATGTAGCCTAGTGGTAGGAGAGGTGAGGGCATGTAGCCTAGTGGTAAGAGGCGAGGGCATGTAGCCTAGTGGTAGGAGAGGAGAGGGCATGTAGCCTAGTGGTGGAGAGGGAGGGCATGTAGCCTAGTGGTAAGAGAGGTGAGGGCATGTAGCCTAGTTGTAGGAGAGGTGAGGGCATGTAGCCTAGTGGTTGGAGAGGTGAGGGCATGTAGCCTAGTGGTAAGAGGGTGAGGGCATGTAGCCTAGTTGTAGGAGAGGTGAGGCATGTAGCCTAGTGGTTGGAGAGGTGAGGGCATGTAGCATAGTGGTAGGAGAGGCGAGGGCATGTAGCCTAGTGGTAAGAGAGCGAGGGCATGTAGCCTAGTGGTTGGAGAGCGGGCATGTAGCCTAGTGGTAAGAGAGCGAGGCATGTAGCCTAGTGGTAGGAGAGCGAGGGCATGTAGCCTAGTGGTTGGAGGCGAGGGCATGTAGCCTAGTGGTTGGAGAGCGGGCATGTAGCGTAGTGGTTGGAGAGCGAGGGCATGTAGCCTAGTGGTTGGAGGCGAGGGCATGTAGCCTAGTGGTCGGAGGGAGGGCATGTAGCCTAGTGGTAAGAGGGTGAGGGCATGTAGCCTAGTTGTAGGAGAGGTGAGGGCATGTAGCCTAGTGGTTAGAGGGTGAGGGCATGTAGCCTAGTGGTAAGAGAGGTGAGGGCATGTAGCCTAGTGATTGGAGAGGGGAGCGCATGTAGCCTAGTGATTGGAGAGGTGAGGGCATGTAGCCTAGTGGTAAGAGGGCGAGGCATGTAGCCTAGTGGTAGGAGAGGTGAGGGCATGTAGCCTAGTGGTAAGAGAGGCGAGGGCATGTAGCCTAGTGGTAGGAGGCGGGCATGTAGCCTAGTGGTAGGAGAGCGAGGGCATGTAGCCTGAGTGGTAAGAGGCGGGGCATGTAGCCTAGTGGTAGGAGGCGAGGGCATGTAGCCTAGTGGTAGGAGAGGTGAGGGCATGTAGCCTAGTGGTAAGAGAGGTGAGGGCATGTAGCCTAGTGGTAGGAGAGGGGTGAGGGCATGTAGCCTAGTGGTAAGAGGCGGGCATGTAGCCTAGTGGTAAGAGAGGCGGGCATGTAGCCTAGTTGTAGGAGAGCGAGGGCATGTAGCCTAGTGGTAAGAGAGGTGAGGGCATGTAGCCTAGTGGTAAGAGGCAAGGGCATGTAGCCTAGTGGTTGGAGAGGTGAGGGCATGTAGCCTAGTGGTAAGAGGGTGAGGGCATGTAGCCTAGCGGTAAGAGAGGTGAGGGCATGTAGCCTAGTGGTAGAAGAGGTGAGGGCATGTAACCTAGTGGTAAGAGGTGAGGGCATGTAGCCTAGTGGTAAGAGAGGCGGGGCATGTAGCCTAATGGTTGGAGAGGTGAGGGCATGTAGCCTAGTGGTAAGAGAGGTGAGGGCATGTAGCCTAGTGGTAGGAGGTGAGGGCAAGTAGCCTAGTGGTAAGAGAGGTGAGGGCATGTAGCCTAGTGTTAAGAGAGCGGGCATGTAGCCTAGTGATTGGAGAGGAGGCGCATTTAGCCTAGTGGTAGAAGAGGTGAGGGCATGTAGCCTAGTGGTAAGAGAGTGAGGGCATGTAGCCTACTGGTAGGAGAGGTGAGGGCATGTAGCCTACTGGTAGGAGAGGTGAGGGCATGTAGCCTAGTGGTAGGAGGGTGAGGGCATGTAGCCTAGTGGTAAGAGAGGCGAGGCATGTAGCCTAGTGGTAAGAGAGGCGAGGGCATGTAGCCTACTTGTAGGAGAGCGGGGCATGTAGCCTAGTGGTAGGAGGTGAGGGCATGTAGCCTAGTGATTGGAGAGGGGCGCATGTAGCCTAGTGATTGGAGAGGTGAGGGCATGTAGCCTAGTGATTGGAGAGGGGAGCGCATGTAGCCTAGTGGTAGAAGAGGTGAGGGCATGTAGCCTAGTGGTAAGAGGGTGAGGGCATGTAGCCTAGTGATTGGAGAGGAGCGCATGTAGCCTAGTGATTGGAGAGGTGAGGGCATGTAGCCTAGTGATTGGAGAGGGGAGCGCATGTAGCCTAGTGGTAGAAGAGGTGAGGGCATGTAGCCTAGTGGTAAGAGAGGTGAGGGCATGTAGCCTACTGGTAGGAGAGGTGAGGGCATGTAGCCTAGTGGTAGGAGAGGTGAGGGCATGTAGCCTAGTGGTAAGAGAGGCGAGGGCATGTAGCCTAGTGGTTGGAGAGGTGAGGGCATGTAGCCTAGTGGTAAGAGAGGTGAGGGCATGTAGCCTAGTGATTGGAGAGGGGAGCGCATGTAGCCTAGTGATTGGAGAGGTGAGGGCATGTAGCCTAGTGGTAAGAGAGGCGAGGGCATGTAGCCTAGTGGTAGGAGAGGTGAGGGCATGTAGCCTAGTGGTAAGAGAGGCGAGGGCATGTAGCCTAGTGGTTGGAGAGGTGAGGGCATGTAGCCTAGTGGTAAGAGAGGCGAGGGCATGTAGCCTAGTGGTAGGAGAGGAGAGGGCATGTAGCCTAGTGGTCGGAGAGGGAGGGCATGTAGCCTAGTGGTAAGAGAGGTGAGGGCATGTAGCCTAGTTGTAGGAGAGGTGAGGGCATGTAGCCTAGTGGTTGGAGAGGTGAGGGCATGTAGCCTAGTGGTAAGAGAGGTGAGGGCATGTAGCCTAGTTGTAGGAGAGGTGAGGGCATGTAGCCTAGTGGTTGGAGAGGTGAGGGCATGTAGCATAGTGGTAGGAGAGGCGAGGGCATGTAGCCTAGTGGTAAGAGAGGCGAGGGCATGTAGCCTAGTGGTTGGAGAGGCGAGGGCATGTAGCCTAGTGGTAAGAGAGGCGAGGGCATGTAGCCTAGTGGTAGGAGAGGCGAGGGCATGTAGCCTAGTGGTTGGAGAGGCGAGGGCATGTAGCCTAGTGGTTGGAGAGGCGAGGGCATGTAGCGTAGTGGTTGGAGAGGCGAGGGCATGTAGCCTAGTGGTTGGAGAGGCGAGGGCATGTAGCCTAGTGGTTGGAGAGGCGAGGGCATGTAGCCTAGTGGTCGGAGAGGGGAGGGCATGTAGCCTAGTGGTAAGAGAGGTGAGGGCATGTAGCCTAGTTGTAGGAGAGGTGAGGGCATGTAGCCTAGTGGTTGGAGAGGTGAGGGCATGTAGCCTAGTGGTAAGAGAGGTGAGGGCATGTAGCCTAGTGATTGGAGAGGGGAGCGCATGTAGCCTAGTGATTGGAGAGGTGAGGGCATGTAGCCTAGTGGTAAGAGAGGCGAGGGCATGTAGCCTAGTGGTAGGAGAGGTGAGGGCATGTAGCCTAGTGGTAAGAGAGGCGAGGGCATGTAGCCTAGTGGTAGGAGAGGCGAGGGCATGTAGCCTAGTGGTAGGAGAGGCGAGGGCATGTAGCCTAGTGGTAAGAGAGGCGAGGGCATGTAGCCTAGTGGTAGGAGAGGCGAGGGCATGTAGCCTAGTGGTAGGAGAGGTGAGGGCATGTAGCCTAGTGGTAAGAGAGGTGAGGGCATGTAGCCTAGTGGTAAGAGAGGCGAGGGCATGTAGCCTAGTGATTGGAGAGGGGAGCGCATGTAGCCTAGTGGTAGAAGAGGTGAGGGCATGTAGCCTAGTGGTAAGAGAGGTGAGGGCATGTAGCCTACTGGTAGGATAGGTGAGGGCATATAGCCTAGTGGTAGGAGAGGTGAGGGCATGTAGCCTAGTGGTAAGAGGCGAGGGCATGTAGCCTAGTGGTAGAGAGGCGGGCATGTAGCCTAGTTGTAGGAGAGCGAGGGCATGTAGCCTAGTGGTAAGAGGTGAGGGCATGTAGCCTAGTGGTAAGAGGCGAGGGCATGTAGCCTAGTGGTTGGAGAGGTGAGGGCATGTAGCCTAGTGGTAAGAGGGTGAGGGCATGTAGCCTAGCGGTAAGAGAGGTGAGGGCATGTAGCCTAGTGGTAGAAGAGGTGAGGGCATGTAACCTAGTGGTAAGAGAGGTGAGGGCATGTAGCCTAGTGGTAAGAGAGCGAGGGCATGTAGCCTAATGGTTGGAGAGGTGAGGGCATGTAGCCTAGTGGTAAGAGAGGTGAGGGCATGTAGCCTAGTGGTAGGAGAGGTGAGGGCAAGTAGCCTAGTGGTAAGAGAGGTGAGGGCATGTAGCCTAGTGTTAAGAGAGGCGAGGCATGTAGCCTAGTGATTGGGAGGAGCGCATTTAGCCTAGTGGTAGAAGAGGTGAGGGCATGTAGCCTAGTGGTAAGAGAGGTGAGGGCATGTAGCCTACTGGTAGGAGAGGTGAGGGCATGTAGCCTACTGGTAGGAGAGGTGAGGGCATGTAGCCTAGTGGTAGGAGAGGTGAGGGCATGTAGCCTAGTGGTAAGAGGGCGGGCATGTAGCCTAGTGGTAAGAGAGGCGAGGGCATGTAGCCTACTTGTAGGAGAGGCGAGGGCATGTAGCCTAGTGGTAGGAGAGGTGAGGGCATGTAGCCTAGTGATTGGAGAGGGGAGCGCATGTAGCCTAGTGATTGGAGAGGTGAGGGCATGTAGCCTAGTGATTGGAGAGGGGAGCGCATGTAGCCTAGTGGTAGAAGAGGTGAGGGCATGTAGCCTAGTGGTAAGAGAGGTGAGGGCATGTAGCCTAGTGATTGGAGAGGGGAGCGCATGTAGCCTAGTGATTGGAGAGGTGAGGGCATGTAGCCTAGTGATTGGAGAGGGGAGCGCATGTAGCCTAGTGGTAGAAGAGGTGAGGGCATGTAGCCTAGTGGTAAGAGAGGTGAGGGCATGTAGCCTACTGGTAGGAGAGGTGAGGGCATGTAGCCTAGTGGTAGGAGAGGTGAGGGCATGTAGCCTAGTGGTAAGAGAGGCGAGGGCATGTAGCCTAGTGGTTGGAGAGGTGAGGGCATGTAGCCTAGTGGTAAGAGAGGTGAGGGCATGTAGCCTAGTGATTGGAGAGGGGAGCGCATGTAGCCTAGTGATTGGAGAGGTGAGGGCATGTAGCCTAGTGGTAAGAGAGGCGAGGGCATGTAGCCTAGTGGTAGGAGAGGTGAGGGCATGTAGCCTAGTGGTAAGAGAGGCGAGGGCATGTAGCCTAGTGGTAGGAGAGGCGAGGGCATGTAGCCTAGTGGTAGGAGAGGTGAGGGCATGTAGCCTAGTGGTAAGAGAGGTGAGGGCATGTAGCCTAGTGGTAGGAGAGGTGAGGGCATGTAGCCTAGTGGTAAGAGGGGGGGGGCATGTAGCCTAGTGATTGGAGAGGGGGAGCGCATGTAGCCTAGTGGTAGAAGAGGTGAGGGCATGTAGCCTAGTGGTAAGAGAGGTGAGGGCATGTAGCCTACTGGTAGGATAGGTGAGGGCATGTAGCCTAGTGGTAGGAGAGGTGAGGGCATGTAGCCTAGTGGTAAGAGAGGCGAGGGCATGTAGCCTAGTGGTAAGAGAGGCGAGGGCATGTAGCCTAGTTGTAGGAGAGGCGAGGGCATGTAGCCTAGTGGTAAGAGAGGTGAGGGCATGTAGCCTAGTGGTAAGAGAGGCGAGGGCATGTAGCCTAGTGGTTGGAGAGGTGAGGGCATGTAGCCTAGTGGTAAGAGGGGTGAGGGCATGTAGCCTAGCGGTAAGAGAGGTGAGGGCATGTAGCCTAGTGGTAGAAGAGGTGAGGGCATGTAACCTAGTGGTAAGAGAGGTGAGGGCATGTAGCCTAGTGGTAAGAGAGGGCGAGGCATGTAGTCTAATGGTTGGAGAGGTGAGGGCATGTAGCCTAGTGGTAAGAGAGGTGAGGGCATGTAGCCTAGTGGTAGGAGAGGTGAGGGCAAGTAGCCTAGTGGTAAGAGAGGTGAGGGCATGTAGCCTAGTGTTAAGAGAGGCGAGGGCATGTAGCCTAGTGATTGGAGAGGGGAGCGCATTTAGCCTAGTGGTAGAAGAGGTGAGGGCATGTAGCCTAGTGGTAAGAGAGGTGAGGGCATGTAGCCTACTGGTAGGAGAGGTGAGGGCATGTAGCCTAGTGGTAGGAGAGGTGAGGGCATGTAGCCTAGTGGTAAGAGAGGCGAGGGCATGTAGCCTAGTGGTAAGAGAGGCGAGGGCATGTAGCCTACTTGTAGGAGAGGCGAGGGCATGTAGCCTAGTGGTAGGAGAGGTGAGGGCATGTAGCCTAGTGATTGGAGAGGGGAGCGCATGTAGCCTAGTGATTGGAGAGGTGAGGGCATGTAGCCTAGTGATTGGAGAGGGGAGCGCATGTAGCCTAGTGGTAAGAGAGGTGAGGGCATGTAGCCTACTGGTAGGAGAGGTGAGGGCATGTAGCCTAGTGGTAGGAGAGGTGAGGGCATGTAGCCTAGTGGTAAGAGAGGCGAGGGCATGTAGCCTAGTGGTAAGAGAGGCGAGGGCATGTAGCCTAGTTGTAGGAGAGGTGAGGGCATGTAGCCTAGTGGTTGGAGAGGTGAGCGCATGTAGCCTAGTGGTTGGAGAGCGAGGGCATGTAGCCTAGTGGTTGGAGAGGCGAGGGCATGTAGCCTAGTGGTTGGAGAGGTGAGGGCATGTAGCATAGTGGTAAGAGAGGTGAGGGCATGTAGCCTAGTGGTTGGAGAGGCGAGGGCATGTAGCCTAGTGGTTGGAGAGGTGAGCGCATGTAGCCTAGTGGTTGGAGAGGTGAGGGCATGTAGCCTAGTGGTTGGAGAGGCGATGGCATGTAGCCTAGTGGTTGGAGAGGTGAGGGCATGTAGCCTAGTGGTAAGAGAGGTGAGGGCATGTAGCCTAGTGGTAAGAGAGGCGAGGGCATGTAGCCTAGTGGTAAGAGGGGCGAGGGCATGTAGCCTTAGTGTAAGAGAGGTGAGGGCATGTAGCCTAGTGGTAAGAGAGGTGAGGGCATGTAGCCTAGTGGTAAGAGAGGCGAGGGCATGTAGCCTAGTGGTAAGAGGGGCGAGGGCATGTAGCCTAGTGGTAAGAGAGGTGAGGGCATGTAGCCTAGTGGTAAGAGAGGCGAGGGCATGTAGCCTAGTGGTTGGAGAGGTGAGGGCATGTAGCCTAGTGGTAAGAGAGGTGAGGGCATGTAGCCTAGCTGTAGGAGAGGTGAGGACATGTAGCCTAGTGGTTGGAGAGGTGAGGGCATGTAGCCTAGTGGTAAGAGAGGTGAAGGCATGTAGCCTAGTTGTAGGAGAGGTGAGGGCATGTAGCCTAGTGGTTGGAGAGGTGAGGGCATGTAGCATAGTGGTAGGAGGGAGGGCATGTAGCCTAGTGGTAAGAGAGCGAGGGCATGTAGCCTAGTGGTTGGAGCGCGGGGCATGTAGCCTGGTGGTAAGAGAGCGAGGCATGTAGCCTAGTGGTAGGAGAGCGAGGGCATGTAGCCTAGTGGTAGGAGAGGCGATGGCATGTAGCCTAGTGGTTGGAGAGCGAGGCATGTAGCCTAGTGGTTGGAGGCGAGGGCATGTAGCCTAGTGGTTGGAGGCGAGGGCATGTAGCCTAGTGGTAGGAGAGGCGAGGGCATGTAGCCTAGTGGTTGGAGAGCTGAGCGCATGTAGCCTAGTGGTTGGAGAGGCGAGGCATGTAGCCTAGTGGTTGGAGAGCGAGGCATGTAGCCTAGTGGTTGGAGAGGTGAGGGCATGTAGCATAGTGGTAAGAGGTGACGGCATGTAGCCTAGTGGTTGGAGCGAGGGCATGTAGCCTAGTGGTTGGAGAGGTGAGCGCATGTAGCCTAGTGGTTGGAGAGGTGAGGGCATGTAGCCTAGTGGTTGGAGCGAGGGCATGTAGCATAGTGGTTGGAGGGTGAGGGCATGTAGCCTAGTGGTAAGAGAGGCGAGGGCATGTAGCCTAGTGGTAAGAGAGGCGAGGACATGTAGCCTAGTGGTAAGAGGCGAGGGCATGTAGCCTAGTGGTAAGAGAGGCGAGGGCATGTAGCCTAGTGGTAAGAGGTGAGGGCATGTAGCCTAGTGGTAAGAGAGGCGAGGGCATGTAGCCTAGTGGTAAGAGAGGGTGAGGGCATGTAGCCTGAGTGGTAAGAGGCGAGGGCATGTAGCCTAGTGGTAGGAGAGGAGAGGGCATGTAGCCTAGTGGTCGGAGGGGAGGGCATGTAGCCTAGTGGTAAGAGAGGTGAGGGCATGTAGCCTAGTTGTAGGAGAGGTGAGGGCATGTAGCCTAGTGGTTGGAAAAGGTGAGGGCATGTAGCCTAGTGGTAAGAGGTGAGGGCATGTAGCCTAGTGATTGGAGAGGGAGGCGCATGTAGCCTAGTGATTGGAGAGGTGAGGGCATGTAGCCTAGTGATTGGAGAGGGGAGCGCATGTAGCCTAGTGGTAGAAGAGGTGAGGGCATGTAGCCTAGTGGTAAGAGAGGTGAGGGCATGTAGCCTACTGGTAGGAGAGGTGAGGGCATGTAGCCTAGTGGTAGGAGAGGTGAGGGCATGTAGCCTAGTGGTAAGAGAGGCGAGGCATGTAGCCTAGTGGTAAGAGAGCGAGGGCATGTAGCCTAGTTGTAGGAGAGGCGAGGGCATATAGCCTAGTGGTTGGAGAGGTGAGCGCATGTAGCCTAGTGGTTGGAGCGAGGGCATGTAGCCTAGTGGTTGGAGAGGCGAGGCATGTAGCCTAGTGGTTGGAGAGGTGAGGGCATGTAGCATAGTGGTAAGAGGGTGAGGGCATGTAGCCTAGTGGTTGGAGAGCGAGGCATGTAGCCTAGTGGTTGGAGAGGTGAGCGCATGTAGCCTAGTGGTTGGAGAGGTGAGGGCATGTAGCCTAGTGGTTGGAGAGGCGAGGGCATGTAGCCTAGTGGTTGGAGAGGTGAGGGCATGTAGCCTAGTGGTAAGAGAGGTGAGGGCATGTAGCCTAGTGGTAAGAGAGGCGAGGGCATGTAGCCTAGTGGTAAGAGAGGCGAGGGCATGTAGCCTAGTGGTAAGAGAGGCGAGGGCATGTAGCCTAGTGGTAGGAGAGGAGAGGGCATGTAGCCTAGTGGTCGGAGAGGGGAGGGCATGTAGCCTAGTGGTTGGAGAGGCGAGGGCATGTAGCCTAGTGGTTGGAGAGCCGAGGGCATGTAGCCTAGTGGTTGGAGAGGTGAGGGCATGTAGCATAGTGGTAAGAGAGGTGAGGGCATGTAGCCTAGTGGTTGGAGAGGCGAGGGCATGTAGCCTAGTGGTTGGAGAGGCGAGGGCATGTAGCCTAGTGGTTGGAGAGGTGAGCGCATGTAGCCTAGTGGTTGGAGAGGTGAGGGCATGTAGCCTAGTGGTTGGAGAGGCGAGGGCATGTAGCCTAGTGGTTGGAGAGGTGAGGCATGTAGCCTAGTGGTAGGAGGGTGAGGGCATGTAGCCTAGTGGTAAGAGAGGTGAGGGCATGTAGCCTAGTGGTAAGAGAGGTGAGGGCATGTAGCCTAGTGGTAAGAGAGGCGAGGGCATGTAGCCTAGTGGTAAGAGAGGTGAGGGCATGTAGCCTAGTGGTAAGAGAGGCGAGGGCATGTAGCCTAGTGGTTGGAGAGGCGGGGCATGTAGCCTAGTGGTAGGAGAGGAGAGGGCATGTAGCCTAGTGGTCGGAGAGGGGAAGGGCATGTAGCCTAGTGGTAGAGAGGTGAGGGCATGTAGCCTAGTTGTAGGAGAGGTGAGGGCATGTAGCCTAGTGGTTGGAGAGGTGAGCGCATGTAGCCTAGTGGTTGGAGGCGAGGGCATGTAGCCTAGTGGTTGGAGAGCGGGGCATGTAGCCTAGTGGTTGGAGAGGTGAGGGCATGTAGCATAGTGGTAAGAGGGTGAGGGCATGTAGCCTAGTGGTTGGAGAGCGAGGGCATGTAGCCTGAGTGGTTGGAGGCGAGGGCATGTAGCCTAGTGGTTGGAGGGTGAGGGCATGTAGCCTAGTGGTAGGAGGTGAGGGCATGTAGCCTAGTGGTAAGAGGGCGAGGGCATGTAGCCTAGTGGTAAGAGAGGCGGGCATGTAGCCTAGTGGTAAGAGGTGAGGGCATGTAGCCTAGTGGTAAGAGGGTGAGGGCATGTAGCCTAGTGGTAAGAGAGCGAGGCATGTAGCCTAGTGGTTGGAAGGCGGGGCATGTAGCCTAGTGGTAGGAGAGGAGAGGGCATGTAGCCTAGTGGTCGGAGGGAAGGGCATGTAGCCTAGTGGTAAGAGGTGAGGGCATGTAGCCTAGTTGTAGGAGAGGTGAGGGCATGTAGCCTAGTGGTTGGAGAGGTGAGCGCATGTAGCCTAGTGGTTGGAGAGGCGAGGGCATGTAGCCTAGTGGTTGGAGAGGCGAGGGCATGTAGCCTAGTGGTTGGAGAGGTGAGGGCATGTAGCATAGTGGTAAGAGAGGTGAGGGCATGTAGCCTAGTGGTTGGAGAGGCGAGGGCATGTAGCCTAGTGGTTGGAGAGGCGAGGGCATGTAGCCTAGTGGTTGGAGAGGTGAGGGCATGTAGCCTAGTGGTAGGAGGGTGAGGGCATGTAGCCTAGTGGTTGGAGGCGAGGGCATGTAGCCTAGTGGTAGGAGAGGAGAGGGCATGTAGCCTAGTGGTCGGAGAGGGAAGGGCATGTAGCCTAGTGGTAAGAGAGGTGAGGGCATGTAGCCTAGTTGTAGGAGAGGTGAGGGCATGTAGCATAGTGGTAAGAGAGGTGAGGGCATGTAGCCTAGTGGTTGGAGGGCGAGGGCATGTAGCCTAGTGGTTGGAGAGCGAGGGCATGTAGCCTAGTGGTTGGAGAGGTGAGGGCATGTAGCCTAGTGGTAGGAGGGTGAGGGCATGTAGCCTAGTGGTAAGAGGCGGGGCATGTAGCCTAGTGGTAAGAGAGGCGAGGGCATGTAGCCTAGTGGTAAGAGAGGTGAGGGCATGTAGCCTAGTGGTAAGAGGCGAGGCATGTAGCCTAGTGGTAAGAGGCGGGGGCATGTAGCCTAGTGGTAAGAGGCGGGCATGTAGCCTAGTGGTAAGAGAGGTGAGGGCATGTAGCCTAGGGGTAAGAGAGGCGAGGGCATGTAGCCTAGTGGTAGGAGAGGAGAGGGCATGTAGCCTAGTGGTAGGAGAGGCGAGGGCATGTAGCCTAGTGGTAAGAGCGGGCATGTAGCCTAGTGGTAGGAGAGGCGGGGATGTAGCCTAGTGGTAAGAGAGCGAGGGCATGTAGCCTAGTGGTAAGAGGCGAGGGCATGTAGCCTAGTGGTAGAAGAGCGAGGGCATGTAGCCTAGTGGTAAGAGAGGTGAGGGCATGTAGCCTAGTGGTAAGAGAGGCGAGGGCATGTAGCCTAGTGGTTGGAGAGGTGAGGGCATGTAGCCTAGTGGTAAGAGAGGCGGGGCATGTAGCCTAGTGGTAGGAGAGGAGAGGGCATGTAGCCTAGTGGTCGGAGAGGGAGGGCATGTAGCCTAGTGGTAAGAGAGGTGAGGGCATGTAGCCTAGTTGTAGGAGAGGTGAGGGCATGTAGCCTAGTGGTTGGAGAGGTGAGGGCATGTAGCCTAGTGGTAAGAGAGGTGAGGGCATGTAGCCTAGTTGTAGGAGAGGTGAGGGCATGTAGCCTAGTGGTTGGAGAGGTGAGGGCATGTAGCATAGTGGTAGGAGAGGCGGGCATGTAGCCTAGTGGTAAGAGAGCGAGGGCATGTAGCCTAGTGGTTGGAGAGGCGAGGGCATGTAGCCTAGTGGTAAGAGGCGAGGGCATGTAGCCTAGTGGTAGGAGAGAGCGAGGGCATGTAGCCTAGTGGTAGGAGAGCGAGGGCATGTAGCCTAGTGGTTGGAGAGGCGAGGGCATGTAGCCTAGTGGTTGGAGAGGAGGGCATGTAGCCTAGTGGTAGGAGAGGCGAGGGCATGTAGCCTAGTGGTTGGAGAGGCGAGGGCATGTAGCCTAGTGGTTGGAGAGGCGAGGGCATGTAGCCTAGTGGTAAGAGAGGAGAGGGCATGTAGCCTAGTGGTAAGAGAGGCGAGGGCATGTAGCCTAGTGGTTGGAGAGGTGAGGGCATGTAGCCTAGTGGTAAGAGGCGAGGCATGTAGCCTAGTGGTAGGAGAGGAGAGGGCATGTAGCCTAGTGGTCGGAGAGGAGGTCATGTAGCCTAGTGGTAAGAGGGTGAGGGCATGTAGCCTAGTTGTAGGAGAGGTGAGGGCATGTAGCCTAGTGGTTGGAGAGGTGAGCGCATGTAGCCTAGTGGTTGGAGAGGCGGGGCATGTAGCCTAGTGGTTGGAGCGAGGGCATGTAGCCTAGTGGTTGGAGAGGTGAGGGCATGTAGCATAGTGGTAAGAGAGGTGAGGGCATGTAGCCTAGTGGTTGGAGAGCGGGCATGTAGCCTAGTGGTTGGAGAGCGAGCGCATGTAGCCTAGTGGTAGGAGAGGCGAGGGCATGTAGCCTAGTGGTAGGAGAGGCGAGGGCATGTAGCCTAGTGGTTGGAGAGCGAGGGCATGTAGCCTAGTGGTTGGAGGCGAGGCATGTAGCCTAGTGGTTGGAGGCGAGGGCATGTAGCCTAGTGGTAGGAGGCGGGCATGTAGCCTAGTGGTTGGAGGCGAGGGCATGTAGCCTAGTGGTTGGAGAGGCGAGGCATGTAGCCTAGTGGTAGGAGAGCGAGGCATGTAGCGTAGTGGTTGGAGGCGAGGGCATGTAGCCTAGTGGTAGGAGAGCGGGCATGTAGCGTAGTGGTAAGAGAGTCGAGGGCATGTAGCCTAGTGGTAGAAGAGGCAAGGGCATGTAGCCTAGTGGTAAGAGAGGTGAGGGCATGTAGCCTAGTGGTAAGAGGCGGGGCATGTAGCCTAGTGGTTGGAGAGGTGAGGGCATGTAGCCTAGTGGTAAGAGAGGCGAGGGCATGTAGCCTAGTGGTAGGAGAGGAGAGGGCATGTAGCCTAGTGATTGGAGAGGGGAGCGCATGTAGCCTAGTGGTAGAAGAGGTGAGGGCATGTAGCCTAGTGGTTGGAGCGGAGGCATGTAGCCTAGTGGTTGGAGAGGTGAGCGCATGTAGCCTAGTGGTTGGAGAGGTGAGGGCATGTAGCCTAGTGGTTGGAGAGCGAGGGGCATGTAGCCTAGTGGTTGGAGAGCGAGGGCATGTAGCCTAGTGGTTGGAGAGCGAGGGCATGTAGCCTAGTGGTTGGAGAGGAAGGGCATGTAGCATAGTGGTAAGAGAGGTGAGGGCATGTAGCCTAGTGGTTGGAGAGGCGAGGGCATGTAGCCTAGTGGTTGGAGAGGCGAGGGCATGTAGCCTAGTGGTTGGAGAGGTGAGGGCATGTAGCCTAGTGGTAGGAGAGGTGAGGGCATGTAGCCTAGTGGTAAGAGAGGCGAGGGCATGTAGCCTAGTGGTAAGAGAGGCGAGGGCATGTAGCCTAGTGGTAAGAGAGGTGAGGGCATGTAGCCTAGTGGTAAGAGAGGTGAGGGCATGTAGCCTAGTGGTAAGAGAGGCGAGGGCATGTAGCCTAGTGGTTGGAGAGGCGAGGGCATGTAGCCTAGTGGTAGGAGAGGAGAGGGCATGTAGCCTAGTGGTCGGAGAGGGAAGGGCATGTAGCCTAGTGGTAAGAGAGGTGAGGGCATGTAGCCTAGTTGTAGGAGAGGTGAGGGCATGTAGCCTAGTGGTTGGAGAGGTGAGCGCATGTAGCCTAGTGGTTGGAGAGGCGAGGGCATGTAGCCTAGTGGTTGGAGAGGCGAGGGCATGTAGCCTAGTGGTTGGAGAGGTGAGGGCATGTAGCATAGTGGTAAGAGAGGTGAGGGCATGTAGCCTAGTGGTTGGAGAGGCGAGGGCATGTAGCCTAGTGGTTGGAGAGCGGGGCATGTAGCCTAGTGGTTGGAGAGGTGAGGGCATGTAGCCTAGTGGTAGGAGAGGTGAGGGCATGTAGCCTAGTGGTTGGAGAGGCGAGGGCATGTAGCCTAGTGGTAGGAGAGGAGAGGGCATGTAGCCTAGTGGTCGGAGAGGGAAGGGCATGTAGCATAGTGGTAAGAGAGGTGAGGGCATGTAGCCTAGTGGTTGGAGAGGCAAGGGCATGTAGCCTAGTGGTTGGAGAGGCGAGGGCATGTAGCCTAGTGGTTGGAGAGGTGAGGGCATGTAGCCTAGTGGTAGGAGAGGTGAGGGCATGTAGCCTAGTGGTAAGAGAGGCGAGGGCATGTAGCCTAGTGGTAAGAGAGGCGAGGGCATGTAGCCTAGTGGTAAGAGAGGTGAGGGCATGTAGCCTAGTGGTAAGAGGGCGGGCATGTAGCCTAGTGGTAAGAGAGGCGAGGGCATGTAGCCTAGTGGTAAGAGGCGGGCATGTAGCCTAGTGGTAAGAGGTGAGGGCATGTAGCCTAGGGGTAAGAGAGCGAGGCATGTAGCCTAGTGGTAGGAGAGGAGAGGGCATGTAGCCTAGTGGTAGGAGGCGAGGGCATGTAGCCTAGTGGTAAGAGAGGCGAGGCATGTAGCCTAGTGGTAGGAGAGGCGGGGATGTAGCCTAGTGGTAAGAGAGCGAGGGCATGTAGCCTAGTGGTAAGAGAGCGAGGGCATGTAGCCTAGTGGTAGAAGAGCGAGGCATGTAGCCTAGTGGTAGAGAGGTGAGGGCATGTAGCCTAGTGGTAAGAGGCGAGGGCATGTAGCCTAGTGGTTGGAGGGTGAGGGCATGTAGCCTAGTGGTAAGAGAGCGGGGCATGTAGCCTAGTGGTAGGAGAGGAGAGGGCATGTAGCCTAGTGGTCGGAGAGGGAGGGCATGTAGCCTAGTGGTAAGAGAGGTGAGGGCATGTAGCCTAGTTGTAGGAGGGTGAGGGCATGTAGCCTAGTGGTTGGAGAGGTGAGGGCATGTAGCCTAGTGGTAAGAGAGGTGAGGGCATGTAGCCTAGTTGTAGGAGAGGTGAGGGCATGTAGCCTAGTGGTTGGAGAGGCGGGCATGTAGCCTAGTGGTAGGAGAGGCGGGCATGTAGCCTAGTGGTTGGAGAGGCGAGGGCATGTAGCCTAGTTGTTGGAGAGCGAGGGCATGTAGCCTAGTGGTAGGAGAGCGAGGGCATGTAGCCTAGTGGTTGGAGAGGCGAGGGCATGTAGCCTAGTGGTTGGAGAGGCGAGGGCATGTAGCCTAGTGGTAAGAGGAGAGGGCATGTAGCCTAGTGGTAAGAGAGCGAGGGCATGTAGCCTAGTGGTTGGAGAGGTGAGGGCATGTAGCCTAGTGGTAGAGAGGCGAGGGCATGTAGCCTAGTGGTAGGAGAGGAGGGGCATGTAGCCTAGTGGTCGGAGAGGGGAGGGCATGTAGCCTAGTGGTAAGAGAGGTGAGGGCATGTAGCCTAGTTGTAGGAGAGGTGAGGGCATGTAGCCTAGTGGTTGGAGAGGTGAGCGCATGTAGCCTAGTGGTTGGAGAGGCGGGCATGTAGCCTAGTGGTTGGAGGCGAGGGCATGTAGCCTAGTGGTTGGAGAGGTGAGGGCATGTAGCATAGTGGTAAGAGGGTGAGGGCATGTAGCCTAGTGGTAGGAGAGGAGAGGGCATGTAGCCTGAGTGGTCGGAGGGGAGGGCATGTAGCCTAGTGGTAAGAGAGGTGAGGGCATGTAGCCTAGTTGTAGGAGAGGTGAGGGCATGTAGCCTAGTGGTTGGAGAGGTGAGGGCATGTAGCCTAGTGGTAAGAGAGGTGAGGGCATGTAGCCTAGTTGTAGGAGAGGTGAGGGCATGTAGCCTAGTGGTTGGAGAGGCGAGGGCATGTAGCCTAGTGGTTGGAGAGGCGAGGGCATGTAGCCTAGTGGTTGGAGAGGCGAGGGCATGTAGCCTAGTGGTAGGAGAGGCGAGGGCATGTAGCCTAGTGGTTGGAGAGGCGAGGGCATGTAGCCTAGTGGTTGGAGAGGCGAGGGCATGTAGCCTAGTGGTAGGAGAGGCGAGGGCATGTAGCGTAGTGGTTGGAGAGGCGAGGGCATGTAGCCTAGTGGTAGGAGAGGCGAGGGCATGTAGCGTAGTGGTAAGAGAGTCGAGGGCATGTAGCCTAGTGGTAGAAGAGGCAAGGGCATGTAGCCTAGTGGTAAGAGAGGTGAGGGCATGTAGCCTAGTGGTAAGAGAGGCGAGGGCATGTAGCCTAGTGGTTGGAGAGGTGAGGGCATGTAGCCTAGTGGTAAGAGAGGCGAGGGCATGTAGCCTAGTGGTAGGAGAGGAGAGGGCATGTAGCCTAGTGATTGGAGAGGGGAGCGCATGTAGCCTAGTGGTAGAAGAGGTGAGGGCATGTAGCCTAGTGGTTGGAGAGGCGAGGGCATGTAGCCTAGTGGTTGGAGAGGTGAGCGCATGTAGCCTAGTGGTTGGAGAGGTGAGGGCATGTAGCCTAGTGGTTGGAGGCGGGCATGTAGCCTAGTGGTTGGAGAGCGGGGCATGTAGCCTAGTGGTTGGAGGCGAGGGCATGTAGCCTAGTGGTTGGAGAGGAAAGGGCATGTAGCATAGTGGTAAGAGAGGTGAGGGCATGTAGCCTAGTGGTTGGAGAGGCGAGGGCATGTAGCCTAGTGGTTGGAGAGGCGAGGGCATGTAGCCTAGTGGTTGGAGAGGTGAGGGCATGTAGCCTAGTGGTAGGAGAGGTGAGGGCATGTAGCCTAGTGGTAAGAGGCGGGCATGTAGCCTAGTGGTAAGAGAGGCGAGGGCATGTAGCCTAGTGGTAAGAGAGGTGAGGGCATGTAGCCTAGTGGTAAGAGAGGTGAGGGCATGTAGCCTAGTGGTAAGAGAGGCGAGGGCATGTAGCCTAGTGGTTGGAGAGGCGAGGGCATGTAGCCTAGTGGTAGGAGAGGAGAGGGCATGTAGCCTAGTGGTCGGAGAGGGAAGGGCATGTAGCCTAGTGGTAAGAGAGGTGAGGGCATGTAGCCTAGTTGTAGGAGAGGTGAGGGCATGTAGCCTAGTGGTTGGAGAGGTGAGCGCATGTAGCCTAGTGGTTGGAGGCGAGGCATGTAGCCTAGTGGTTGGAGAGGCGGGCATGTAGCCTAGTGGTTGGAGAGGTGAGGGCATGTAGCATAGTGGTAAGAGGTGAGGGCATGTAGCCTAGTGGTTGGAGGCGAGGGCATGTAGCCTAGTGGTTGGAGGCGAGGGCATGTAGCCTAGTGGTTGGAGAGGTGAGGGCATGTAGCCTAGTGGTAGGAGAGGTGAGGGCATGTAGCCTAGTGGTTGGAGAGGCGAGGGCATGTAGCCTAGTGGTAGGAGAGGAGAGGGCATGTAGCCTAGTGGTCGGAGAGGAAGGGCATGTAGCATAGTGGTAAGAGAGGTGAGGGCATGTAGCCTAGTGGTTGGAGAGGCGAGGGCATGTAGCCTAGTGGTTGGAGAGGCGAGGGCATGTAGCCTAGTGGTTGGAGAGGTGAGGGCATGTAGCCTAGTGGTAGGAGAGGTGAGGGCATGTAGCCTAGTGGTAAGAGAGGCGAGGGCATGTAGCCTAGTGGTAAGAGAGGCGAGGGCATGTAGCCTAGTGGTAAGAGAGGTGAGGGCATGTAGCCTAGTGGTAAGAGAGGCGAGGGCATGTAGCCTAGTGGTAAGAGAGGCGAGGGCATGTAGCCTAGTGGTAAGAGAGGCGAGGGCATGTAGCCTAGTGGTAAGAGAGGTGAGGGCATGTAGCCTAGGGGTAAGAGAGGCGAGGGCATGTAGCCTAGTGGTAGGAGAGGAGAGGGCATGTAGCCTAGTGGTAGGAGAGGCGAGGGCATGTAGCCTAGTGGTAAGAGAGGCGAGGGCATGTAGCCTAGTGGTAGGAGAGGCGAGGGGATGTAGCCTAGTGGTAAGAGAGGCGAGGCATGTAGCCTAGTGGTAGAGAGGCGAGGCATGTAGCCTAGTGGTAGAAGAGGCGAGGGCATGTAGCCTAGTGGTAAGAGAGGTGAGGGCATGTAGCCTAGTGGTAAGAGAGGCGAGGGCATGTAGCCTAGTGGTTGGAGAGGTGAGGGCATGTAGCCTAGTGGTAAGAGAGGCGAGGGCATGTAGCCTAGTGGTAGGAGAGGAGAGGGCATGTAGCCTAGTGGTCGGAGAGGGGAGGGCATGTAGCCTAGTGGTAAGAGAGGTGAGGGCATGTAGCCTAGTTGTAGGAGAGGTGAGGGCATGTAGCCTAGTGGTTGGAGAGGTGAGGGCATGTAGCCTAGTGGTAAGAGAGGTGAGGGCATGTAGCCTAGTTGTAGGAGAGGTGAGGGCATGTAGCCTAGTGGTTGGAGAGGCGAGGGCATGTAGCCTAGTGGTAGGAGAGGCGAGGGCATGTAGCCTAGTGGTTGGAGAGGCGAGGGCATGTAGCCTAGTTGTTGGAGAGCGAGGGCATGTAGCCTAGTGGTAGGAGAGAGCGAGGCATGTAGCCTAGTGGTTGGAGAGCGAGGCATGTAGCCTAGTGGTTGGAGAGGCGAGGCATGTAGCCTAGTGGTAGAGAGGAGAGGGCATGTAGCCTAGTGGTAAGAGGCGAGGGCATGTAGCCTAGTGGTTGGAGAGGTGAGGGCATGTAGCCTAGTGGTAAGAGGGCGAGGGCATGTAGCCTAGTGGTAGGAGAGGAGAGGGCATGTAGCCTAGTGGTCGGAGAGGGGAGGGCATGTAGCCTAGTGGTAAGAGAGGTGAGGGCATGTAGCCTAGTTGTAGGAGAGGTGAGGGCATGTAGCCTAGTGGTTGGAGAGGTGAGCGCATGTAGCCTAGTGGTTGGAGAGCGGGCATGTAGCCTAGTGGTTGGAGAGGCGAGGGCATGTAGCCTAGTGGTTGGAGAGGTGAGGGCATGTAGCATAGTGGTAAGAGAGGTGAGGGCATGTAGCCTAGTGGTAGGAGAGGAGAGGGCATGTAGCCTAGTGGTCGGAGAGGGGAGGGCATGTAGCCTAGTGGTAAGAGAGGTGAGGGCATGTAGCCTAGTTGTAGGAGAGGTCAGGGCATGTAGCCTAGTGGTTGGAGAGGTGAGGGCATGTAGCCTAGTGGTAAGAGAGGTGAGGGCATGTAGCCTAGTTGTAGGAGAGGTGAGGGCATGTAGCCTAGTGGTTGGAGAGGTGAGGGCATGTAGCATAGTGGTAGGAGAGGCAAAGGCATGTAGCCTAGTGGTAAGAGAGCGAGGGCATGTAGCCTAGTGGTTGGAGAGCGAGGGCATGTAGCCTAGTGGTAAGAGAGCGAGGGCATGTAGCCTAGTGGTAGGAGAGGCGAGGGCATGTAGCCTAGTGGTAGGAGAGGCGAGGGCATGTAGCCTAGTGGTTGGAGAGGCGAGGGCATGTATCCTAATGGTTGGAGAGGCGAGGGCATGTAGCGTAGTGGTTGGAGGCGGGGCATGTAGCCTAGTGGTTGGAGGCGAGGCATGTAGCCTAGTGGTTGGAGAGGCGGGGCATGTAGCCTAGTGGTCGGAGAGGGAGGGCATGTAGCCTAGTGGTAAGAGAGGTGAGGGCATGTAGCCTAGTTGTAGGAGAGGTGAGGGCATGTAGCCTAGTGGTTGGAGAGGTGAGGGCATGTAGCCTAGTGGTAAGAGAGGTGAGGGCATGTAGCCTAGTGATTGGAGAGGGGAGCGCATGTAGCCTAGTGATTGGAGAGGTGAGGGCATGTAGCCTAGTGATTGGAGAGGGGAGCGCATGTAGCCTAGTGGTAGAAGAGGTGAGGGCATGTAGCCTAGTGGTAAGAGAGGTGAGGGCATGTAGCCTACTGGTAGGAGAGGTGAGGGCATGTAGCCTAGTGGTAGGAGAGGTGAGGGCATGTAGCCTAGTGGTAAGAGAGGCGAGGGCATGTAGCCTAGTGGTAAGAGAGGCGAGGGCATGTAGCCTAGTTGTAGGAGAGGCGAGGGCATATAGCCTAGTGGTTGGAGAGGTGAGCGCATGTAGCCTAGTGGTTGGAGAGGCGAGGGCATGTAGCCTAGTGGTTGGAGAGGCGAGGGCATGTAGCCTAGTGGTTGGAGAGGTGAGGGCATGTAGCATAGTGGTAAGAGAGGTGAGGGCATGTAGCCTAGTGGTTGGAGAGGCGAGGGCATGTAGCCTAGTGGTTGGAGAGGTGAGCGCATGTAGCCTAGTGGTTGGAGAGGCGAGGCATGTAGCCTAGTGGTTGGAGAGGCGAGGCATGTAGCCTAGTGGTTGGAGAGGTGAGGACATGTAGCCTAGTGGTAAGAGGCGAGGGCATGTAGCCTAGTGGTAAGAGGCGAGGCATGTAGCCTAGTGGTAAGAGGCGAGGGCATGTAGCCTAGTGGTAAGAGAGGTGAGGGCATGTAGCCTAGTGGTAAGAGAGGTGAGGGCATGTAGCTTAGTGGTAAGAGAGGCGAGGGCATGTAGCCTAGTGGTAAGAGAGGCGGGCATGTAGCCTAGTGGTAAGAGGTGAGGGCATGTAGCCTAGTGGTAAGAGAGGCGAGGGCATGTAGCCTAGTGGTTGGAGAGGTGAGGGCATGTAGCCTAGTGGTAAGAGAGGCGAGGGCATGTAGCCTAGTGGTAGGAGAGGAGAGGGCATGTAGCCTAGTGGTCGGAGAGGGGAGGGCATGTAGCCTAGTGGTAAGAGAGGTGAGGGCATGTAGCCTAGTTGTAGGAGAGGTGAGGGCATGTAGCCTAGTGGTTGGAGAGGTGAGCGCATGTAGCCTAGTGGTTGGAGAGCGAGGGCATGTAGCCTAGTGGTTGGAGAGCGAGGGCATGTAGCCTAGTGGTTGGAGAGGTGAGGGCATGTAGCCTAGTGGTAAGAGGGTGAGGGCATGTAGCCTAGTGGTAAGAGAGGCGGGCATGTAGCCTAGTGGTAGGAGAGGAGAGGGCATGTAGCCTAGTGGTAGGAGAGGCGAGGCATGTAGCCTAGTGGTAAGAGAGGCGAGGGCATGTAGCCTAGTGGTAGGAGAGCGGGGATGTAGCCTAGTGGTAAGAGAGCGAGGCATGTAGCCTAGTGGTAAGAGAGGCGAGGCATGTAGCCTAGTGGTAGAAGAGGCGAGGGCATGTAGCCTAGTGGTAAGAGAGGTGAGGGCATGTAGCCTAGTGGTAAGAGAGCGAGGGCATGTAGCCTAGTGGTTGGAGAGGTGAGGGCATGTAGCCTAGTGGTAAGAGAGGCGAGGGCATGTAGCCTAGTGGTAGGAGAGGAGAGGGCATGTAGCCTAGTGGTCGGAGAGGGAGGGCATGTAGCCTAGTGGTAAGAGAGGTGAGGGCATGTAGCCTAGTTGTAGGAGAGGTGAGGGCATGTAGCCTAGTGGTTGGAGAGGTGAGGGCATGTAGCCTAGTGGTAAGAGAGGTGAGGGCATGTAGCCTAGTTGTAGGAGAGGTGAGGGCATGTAGCCTAGTGGTTGGAGAGGTGAGGGCATGTAGCATAGTGGTAGGAGGCGAGGCATGTAGCCTAGTGGTAAGAGAGGCGAGGCATGTAGCCTAGTGGTTGGAGCGAGGCATGTAGCCTAGTGGTAAGAGAGCGAGGGCATGTAGCCTAGTGGTAGGAGAGCGAGGGCATGTAGCCTAGTGGTAGGAGAGCGAGGGCATGTAGCCTAGTTGTTGGAGAGCGAGGGCATGTAGCCTAGTGGTTGGAGAGGCGAGGCATGTAGCCTAGTGGTTGGAGAGCGGGCATGTAGCCTAGTGGTAGGAGAGGCGAGGGCATGTAGCCTAGTGGTTGGAGAGGCGAGGGCATGTAGCCTAGTGGTTGGAGAGGCGAGGGCATGTAGCCTAGTGGTAAGAGGAGAGGGCATGTAGCCTAGTGGTAAGAGAGCGAGGCATGTAGCCTAGTGGTTGGAGAGGTGAGGGCATGTAGCCTAGTGGTAAGAGGCGAGGGCATGTAGCCTAGTGGTAGGAGAGGAGAGGGCATGTAGCCTAGTGGTCGGAGAGGGGAGGGCATGTAGCCTAGTGGTAAGAGAGGTGAGGGCATGTAGCCTAGTTGTAGGAGAGGTGAGGGCATGTAGCCTAGTGGTTGGAGAGGTGAGCGCATGTAGCCTAGTGGTTGGAGAGGCGAGGGCATGTAGCCTAGTGGTTGGAGAGGCGAGGCATGTAGCCTAGTGGTTGGAGAGGTGAGGGCATGTAGCATAGTGGTAAGAGGGTGAGGGCATGTAGCCTAGTGGTTGGAGAGGCGAGGCATGTAGCCTAGTGGTTGGAGAGGCGAGCGCATGTAGCCTAGTGGTAGGAGAGGCGAGGGCATGTAGCCTAGTGGTAGGAGAGGCGAGGGCATGTAGCCTAGTGGTTGGAGAGGCGAGGGCATGTAGCCTAGTGGTTGGAGAGGCGAGGGCATGTAGCCTAGTGGTTGGAGAGCGGGCATGTAGCCTAGTGGTAGGAGATGCGAGGGCATGTAGCCTAGTGGTTGGAGGCGGGGCATGTAGCCTAGTGGTTGGAGAGGCGAGGCATGTAGCCTAGTGGTAGGAGAGCGAGGCATGTAGCCTAGTGGTAAGAGTCGAGGGCATGTAGCCTAGTGGTAGAAGAGGCAGGGCATGTAGCCTAGTGGTAAGAGGTGAGGGCATGTAGCCTAGTGGTAAGAGAGGCGGGCATGTAGCCTAGTGGTTGGAGAGGTGAGGGCATGTAGCCTAGTGGTAAGAGAGGCGAGGCATGTAGCCTAGTGGTAGGAGAGGAGAGGGCATGTAGCCTAGTGATTGGAGAGGGAGCGCATGTAGCCTAGTGGTAGAAGAGGTGAGGGCATGTAGCCTAGTTGTTGGAGAGGCGAGGGCATGTAGCCTAGTGGTTGGAGAGGCGAGGGCATGTAGCCTAGTGGTTGGAGAGGCGAGGCATGTAGCCTAGTGGTTGGAGAGGCGAGGGCATGTAGCCTAGTGGTAAGAGAGGAGAGGGCATGTAGCCTAGTGGTAAGAGAGCGGGCATGTAGCCTAGTGGTTGGAGAGGTGAGGGCATGTAGCCTAGTGGTAAGAGGCGAGGGCATGTAGCCTAGTGGTAGGAGAGGAGAGGGCATGTAGCCTAGTGGTCGGAGAGGGAGGGCATGTAGCCTAGTGGTAAGAGGGTGAGGGCATGTAGCCTAGTTGTAGGAGAGGTGAGGGCATGTAGCCTAGTGGTTGGAGAGGTGAGCGCATGTAGCCTAGTGGTTGGAGGCGAGGGCATGTAGCCTAGTGGTTGGAGAGGCGAGGGCATGTAGCCTAGTGGTTGGAGAGGTGAGGGCATGTAGCATAGTGGTAAGAGAGGTGAGGGCATGTAGCCTAGTGGTTGGAGAGGCGAGGGCATGTAGCCTAGTGGTTGGAGAGGCGAGCGCATGTAGCCTAGTGGTAGGAGAGGCGAGGGCATGTAGCCTAGTGGTAGGAGAGGCGAGGGCATGTAGCCTAGTGGTTGGAGAGCGAGGGCATGTAGCCTAGTGGTTGGAGGCGAGGGCATGTAGCCTAGTGGTTGGAGAGGCGAGGGCATGTAGCCTAGTGGTAGGAGATGCGAGGCATGTAGCCTAGTGGTTGGAGAGCGAGGGCATGTAGCCTAGTGGTTGGAGAGGCGAGGGCATGTAGCCTAGTGGTAGGAGAGGCGAGGGCATGTAGCCTAGTGGTAAGAGAGTCGAGGGCATGTAGCCTAGTGGTAGAAGAGGCAAGGGCATGTAGCCTAGTGGTAAGAGAGGTGAGGGCATGTAGCCTAGTGGTAAGAGAGGCGAGGGCATGTAGCCTAGTGGTTGGAGAGGTGAGGGCATGTAGCCTAGTGGTAAGAGAGGCGAGGCATGTAGCCTAGTGGTAGGAGGGAGAGGGCATGTAGCCTAGTGATTGGAGAGGGAGCGCATGTAGCCTAGTGGTAGAAGAGGTGAGGGCATGTAGCCTAGTGGTTGGAGAGGCGAGGGCATGTAGCCTAGTGGTTGGAGAGGTGAGCGCATGTAGCCTAGTGGTTGGAGAGGTGAGGGCATGTAGCCTAGTGGTTGGAGAGGCGAGGGCATGTAGCCTAGTGGTTGGAGAGGTGAGGGCATGTAGCCTAGTGGTAGGAGAGGTGAGGGCATGTAGCCTAGTGGTAGAGAGCGAGGCATGTAGCCTAGTGGTAAGAGAGGCGAGGGCATGTAGCCTAGTGGTTGGAGAGGTGAGGGCATGTAGCCTAGTGGTAAGAGAGGCGAGGGCATGTAGCCTAGTGGTTGGAGAGGCGAGGGCATGTAGCCTAGTGGTTGGAGAGGCGAGGGCATGTAGCCTAGTGGTAGGAGAGGCGAGGGCATGTAGCCTAGTGGTTGGAGAGGCGAGGGCATGTAGCCTAGTGGTTGGAGAGGCGAGGGCATGTAGCCTAGTGGTAGGAGAGGCGAGGGCATGTAGCCTAGTGGTAAGAGAGTCGAGGGCATGTAGCCTAGTGGTAGAAGAGGCAAGGGCATGTAGCCTAGTGGTAAGAGAGGTGAGGGCATGTAGCCTAGTTGTAAGAGAGGCGAGGGCATGTAGCCTAGTGGTTGGAGAGGTGAGGGCATGTAGCCTAGTGGTAAGAGAGGAGAGGGCATGTAGCCTAGTGGTAGGAGAGGAGAGGGCATGTAGCCTAGTGATTGGAGAGGGGAGCGCATGTAGCCTAGTGGTAGAAGAGGTGAGGGCATGTAGCCTAGTGGTTGGAGAGGCGAGGGCATGTAGCCTAGTGGTTGGAGAGGTGAGCGCATGTAGCCTAGTGGTTGGAGAGGTGAGGGCATGTAGCCTAGTGGTTGGAGAGGCGAGGGCATGTAGCCTAGTGGTTGGAGAGGTGAGGGCATGTAGCCTAGTGGTTGGAGAGGTGAGGGCATGTAGCATAGTGGTAAGAGAGGTGAGGGCATGTAGCCTAGTGGTTGGAGGGCGAGGCATGTAGCCTAGTGGTTGGAGAGCGAGGGCATGTAGCCTAGTGGTTGGAGAGGTGAGGGCATGTAGCCTAGTGGTAGGAGAGGTGAGGGCATGTAGCCTAGTGGTAAGAGAGGCGAGGGCATGTAGCCTAGTGGTAAGAGAGGCGAGGGCATGTAGCCTAGTGGTAAGAGAGGTGAGGGCATGTAGCCTAGTGGTAAGAGAGGTGAGGGCATGTAGCCTAGTGGTAAGAGAGGCGAGGGCATGTAGCCTAGTGGTTGGAGAGGCGAGGGCATGTAGCCTAGTGGTAGGAGAGGAGAGGGCATGTAGCCTAGTGGTCGGAGAGGAAGGGCATGTAGCCTAGTGGTAAGAGGTGAGGGCATGTAGCCTAGTTGTAGGAGAGGTGAGGGCATGTAGCCTAGTGGTTGGAGAGGTGAGCGCATGTAGCCTAGTGGTTGGAGAGGCGAGGGCATGTAGCCTAGTGGTTGGAGAGGCGAGGGCATGTAGCCTAGTGGTTGGAGAGGTGAGGGCATGTAGCATAGTGGTAAGAGAGGTGAGGGCATGTAGCCTAGTGGTTGGAGAGGCGAGGGCATGTAGCCTAGTGGTTGGAGAGGCGAGGGCATGTAGCCTAGTGGTTGGAGAGGTGAGGGCATGTAGCCTAGTGGTAGGAGAGGTGAGGGCATGTAGCCTAGTGGTTGGAGAGGCGAGGGCATGTAGCCTAGTGGTAGGAGAGGAGAGGGCATGTAGCCTAGTGGTCGGAGAGGGAAGGGCATGTAGCCTAGTGGTAAGAGAGGTGAGGGCATGTAGCCTAGTTGTAGGAGAGGTGAGGGCATGTAGCCTAGTGGTTGGAGAGGTGAGCGCATGTAGCCTAGTGGTTGGAGAGGCGAGGGCATGTAGCCTAGTGGTTGGAGAGGCGAGGGCATGTAGCCTAGTGGTTGGAGAGGTGAGGGCATGTAGCATAGTGGTAAGAGAGGTGAGGGCATGTAGCCTAGTGGTTGGAGAGGCGAGGGCATGTAGCCTAGTGGTTGGAGAGCGGGCATGTAGCCTAGTGGTTGGAGAGGTGAGGGCATGTAGCCTAGTGGTAGGAGAGGTGAGGGCATGTAGCCTAGTGGTAAGAGAGGCGAGGCATGTAGCCTAGTGGTAAGAGGCGGGGCATGTAGCCTAGTGGTAAGAGGGTGAGGGCATGTAGCCTAGTGGTAAGAGAGGCGGGCATGTAGCCTAGTGGTAAGAGAGCGAGGGCATGTAGCCTAGTGGTAAGAGGCGGGCATGTAGCCTAGTGGTAAGAGAGGTGAGGGCATGTAGCCTAGGGGTAAGAGAGCGAGGGGCATGTAGCCTAGTGGTAGGAGAGGAGAGGGCATGTAGCCTAGTGGTAGGAGAGGCGAGGCATGTAGCCTAGTGGTAAGAGAGGCGAGGCATGTAGCCTAGTGGTAGGAGGCGAGGGATGTAGCCTAGTGGTAAGAGAGGCGGGCATGTAGCCTAGTGGTAAGAGGCGAGGGCATGTAGCCTAGTGGTAGAAGAGGCGAGGGCATGTAGCCTGTGGTAAGAGAGGTGAGGGCATGTAGCCTAGTGGTTGGAGAGGTGAGGGCATGTAGCCTAGTGGTAAGAGAGGCGAGGGCATGTAGCCTAGTGGTAGGAGAGGAGAGGGCATGTAGCCTAGTGGTCGGAGAGGGGAGGGCATGTAGCCTAGTGGTAAGAGAGGTGAGGGCATGTAGCCTAGTTGTAGGAGAGGTGAGGGCATGTAGCCTAGTGGTTGGAGAGGTGAGGGCATGTAGCCTAGTGGTAAGAGAGGTGAGGGCATGTAGCCTAGTTGTAGGAGAGGTGAGGGCATGTAGCCTAGTGGTTGGAGAGGTGAGGGCATGTAGCATAGTGGTAGGAGAGGCGAGGCATGTATTCTAGTGGTAAGAGGCGAGGCATGTAGCCTAGTGGTTGGAGAGGCGAGGGCATGTAGCCTAGTGGTAAGAGAGGCGAGGCATGTAGCCTAGTGGTAGGAGAGGCGAGGGCATGTAGCCTAGTGGTAGGAGAGCGAGGGCATGTAGCCTAGTGGTTGGAGGCGAGGCATGTAGCCTAGTGGTTGGAGAGGCGAGGGCATGTAGCCTAGTGGTTGGAGAGGCGAGGGCATGTAGCCTAGTGGTAGGAGAGCGAGGGCATGTAGCCTAGTGGTTGGAGAGCGAGGGCATGTAGCCTAGTGGTTGGAGAGCGAGGGCATGTAGCCTAGTGGTAAGAGAGGAGAGGGCATGTAGCCTAGTGGTAAGAGAGGCGAGGGCATGTAGCCTAGTGGTTGGAGAGGTGAGGGCATGTAGCCTAGTGGTAAGAGAGGCGAGGGCATGTAGCCTAGTGGTAGGAGAGGAGAGGGCATGTAGCCTAGTGGTCGGAGAGGGGAGGTCATGTAGCCTAGTGGTAAGAGAGGTGAGGGCATGTAGCCTAGTTGTAGGAGAGGTGAGCGCATGTAGCCTAGTGGTTGGAGAGGCGAGGGCATGTAGCCTAGTGGTTGGAGAGGCGAGGGCATGTAGCCTAGTGGTTGGAGAGGTGAGGGCATGTAGCATAGTGGTAAGAGAGGTGAGGGCATGTAGCCTAGTGGTTGGAGAGGCGAGCGCATGTAGCCTAGTGGTAGGAGAGCGGGGCATGTAGCCTAGTGGTAGGAGGCGAGGGCATGTAGCCTAGTGGTTGGAGAGCGGGGGCATGTAGCCTAGTGGTTGGAGAGGCGAGGCATGTAGCCTAGTGGTTGGAGAGGCGAGGGCATGTAGCCTAGTGGTAGGAGAGGCGAGGCATGTAGCCTAGTGGTTGGAGAGGCGAGGCATGTAGCCTAGTGGTTGGAGAGCGAGGCATGTAGCCTAGTGGTAGGAGAGGCGAGGGCATGTAGCGTAGTGGTTGGAGAGCGAGGGCATGTAGCCTAGTGGTAGGAGAGCGAGGGCATGTAGCGTAGTGGTAAGAGAGTCGAGGGCATGTAGCCTAGTGGTAGAAGAGGCAAGGGCATGTAGCCTAGTGGTAAGAGAGGTGAGGGCATGTAGCCTAGTGGTAAGAGGCGGGCATGTAGCCTAGTGGTTGGAGAGGTGAGGGCATGTATCCTAGTGGTAAGAGGCGAGGCATGTAGCCTAGTGGTAGGAGAGGAGAGGGCATGTAGCCTAGTGATTGGAGAGGAGCGCATGTAGCCTAGTGGTAGAAGAGGTGAGGGCATGTAGCCTAGTGGTTGGAGAGCGAGGGCATGTAGCCTAGTGGTTGGAGAGGTGAGCGCATGTAGCCTAGTGGTTGGAGAGGTGAGGGCATGTAGCCTAGTGGTTGGAGAGGCGAGGGCATGTAGCCTAGTGGTTGGAGAGGCGAGGGCATGTAGCCTAGTGGTTGGAGAGGCGAGGGCATGTAGCCTAGTGGTTGGAGAGGAAAGGGCATGTAGCATAGTGGTAAGAGAGGTGAGGGCATGTAGCCTAGTGGTTGGAGAGGCGAGGGCATGTAGCCTAGTGGTTGGAGAGGCGAGGGCATGTAGCCTAGTGGTTGGAGAGGTGAGGGCATGTAGCCTAGTGGTAGGAGAGGTGAGGGCATGTAGCCTAGTGGTAAGAGAGGCGAGGGCATGTAGCCTAGTGGTAAGAGAGGCGAGGGCATGTAGCCTAGTGGTAAGAGAGGTGAGGGCATGTAGCCTAGTGGTAAGAGAGGTGAGGGCATGTAGCCTAGTGGTAAGAGAGGCGAGGGCATGTAGCCTAGTGGTTGGAGAGGCGAGGGCATGTAGCCTAGTGGTAGGAGAGGAGAGGGCATGTAGCCTAGTGGTCGGAGAGGGAAGGGCATGTAGCCTAGTGGTAAGAGAGGTGAGGGCATGTAGCCTAGTTGTAGGAGAGGTGAGGGCATGTAGCCTAGTGGTTGGAGAGGTGAGCGCATGTAGCCTAGTGGTTGGAGAGGCGAGGGCATGTAGCCTAGTGGTTGGAGAGGCGAGGGCATGTAGCCTAGTGGTTGGAGAGGTGAGGGCATGTAGCATAGTGGTAAGAGAGGTGAGGGCATGTAGCCTAGTGGTTGGAGAGGCGAGGGCATGTAGCCTAGTGGTTGGAGAGGCGAGGGCATGTAGCCTAGTGGTTGGAGAGGTGAGGGCATGTAGCCTAGTGGTAGGAGAGGTGAGGGCATGTAGCCTAGTGGTTGGAGAGGCGAGGGCATGTAGCCTAGTGGTAGGAGAGGAGAGGGCATGTAGCCTAGTGGTCGGAGAGGAAGGGCATGTAGCATAGTGGTAAGAGGGCGAGGGCATGTAGCCTAGTGGTTGGAGAGCGAGGGCATGTAGCCTAGTGGTTGGAGCGAGGGCATGTAGCCTAGTGGTTGGAGAGGTGAGGGCATGTAGCCTAGTGGTAGGAGAGGTGAGGGCATGTAGCCTAGTGGTAAGAGGGCGGGCATGTAGCCTAGTGGTAAGAGAGGCGAGGGCATGTAGCCTAGTGGTAAGAGAGGTGAGGGCATGTAGCCTAGTGGTAAGAGAGGCGAGGGCATGTAGCCTAGTGGTAAGAGAGGCGAGGGCATGTAGCCTAGTGGTAAGAGAGGCGAGGGCATGTAGCCTAGTGGTAAGAGAGGTGAGGGCATGTAGCCTAGGGGTAAGAGAGGCGAGGGCATGTAGCCTAGTGGTAGGAGAGGAGAGGGCATGTAGCCTAGTGGTAGGAGAGCGAGGGCATGTAGCCTAGTGGTAAGAGAGGCGAGGCATGTAGCCTAGTGGTAGGAGAGCGGGGATGTAGCCTAGTGGTAAGAGGCGAGGGCATGTAGCCTAGTGGTAAGAGAGGCGGGCATGTAGCCTAGTGGTAGAAGAGGCGGGCATGTAGCCTAGTGGTAAGAGAGGTGAGGGCATGTAGCCTAGTGGTAAGAGGCGAGGCATGTAGCCTAGTGGTTGGAGAGGTGAGGGCATGTAGCCTAGTGGTAAGAGGCGGGGCATGTAGCCTAGTGGTAGGAGAGGAGAGGGCATGTAGCCTAGTGGTCGGAGAGGGAGGGCATGTAGCCTAGTGGTAAGAGGTGAGGGCATGTAGCCTAGTTGTAGGAGAGGTGAGGGCATGTAGCCTAGTGGTTGGAGAGGTGAGGGCATGTAGCCTAGTGGTAAGAGAGGTGAGGGCATGTAGCCTAGTTGTAGGAGAGGTGAGGGCATGTAGCCTAGTGGTTGGAGAGGCGGGCATGTAGCCTAGTGGTAGGAGAGGCGAGGGCATGTAGCCTAGTGGTTGGAGAGCGAGGGCATGTAGCCTAGTTGTTGGAGAGCGAGGCATGTAGCCTAGTGGTAGGAGAGGCGAGGGCATGTAGCCTAGTGGTTGGAGAGCGAGGCATGTAGCCTAGTGGTTGGAGAGCGGGGCATGTAGCCTAGTGGTAGAGAGGAGAGGGCATGTAGCCTAGTGGTAAGAGGCGGGCATGTAGCCTAGTGGTTGGAGAGGTGAGGGCATGTAGCCTAGTGGTAAGAGAGGCGAGGGCATGTAGCCTAGTGGTAGGAGGAGAGGGCATGTAGCCTAGTGGTCGGAGAGGGAGGGCATGTAGCCTAGTGGTAAGAGGTGAGGGCATGTAGCCTAGTTGTAGGAGAGGTGAGGGCATGTAGCCTAGTGGTTGGAGAGGTGAGCGCATGTAGCCTAGTGGTTGGAGAGGCGAGGGCATGTAGCCTAGTGGTTGGAGAGCGAGGCATGTAGCCTAGTGGTTGGAGAGGTGAGGGCATGTAGCATAGTGGTAAGAGGTGAGGGCATGTAGCCTAGTGGTAGGAGAGGAGAGGGCATGTAGCCTAGTGGTCGGAGAGGGAGGGCATGTAGCCTAGTGGTAAGAGAGGTGAGGGCATGTAGCCTAGTTGTAGGAGAGGTGAGGGCATGTAGCCTAGTGGTTGGAGAGGTGAGGGCATGTAGCCTAGTGGTAAGAGAGGTGAGGGCATGTAGCCTAGTTGTAGGAGAGGTGAGGCATGTAGCCTAGTGGTTGGAGAGGTGAGGGCATGTAGCATAGTGGTAGGAGAGGCGAAGGCATGTAGCCTAGTGGTAAGAGAGGCGGGGCATGTAGCCTAGTGGTTGGAGAGCGAGGGCATGTAGCCTAGTGGTAAGAGAGGCGAGGGCATGTAGCCTAGTGGTAGGAGGCGAGGGCATGTAGCCTAGTGGTAGGAGAGGCGAGGCATGTAGCCTAGTGGTTGGAGAGCGAGGCATGTATCCTAATGGTTGGAGCGAGGCATGTAGCGTAGTGGTTGGAGAGCGAGGGCATGTAGCCTAGTGGTTGGAGAGCGGGCATGTAGCCTAGTGGTTGGAGAGCGAGGGCATGTAGCCTAGTGGTCGGAGGGGAGGGCATGTAGCCTAGTGGTAAGAGAGGTGAGGGCATGTAGCCTAGTTGTAGGAGAGGTGAGGGCATGTAGCCTAGTGGTTGGAGAGGTGAGGGCATGTAGCCTAGTGGTAAGAGAGTGAGGGCATGTAGCCTAGTGATTGGAGAGGGAGCGCATGTAGCCTAGTGATTGGAGAGGTGAGGGCATGTAGCCTAGTGATTGGAGAGGGGAGCGCATGTAGCCTAGTGGTAGAAGAGGTGAGGGCATGTAGCCTAGTGGTAAGAGGTGAGGGCATGTAGCCTACTGGTAGGAGAGGTGAGGGCATGTAGCCTAGTGGTAGGAGAGGTGAGGGCATGTAGCCTAGTGGTAAGAGCGGGCATGTAGCCTAGTGGTAAGAGAGGCGGGCATGTAGCCTAGTTGTAGGAGAGCGGGCATATAGCCTAGTGGTTGGAGAGGTGAGCGCATGTAGCCTAGTGGTTGGAGAGCGGGCATGTAGCCTAGTGGTTGGAGAGGCGAGGGCATGTAGCCTAGTGGTTGGAGAGGTGAGGGCATGTAGCATAGTGGTAAGAGAGGTGAGGGCATGTAGCCTAGTGGTTGGAGAGGCGAGGGCATGTAGCCTAGTGGTTGGAGAGGTGAGCGCATGTAGCCTAGTGGTTGGAGAGGCGAGGGCATGTAGCCTAGTGGTTGGAGAGGCGAGGGCATGTAGCCTAGTGGTTGGAGAGGTGAGGACATGTAGCCTAGTGGTAAGAGAGGCGAGGGCATGTAGCCTAGTGGTAAGAGAGGCGAGGGCATGTAGCCTAGTGGTAAGAGAGGCGAGGGCATGTAGCCTAGTGGTAAGAGAGGTGAGGGCATGTAGCCTAGTGGTAAGAGAGGTGAGGGCATGTAGCTTAGTGGTAAGAGAGGCGAGGGCATGTAGCCAAGTGGTAAGAGAGGCGAGGGCATGTAGCCTAGTGGTAAGAGAGGTGAGGGCATGTAGCCTAGTGGTAAGAGAGGCGGGGCATGTAGCCTAGTGGTTGGAGAGGTGAGGGCATGTAGCCTAGTGGTAAGAGGCGGGCATGTAGCCTAGTGGTAGGAGAGGAGAGGGCATGTAGCCTAGTGGTCGGAGAGGGGAGGGCATGTAGCCTAGTGGTAAGAGAGGTGAGGGCATGTAGCCTAGTTGTAGGAGAGGTGAGGGCATGTAGCCTAGTGGTTGGAGAGGTGAGCGCATGTAGCCTAGTGGTTGGAGAGGCGAGGGCATGTAGCCTAGTGGTTGGAGAGGCGAGGGCATGTAGCCTAGTGGTTGGAGAGGTGAGGGCATGTAGCCTAGTGGTAAGAGAGGTGAGGGCATGTAGCCTAGTGGTAAGAGAGGCGAGGGCATGTAGCCTAGTGGTAGGAGAGGAGAGGGCATGTAGCCTAGTGGTAGGAGAGGCGGGGCATGTAGCCTAGTGGTAAGAGAGGCGGGCATGTAGCCTAGTGGTAGGAGAGGCGAGGGGATGTAGCCTAGTGGTAAGAGGCGGGCATGTAGCCTAGTGGTAAGAGAGCGGGCATGTAGCCTAGTGGTAGAAGAGGCGAGGGCATGTAGCCTAGTGGTAAGAGAGGTGAGGGCATGTAGCCTAGTGGTAAGAGAGGCGAGGGCATGTAGCCTAGTGGTTGGAGAGGTGAGGGCATGTAGCCTAGTGGTAAGAGAGGCGAGGGCATGTAGCCTAGTGGTAGGAGAGGAGAGGGCATGTAGCCTAGTGGTCGGAGAGGGGAGGGCATGTAGCCTAGTGGTAAGAGGGTGAGGGCATGTAGCCTAGTTGTAGGAGAGGTGAGGGCATGTAGCCTAGTGGTTGGAGAGGTGAGGGCATGTAGCCTAGTGGTAAGAGAGGTGAGGGCATGTAGCCTAGTTGTAGGAGAGGTGAGGGCATGTAGCCTAGTGGTTGGAGAGGTGAGGGCATGTAGCATAGTGGTAGGAGAGGCGAGGGCATGTAGCCTAGTGGTAAGAGAGGCGAGGGCATGTAGCCTAGTGGTTGGAGAGGCGAGGGCATGTAGCCTAGTGGTAAGAGAGGCGAGGGCATGTAGCCTAGTGGTAGGAGAGGCGAGGGCATGTAGCCTAGTGGTAGGAGAGGCGAGGGCATGTAGCCTAGTTGTTGGAGAGGAGGGGCATGTAGCCTAGTGGTTGGAGAGCGAGGGCATGTAGCCTAGTGGTTGGAGAGGCGAGGGCATGTAGCCTAGTGGTAGGAGAGCGAGGGCATGTAGCCTAGTGGTTGGAGGCGAGGCATGTAGCCTAGTGGTTGGAGCGAGGGCATGTAGCCTAGTGGTAAGAGGGAGAGGGCATGTAGCCTAGTGGTAAGAGAGGCGGGCATGTAGCCTAGTGGTTGGAGAGGTGAGGGCATGTAGCCTAGTGGTAAGAGGCGAGGGCATGTAGCCTAGTGGTAGGAGAGGAGAGGGCATGTAGCCTAGTGGTCGGAGAGGGAGGGCATGTAGCCTAGTGGTAAGAGAGGTGAGGGCATGTAGCCTAGTTGTAGGAGAGGTGAGGGCATGTAGCCTAGTGGTTGGAGAGGTGAGCGCATGTAGCCTAGTGGTTGGAGAGGCGAGGGCATGTAGCCTAGTGGTTGGAGAGGCGAGGGCATGTAGCCTAGTGGTTGGAGAGGTGAGGGCATGTAGCATAGTGGTAAGAGAGGTGAGGGCATGTAGCCTAGTGGTTGGAGAGGCGAGGCATGTAGCCTGGCTGGTTGGAGAGGCGGCGCATGTAGCCTAGTGGTAGGAGAGCGAGGCATGTAGCCTAGTGGTAGGAGAGCGAGGCATGTAGCCTAGTGGTTGGAGAGCGGGCATGTAGCCTAGTGGTTGGAGAGGCGAGGGCATGTAGCCTAGTGGTTGGAGAGGCGAGGGCATGTAGCCTAGTGGTAGGAGAGGCGAGGGCATGTAGCCTAGTGGTTGGAGAGGCGAGGGCATGTAGCCTAGTGGTTGGAGAGGCGAGGGCATGTAGCCTAGTGGTAGGAGAGGCGAGGGCATGTAGCCTAGTGGTAAGAGAGTCGAGGGCATGTAGCCTAGTGGTAGAAGAGGCAAGGGCATGTAGCCTAGTGGTAAGAGAGGTGAGGGCATGTAGCCTAGTGGTAAGAGAGGCGAGGGCATGTAGCCTAGTGGTTGGAGAGGTGAGGGCATGTAGCCTAGTGGTAAGAGAGGCGAGGGCATGTAGCCTAGTGGTAGGAGAGGAGAGGGCATGTAGCCTAGTGATTGGAGAGGGGAGCGCATGTAGCCTAGTGGTAGAAGAGGTGAGGGCATGTAGCCTAGTGGTTGGAGAGGCGAGGGCATGTAGCCTAGTGGTTGGAGAGGTGAGCGCATGTAGCCTAGTGGTTGGAGAGGTGAGGGCATGTAGCCTAGTGGTTGGAGAGGCGAGGGCATGTAGCCTAGTGGTTGGAGAGGTGAGGGCATGTAGCCTAGTGGTAGGAGAGGTGAGGGCATGTAGCCTAGTGGTAAGAGAGGCGAGGCATGTAGCCTAGTGGTAAGAAGAGGCGAGGGCATGTAGCCTAGTGGTTGGAGAGGTGAGGGCATGTAGCCTAGTGGTAAGAGGCGGGCATGTAGCCTAGTGGTTGGAGAGGCGAGGGCATGTAGCCTAGTGGTTGGAGAGGCGAGGGCATGTAGCCTAGTGGTAGGAGGCGAGGGCATGTAGCCTAGTGGTTGGAGAGCGAGGGCATGTAGCCTAGTGGTTGGAGGCGAGGCATGTAGCCTAGTGGTAGGAGAGGCGAGGGCATGTAGCCTAGTGGTAAGAGAGTCGAGGGCATGTAGCCTAGTGGTAGAAGAGGCAAGGGCATGTAGCCTAGTGGTAAGAGAGGTGAGGGCATGTAGCCTAGTTGTAAGAGAGGCGAGGGCATGTAGCCTAGTGGTTGGAGAGGTGAGGGCATGTAGCCTAGTGGTAGAGGAGGAGGGGCATGTAGCCTAGTGGTAGGAGAGGAGAGGGCATGTAGCCTAGTGATTGGAGAGGGGAGCGCATGTAGCCTAGTGGTAGAAGAGGTGAGGGCATGTAGCCTAGTGGTTGGAGAGGCGAGGGCATGTAGCCTAGTGGTTGGAGAGGTGAGCGCATGTAGCCTAGTGGTTGGAGAGGTGAGGGCATGTAGCCTAGTGGTTGGAGAGGCGAGGGCATGTAGCCTAGTGGTTGGAGAGGTGAGGGCATGTAGCCTAGTGGTAGGAGAGGTGAGGGCATGTAGCCTAGTGGTAAGAGAGGCGAGGGCATGTAGCCTAGTGGTAAGAGAGGCGAGGGCATGTAGCCTAGTGGTTGGAGAGGTGAGGGCATGTAGCCTAGTGGTAAGAGAGGCGAGGGCATGTAGCCTAGTGGTAGGAGAGGAGAGGGCATGTAGCCTAGTGGTCGGAGAGGGGAGGGCATGTAGCCTAGTGGTAAGAGAGGTGAGGGCATGTAGCCTAGTTGTAGGAGAGGTGAGGGCATGTAGCCTAGTGGTTGGAGAGGTGAGCGCATGTAGCCTAGTGGTTGGAGAGGCGAGGGCATGTAGCCTAGTTGTAGGAGAGGTGAGGGCATGTAGCCTAGTTGTAGGAGAGGTGAGGGCATGTAGCCTAGTGGTTGGAGAGGTGAGCGCATGTAGCCTAGTGGTTGGAGAGGCGAGGGCATGTAGCCTAGTGGTTGGAGAGGCGAGGGCATGTAGCCTAGTGGTCGGAGAGGGGAGGGCATGTAGCCTAGTGGTAAGAGAGGTGAGGGCATGTAGCCTAGTTGTAGGAGAGGTGAGGGCATGTAGCCTAGTGGTTGGAGAGGTGAGGGCATGTAGCCTAGTGGTAAGAGAGGTGAGGGCATGTAGCCTAGTTGTAGGAGAGGTGAGGGCATGTAGCCTAGTGGTTGGAGAGGTGAGGGCATGTAGCATAGTGGTAGGAGAGGCGAGGGCATGTAGCCTAGTGGTAAGAGAGGCGAGGGCATGTAGCCTAGTGGTTGGAGAGGCGAGGGCATGTAGCCTAGTGGTAAGAGGCGAGGGCATGTAGCCTAGTGGTAGGAGAGGCGAGGGCATGTAGCCTAGTGGTAGGAGAGGCGAGGGCATGTAGCCTAGTGGTAAGAGAGGCGAGGGCATGTAGCCTAGTGGTAAGAGAGGCGGGGCATGTAGCCTAGTGGTTGGAGGTGAGGGCATGTAGCCTAGTGGTAAGAGAGGCGGGGCATGTAGCCTAGTGGTTGGAGAGGCGAGGGCATGTAGCCTAGTGGTTGGAGGGCGGGCATGTAGCCTAGTGGTAGGAGAGGCGAGGGCATGTAGCCTAGTGGTTGGAGAGGCGAGGGCATGTAGCCTAGTGGTTGGAGGCGGGCATGTAGCCTAGTGGTAGGAGGCGAGGGCATGTAGCCTAGTGGTAAGAGAGTCGAGGGCATGTAGCCTAGTGGTAGAAGAGGCAAGGGCATGTAGCCTAGTGGTAAGAGAGGTGAGGGCATGTAGCCTAGTGGTAAGAGAGGCGGGGCATGTAGCCTAGTGGTTGGAGAGGTGAGGGCATGTAGCCTAGTGGTAAGAGAGGCGGGCATGTAGCCTAGTGGTAGGAGAGGAGAGGGCATGTAGCCTAGTGATTGGAGAGGAGCGCATGTAGCCTAGTGGTAGAAGAGGTGAGGGCATGTAGCCTAGTGGTTGGAGAGGCGAGGCATGTAGCCTAGTGGTTGGAGAGGTGAGCGCATGTAGCCTAGTGGTTGGAGAGGTGAGGGCATGTAGCCTAGTGGTTGGAGGCGAGGCATGTAGCCTAGTGGTTGGAGAGGTGAGGGCATGTAGCCTAGTGGTAGGAGAGGTGAGGGCATGTAGCCTAGTGGTAAGAGAGGCGAGGGCATGTAGCCTAGTGGTAAGAGAGGCGAGGGCATGTAGCCTAGTGGTTGGAGAGGTGAGGGCATGTAGCCTAGTGGTAAGAGAGGCGAGGGCATGTAGCCTAGTGGTAGGAGAGGAGAGGGCATGTAGCCTAGTGGTAGGAGAGGGGAGGGCATGTAGCCTAGTGGTTGGAGAGGCGAGGGCATGTAGCCTAGTGGTTGGAGAGGCGAGGGCATGTAGCCTAGTGGTTGGAGAGGTGAGGGCATGTAGCCTAGTGGTAAGAGAGGTGAGGGCATGTAGCCTAGTGGTAAGAGAGGCGAGGGCATGTAGCCTAGTGGTAGGAGAGGAGAGGGCATGTAGCCTAGTGGTAGGAGAGGCGAGGGCATGTAGCCTAGTGGTAAGAGAGGCGAGGGCATGTAGCCTAGTGGTAGGAGAGGCGAGGGGATGTAGCCTAGTGGTAAGAGAGGCGAGGGCATGTAGCCTAGTGGTAAGAGAGGCGAGGGCATGTAGCCTAGTGGTAGAAGAGGCGAGGGCATGTAGCCTAGTGGTAAGAGAGGTGAGGGCATGTAGCCTAGTGGTAAGAGAGGCGAGGGCATGTAGCCTAGTGGTTGGAGAGGTGAGGGCATGTAGCCTAGTGGTAAGAGAGGCGAGGGCATGTAGCCTAGTGGTAGGAGAGGAGAGGGCATGTAGCCTAGTGGTCGGAGAGGGGAGGGCATGTAGCCTAGTGGTAAGAGAGGTGAGGGCATGTAGCCTAGTTGTAGGAGAGGTGAGGGCATGTAGCCTAGTGGTTGGAGAGGTGAGGGCATGTAGCCTAGTGGTAAGAGAGGTGAGGGCATGTAGCCTAGTTGTAGGAGAGGTGAGGGCATGTAGCCTAGTGGTTGGAGAGGTGAGGGCATGTAGCATAGTGGTAGGAGAGGCGAGGGCATGTAGCCTAGTGGTAAGAGAGGCGAGGGCATGTAGCCTAGTGGTTGGAGAGGCGAGGGCATGTAGCCTAGTGGTAAGAGAGGCGAGGGCATGTAGCCTAGTGGTAGGAGAGGCGAGGGCATGTAGCCTAGTGGTAGGAGAGGCGAGGGCATGTAGCCTAGTGGTTGGAGAGGCGAGGGCATGTAGCCTAGTGGTTGGAGAGGCGAGGGCATGTAGCCTAGTGGTTGGAGAGGCGAGGGCATGTAGCCTAGTGGTAGGAGAGGCGAGGGCATGTAGCCTAGTGGTTGGAGAGGCGAGGGCATGTAGCCTAGTGGTTGGAGAGGCGAGGGCATGTAGCCTAGTGGTAAGAGAGGAGAGGGCATGTAGCCTAGTGGTAAGAGAGGCGAGGGCATGTAGCCTAGTGGTAGGAGAGGAGAGGGCATGTAGCCTAGTGGTCGGAGAGGGGAGGGCATGTAGCCTAGTGGTAAGAGAGGTGAGGGCATGTAGCCTAGTTGTAGGAGAGGTGAGGGCATGTAGCCTAGTGGTTGGAGAGGTGAGCGCATGTAGCCTAGTGGTTGGAGAGGCGAGGGCATGTAGCCTAGTGGTTGGAGAGGCGAGGGCATGTAGCCTAGTGGTTGGAGAGGTGAGGGCATGTAGCATAGTGGTAAGAGAGGTGAGGGCATGTAGCCTAGTGGTTGGAGAGGCGAGGGCATGTAGCCTAGTGGTTGGAGAGGCGGCGCATGTAGCCTAGTGGTAGGAGGCGAGGGCATGTAGCCTAGTGGTAGGAGAGGCGAGGCATGTAGCCTAGTGGTTGGAGAGGCGAGAGCATGTAGCCTAGTGGTTGGAGAGGCGAGGCATGTAGCCTAGTGGTTGGAGAGGCGAGGGCATGTAGCCTAGTGGTAGGAGAGCGGGCATGTAGCCTAGTGGTTGGAGAGCGAGGCATGTAGCCTAGTGGTTGGAGAGGCGGGCATGTAGCCTAGTGGTAGGAGAGGCGAGGGCATGTAGCCTAGTGGTAAGAGAGTCGAGGGCATGTAGCCTAGTGGTAGAAGAGGCAAGGGCATGTAGCCTAGTGGTAAGAGAGGTGAGGGCATGTAGCCTAGTGGTAAGAGGCGAGGGCATGTAGCCTAGTGGTTGGAGAGGTGAGGGCATGTAGCCTAGTGGTAAGAGCGAGGGCATGTAGCCTAGTGGTAGGAGAGGAGAGGCATGTAGCCTAGTGATTGGAGAGGGAGCGCATGTAGCCTAGTGGTAGAAGAGGTGAGGGCATGTAGCCTAGTGGTTGGAGAGGCGAGGCATGTAGCCTAGTGGTTGGAGAGGTGAGCGCATGTAGCCTAGTGGTTGGAGAGGTGAGGGCATGTAGCCTAGTGGTTGGAGGGCGGGCATGTAGCCTAGTGGTTGGAGAGGTGAGGGCATGTAGCCTAGTGGTAGGAGAGGTGAGGGCATGTAGCCTAGTGGTAAGAGAGGCGAGGGCATGTAGCCTAGTGGTAGAGAGGCGAGGGCATGTAGCCTAGTGGTAAGAGAGGCGGGCATGTAGCCTAGTGGTAAGAGAGGTGAGGGGCATGTAGCCTAGTGGTAGAGAGGCGAGGGCATGTAGCCTAGTGGTAAGAGAGGTGAGGGCATGTAGCCTAGTGGTAAGAGAGCGAGGCATGTAGCCTAGTGGTAAGAGGCGAGGCATGTAGCCTAGTGGTAAGAGGCGAGGGCATGTAGCCTAGTGGTAAGAGAGGCGAGGGCATGTAGCCTAGTGGTAAGAGAGGTGAGGGCATGTAGCCTAGTGGTAAGAGAGCGGCGCATGTAGCCTAGTGGTAAGAGAGGCGGGGCATGTAGCCTAGTGGTAAGGAGGCGAGGGCATGTAGCCTAGTGGTAGGAGGCGGGGCATGTAGCCTAGTGGTAGGAGAGCGAGGGCATGTAGCCTAGTGGTTGGAGGAGGCGAGGGCATGTAGCCTAGTGTTTGGAGAGCGGGCATGTAGCCTAGTAGGTGGAGAGGTGAAGGCATGTAGCCTAGTGATTGGAGAGGGGAGCGCATGTAGCCTAGTGGTTGGAGAGGTGAGGGCATGTAGCCTAGTGGTTGGAGAGGTGAGGGCATGTAGCCTAGTGATTGGAGAGGGGAGCGCATGTAGCCTAGTGGTAGAAGAGGTGAGGGCATGTAGCCTAGTGGTAGGAGAGGCGAGGGCATGTAGCCTAGTGGTAGGAGAGGCGAGGGCATGTAGCCTAGTGGTTGGAGAGGCGAGGGCATGTAGCCTAGTGTTTGGAGAGGCGAGGGCATGTAGCCTAGTAGGTGGAGAGGTGAAGGCATGTAGCCTAGTGGTAGGAGAGGCGAGGGCATGTAGCCTAGTGGTTGGAGAGGCGAGGGCATGTAGCCTAGTGATTGGAGAGGTGAGGGCATGTAGCCTAGTGATTGGAGAGGGGAGCGCATGTAGCCTAGTGGTAGAAGAGGTGAGGGCATGTAGCCTAGTGGTAAGAGAGGTGAGGGCATGTAGCCTACTGGTAGGAGAGGTGAGGGCATGTAGCCTAGTGGTAGGAGAGGTGAGGGCATGTAGCCTAGCCGTAAGAGAGGCGAGGGCATGTAGCCTAGTGGTAAGAGAGGCGAGGGCATGTAGCCTAGTTGTAGGAGAGGCGAGGGCATATAGCCTAGTGGTTGGAGAGGTGAGCGCATGTAGCCTAGTGGTTGGAGAGGCGAGGGCATGTAGCCTAGTGGTTGGAGAGGCGAGGGCATGTAGCCTAGTGGTTGGAGAGGTGAGGGCATGTAGCATAGTGGTAAGAGAGGCGAGGGCATGTAGCCTAGTGGTTGGAGAGGCGAGGGCATGTAGCCTAGTGGTAAGAGAGGCGAGGGCATGTAGCCTAGTGGTAGGAGAGGCGAGGGCATGTAGCCTAGTGGTAGGAGAGGCGAGGGCATGTAGCCTAGTGGTTGGAGAGGCGAGGGCATGTAGCCTAGTGTTTGGAGAGGCGAGGGCATGTAGCCTAGTAGGTGGAGAGGTGAAGGCATGTAGCCTAGTGGTAGGAGGCGAGGGCATGTAGCCTAGTGGTTGGAGAGGCGGGCATGTAGCCTAGTGGTTGGAGCGAGGCATGTAGCCTAGTGGTAGGAGAGGCGAGGGCATGTAGCCTAGTGGTAAGAGAGGCGAGGGCATGTAGCCTAGTGGTAAGAGAGGTGAGGGCATGTAGCCTAGTGGTAGGAGGCGAGGGATGTAGCCTAGTGGTAAGAGAGGAGGGCATGTAGCCTAGTAGTAAGAGGCGAGGGCATGTAGCCTAGTGGTAGAAGAGGCGGGCATGTAGCCTAGTGGTAAGAGGCGAGGCATGTAGCCTAGTGGTAGGAGAGGCGGGCATGTAGCCTAATGGTAAGAGGCGAGGGCATGTAGCCTAGTGGTAGGAGAGGCGAGGGCATGTAGCCTAGTGGTAGGAGGCGAGGGCATGTAGCCTAGTGGTAAGAGAGGCGAGGGCATGTAGCCTAGTGGTAAGAGGCGGGCATGTAGCCTAGTGGTAGGAGAGGTGGCGCATGTAGCCTAGTGGTAAGAGAGGCGAGGCATGTAGCCTAGTGGTAAGAGAGGCGGGGCATGTAGCCTAGTGGTAAGAGGGTGAGGGCATGTAGCCTAGTGGTAAGAGGGCGAGGCATGTAGCCTAGTGGTAAGAGAGGCGGCGCATGTAGCCTAGTGGTAGGAGAGGTGAGCGCATGTAGCCTAGTGGTAAGAGAGCGGGGGCATGTAGCCTAGTGGTAAGAGAGGCGAGGGCATGTAGCCTAGTGGTAAGAGGGTGAGGGCATGTAGCCTAGTGGTAAGAGAGGCGGGCATGTAGCCTAGTGGTAAGAGAGGCGAGCGCATGTAGCCTAGTGGTAAGAGCGAGCGCATGTAGCATAGTGATCAGAGAGCGGCGCATGTAGCCTAGTGGTAGGAGAGGCGGGGCATGTAGCCTAGTGGTAAGAGAGCGGGGCATGTAGCCTAGTGGTAAGAGGCGAGGGCATGTAGCCTAGTGGTAGGAGAGGTGAGCGCATGTAGCCTAGTGGTAAGAGAGGCGAGGGCATGTAGCCTAGTGGTAAGAGGCGAGGCATGTAGCCTCGTGGTAAGAGGCGAGGGCATGTAGCCTAGTGGTAGAGAGGCGAGGGCATGTAGCCTAGTGGTAGGAGAGAGAGCGCATGTAACCTAGTGGTAGAGAGGCGAGCGCATGTAGCTAGTGGTAAGAGAGGCGGCGCATGTAGCCTAGTGGTAAGAGGCGAGGGCATGTAGCCTAGTGGTAGGAGAGGTGAGCGCATGTAGCCTAGTGGTAGAGAGCGGCGCAAGTAGCCTAGTGGTAAGAGGCGGCGCATGTAGCCTAGTGGTAGGAGAGGCGAGGGCATGTAGCCTGTGGTAAGAGAGCGAGGGCATGTAGCCTAGTGGTAGAGAGGCGAGGGCATGTAGCCTAGTGGTAGAGAGGCGAGGGCATGTAGCCTAGTGGTAAGAGAGGCGGGGCATGTAGCCTAGTGGTAAGAAGGTGAGGGCATGTAGCCTAGTGGTAGGAGCGAGGGATGTAGCCTAGTGGTAAGAGAGGCGGGCATGTAGCCTAATGGTAAGAGAGGCGAGGGCATGTAGCCTAGTGGTAGGAGAGGCGAGGCATGTAGCCTGAGTGGTAGGAGAGCGAGGGCATGTAGCCTAGTGGTAAGAGGCGAGGGCATGTAGCCTAGTGGTAAGAGAGGCGGGGCATGTAGCCTGAGTGGTAGGAGAGGTGAGCGCATGTAGCGTAGTGGTAAGAGAGGCGAGGGCATGTAGCCTAGTGGTAAGAGAGGTGAGGGCATGTAGCCTAGTGGTAAGAGAGGCGAGGGCATGTAGCCTAGTGGTAAGAGGGGTGAGGGCATGTAGCCTAGTGGTAAGAGAGGCGAGGGCATGTAGCCTAGTGGTAAGAGAGGCGAGCGCATGTAGCCTAGTGGTAAGAGAGGCGAGCGCATGTAGCATAGTGATCAGAGAGGCGAGCGCATGTAGCCTAGTGGTAGGAGAGGCGAGGGCATGTAGCCTAGTGGTAAGAGAGGCGAGGGCATGTAGCCTAGTGGTAAGAGAGGCGAGGGCATGTAGCCTAGTGGTAGGAGAGGTGAGCGCATGTAGCCTAGTGGTAAGAGGGCGGGCATGTAGCCTAGTGGTAAGAGAGGCGCGGGCATGTAGCCTCGTGGTAAGAGAGAGCGAGGGCATGTAGCCTAGTGGTAAGAGAGGCGGGCATGTAGCCTAGTGGTAGGAGAGGAAGAGCGCATGTAACCTAGTGGTAAGAGGCGGCGCATGTAGCCTAGTGGTAAGAGAGGCGGCGCATGTAGCCTAGTGGTAAGAGAGGCGAGGCATGTAGCCTAGTGGTAGGAGAGGTGAGCGCATGTAGCCTAGTGGTAAGAGGCGACGCAAGTAGCCTAGTGGTAAGAGGCGGCGCATGTAGCCTAGTGGTAGGAGAGGCGAGGGCATGTAGCCTAGTGGTAAGAGGCGAGGGCATGTAGCCTAGTGGTAAGAGAGGCGGGCATGTAGCCTAGTGGTAAGAGAGGCGAGGGCATGTAGCCTAGTGGTAAGAGGCGAGGGCATGTAGCCTAGTGGTAAGAGAGGCGTGGGCATGTAGCCTAGTGGTAGGAGAGGCGAGGGCATGTAGCCTAGTGGTAAGAGAGGCGGGGCATGTAGCCTAGTGGTAAGAGAGCGGGGCATGTAGCCTAGTGGTAGAGGCGGGTGTAGCCTAGTGGTAAGAGAGGCGAGGCATGTAGCCTAGTGGTAAGAGGCGGGGCATGTAGCTAGTGGTAAGAGGCGAGCGCATGTAGCCTAGTGGTAGAGGGCGAGGGCATGTAGCCTAGTGGTAAGAGAGCGAGGGCATGTAGCCTAGTGGTAAGAGAGGTGAGGGCATGTAGCCTAGTGATTGGAGAGGGGGCGCATGTAGCCTAGTGGTTGGAGAGGCGGGGCATGTAGCCTAGTGGTTGGAGAGGCGAGGGCATGTAGCCTAGTGGTAGAGAGGCGGGCATGTAGCCTAGTGGTTGGAGAGGCGAGGGCATGTAGCCTAGTGGTTGGAGGCGAGGGCATGTAGCCTAGTGGTAGGAGAGGCGGGGCATGTAGCCTGCAGTGGTAGAGAGGCGGGGCATGTAGCCTAGTGGTAAGAGGGTGAGGGCATGTAGCCTAGTGGTAGGAGAGGCGAGGGCATGTAGCCTAGTGGTAAGAGAGGCGGGCATGTAGCCTAGTGGTAGGAGAGGCGAGGGCATGTAGCCTAGTGGTTGGAGAGGTGAGGGCATGTAGCCTAGTGGTAAGAGAGGTGAGGGCATGTAGCCTAGTGGTAAGAGAGGCGAGGGCATGTAGCCTAGTGGTAAGAGAGGCGAGGGCATGTAGCCTAGTGGTAGGAGAGGTGAGGGCATGTAGCCTAGTGGTAAGAGAGGTGAGGGCATGTAGCCTAGTGGTAAGAGAGCGAGGGCATGTAGCCTAGTGGTAGAGCGAGGGCATGTAGCCTAGTGGTAAGAGGCGAGGGCATGTAGCCTAGTGGTTGGAGAGGTGAGGGCATGTAGCCTAGTGGTAAGAGAGGCGAGGGCATGTAGCCTAGAGGTAGGAGAGGAGAGGGCATGTTGCCTAGTGGTCGGAGAGGGGAGGGCATGTAGCCTAGTGGTAAGAGAGGTGAGGGCATGTAGCCTAGTTGTAGGAGAGGTGAGGGCATGTAGCCTAGTGGTTGGAGAGGTGAGGGCATGTAGCCTAGTGGTAAGAGAGGTGAGGGCATGTAGCCTAGTGGTTGGAGAGGTGAGGGCATGTAGCATAGTGGTAGGAGAGGCGAGGGCATGTAGCCTAGTGGTAAGAGAGGCGAGGGCATGTAGCCTAGTGGTTGGAGAGGCGAGGCATGTAGCCTAGTGGTAAGAGAGCGAGGGCATGTAGCCTAGTGGTAGGAGAGGCGGGGCATGTAGCCTAGTGGTAGGAGAGGCGAGGGCATGTAGCCTAGTGGTTGGAGAGGCGAGGGCATGTAGCCTAGTGGTTGGAGAGGCGAGGGCATGTAGCCTAGTAGGTGGAGAGGTGAAGGCATGTAGCCTAGTGGTAGGAGAGGCGAGGGCATGTAGCCTAGTGGTTGGAGAGGCGAGGGCATGTAGCCTAGTGGTTGGAGAGCGGGCATGTAGCCTAGTGGTAGGAGAGGCGAGGGCATGTAGCCTAGTGGTAAGAGAGCGAGGGCATGTAGCCTAGTGGTAAGAGGGTGAGGGCATGTAGCCTAGTGGTAAGAGGGTGAGGGCATGTAGCCTAGTGGTAAGAGGCGAGGGCATGTAGCCTAGTGGTAAGAGGGTGAGGGCATGTAGCCTAGTGGTAAGAGAGGCGAGGGCATGTAGCCTAGTGGTAAGAGGCGGCGCATGTAGCCTAGTGGTAAGAGAGGCGGCGCATGTAGCATAGTGATCAGAGGCGGCGCATGTAGCCTAGTGGTAGGAGGCGGGGCATGTAGCCTAGTGGTAAGAGAGGCGAGGGCATGTAGCCTAGTGGTAAAGAGAGGCGAGGGCATGTAGCCTAGTGGTAGGAGAGGTGAGCGCATGTAGCCTAGTGGTAAGAGAGCGAGGGCATGTAGCCTAGTGGTAAGAGAGGCGAGGGCATGTAGCCTCGTGGTAAGAGGCGGGGCATGTAGCCTAGTGGTAAGAGAGCGAGGGCATGTAGCCTAGTGGTAGGAGAGAAGAGCGCATGTAACCTAGTGGTAGAGAGGCGGCGCATGTAGCCTAGTGGTAAGAGGCGAATGTAGCCTAGTGGTAAGAGAGCGAGGGCATGTAGCCTAGTGGTAGGAGAGGTGAGCGCATGTAGCCTAGTGGTAAGAGAGCGAGCGCATAGTGGTAAGAGAGGCGGCGCATGTAGCCTAGTGGTAGGAGAGGCGAGGGCATGTAGCCTAGTGGTAAGAGAGCGAGGGCATGTAGCCTAGTGGTAAGAGAGGCAGGGCATGTAGCCTAGTGGTAAGAGGCGAGGGCATGTAACCTAGTGGTAAGAGAGGCGGGGCATGTAGCCTAGTGGTAAGAGAGTGAGGGCATGTAGCCTAGTGGTAGGAGAGGCGAGGGGATGTAGCCTAGTGGTAAGAGAGCGACATGTAGCCTAGTAGTAGAGAGGCGAGGGCATGTAGCCTAGTGGTAGAAGAGGCGAGGGCATGTAGCCTAGTGGTAAGAGAGATGTAGCCTAGTGGTAGGAGAGGCGAGGGCATGTTTAACCTAATGGTAAGAGAGGCGGGCATGTAGCCTAGTGGTAGGAGAGGCGAGGGGCATGTAGCCTAGTGGTAGGAGTCTCTCAGGCGGGGCATGTAGCCTAGTGGTAAGAGAGGCGAGGGCATGTAGCCTAGTGGTAAGAGGCGGGGGCATGTAGCCTAGTGGTAGGAGGTGAGCGCATGTAGCGTAGTGGTAAGAGGCGAGGGCATGGAGCCTAGTGGTAAGAGAGGTGAGGGCATGTAGCCTAGTGGTAAGAGAGAGCGAGGCATGTAGCCTAGTGGTAAGAGGGTGAGGGCATGTAGCCTAGTGGTAAGAAGGCGAGGGCATGTAGCCTAGTGGTAAGAGAGCGGGCATGTAGCCTAGTGGTAAGAGAGGCGAGGGCATGTAACCTAGTGGTAAGAGAGCGAGGGCATGTAGCCTAGTGGTAAGAGAGGTGAGGGCATGTAGCCTAGTGGTAGGAGAGCGAGGGATGTAGCCTAGTGGTTTCCGAGGGCATGTAGCCTAGTAGTAAGAGAGGCGAGGGCATGTAGCCTAGTGGTAGAAGAGGCGAGGGCATGTAGCCTGAACAGTGGTAAGGGCGAGGCATGTAGCCTAGTGGTAGGAGAGGCGGGGGCATGTAGCCTAATGGTAAGAGAGGCGAGGCATGTAGCCTAGTGGTAGGAGAGGCGAGGGCATGTAGCCTAGTGGTAGGAGAGCGAGGGCATGTAGCCTAGTGGTAAGAGGCGAGGGCATGTAGCCTAGTGGTAAGAGAGGCGAGGCATGTAGCCTAGTGGTAGGAGAGGTGAGCGCATGTAGCGTAGTGGTAGAGAGGCGAGGGCATGGAGCCTAGTGGTAAGAGGTGAGGGCATGTAGCCTAGTGGTAAGAGGGCGATGTAGCCTAGTGGTAAGGGGTGAGGGCATGTAGCCTAGTGGTAAGAGCGAGGGCATGTAGCCTAGTGGTAAGAGGCGAGCATGTAGCCTAGTGGTAGAGAGAGGCGGCGCATGTAGCATAGTGATCAGAGGCGAGCGCATGTAGCCTAGTGGTAGGAGAGCGAGGCATGTAGCCTAGTGGTAAGAGGCGAGGGCATGTAGCCTAGTGGTAAGAGAGGCGGGGCATGTAGCCTAGTGGTAGAGAGGTGAGCGCATGTAGCCTAGTGGTAGAGAGGCGAGGGCATGTAGCCTCGTGGTAAGAGGCAGGGCATGTAGCCTAGTGGTAGAGAGGCGAGGGCATGTAGCCTAGTGGTAGAGAGCGCATGTAACCTAGTGGTAAGAGAATGCGATGTAGCCTAGTGGTAAGAGGGCATGTAGCCTAGTGGTAGGAGAGGTGAGCGCATGTAGCCTAGTGGTAAGGAGAGGCGAGGGCATGTAGCCTAGTGGTAAGAGAGCGAGGCATGTAGCCTAGTGGTAGGAGAGGCGAGGCATGTAGCCTATGGTAGCCATGTAGCCTAGTGGTAAGAGAGGCGAGGCATGTAGCCTAGTGGTAAGAGAGGCGGGCATGTAGCCTAGTGGTAAGAGAGGCGAGGGCATGTAGCCTAGTGGTAAGAGGGCATGTAGCCTAGTGGTAGGAGAGGCGGGGCATGTAGCCTAGTGGTTGGATGTAGCCTAGTGGTAAGAGGGCGGGGCATGTAGCCTAGTGGTAAGAGAGGCGAGGGCATGGCCTAGTGGTAAGAGAGCGAGGGCATGTAGCCTAGTGGTAAGAGAGGCGAGGGCATGTAGCCTAGTGGTAGGAGAGGCGAGGGCATGTAGCCTAGTGGTAGAGGCGAGGGCATGTAGCCTAGTGGTTGGGCGGGCATGTAGCCTAGTGGTAGAGAGGCGAGGGCATGTAGCCTAGTGGTAGGAGAGGCGAGGGCATGTAGCCTAGTGGTTGGAGAGGCGAGGGCATGTAGCCTAGTGGTAGGAGAGGTGGTAGGGCATGTAGCCTAGTGGTAAGAGGCGAGGGCATGTAGCCTAGTGGTAAGAGGGTGAGGCATGTAGCCTAGTGGTAGAGAGGCGAGGCATGTAGCCTAGTGGTAAGAGAGGCGGGCATGTAGCCTAGTGGTAGAGGTGGCGAGGGCATGTAGCCTAGTGGTAGAGAGGTGAGGGCATGTAGCCTAGTGGTAGGAGGCGAGGGCATGTAGCCTAGTGGTAGGAGAGCGAGGGCATGTAGCCTAGTGGTCAGGGCATGGAGTGGTAGAGGCGAGGGCATGTAGCCTAGTGGTAGAGAGGCGAGGGCATGTAGCCTAGTGGTAAGAGAGGCGAGGGCATGTAGCCTAGTGGTAGAGAGGTGAGGCATGTAGCCTAGTGGTAGGAGAGGTGAGGGCATGTAGCCTAGTGGTAGAGAGGCGAGGGCATGTAGCCTAGTGGTAGAGAGGCGAGGCATGTAGCCTAGTGGTTGGAGGCGAGGCATGTAGCCTAGTGGTAGGAGAGGTGGTAGCGCATGTAGCCTAGTGGTAAGAGGGCATGTAGCCTAGTGGTAAGAGAGGCGAGGCATGTAGCCTAGTGGTAGGAGAGGCGAGGCATGTAGCCTAGTGGTAGAGAGGCGAGGGCATGTAGCCTAGTGGTAAGAGAGGCGAGGGCATGTAGCCTAGTGGTAGGAGAGGCGGGCATGTAGCCTAGTGGTAAGAGAGCGTGGTAGGGCATGTAGCCTAGTGGTAAGAGGGTGAGGGCATGTAGCCTAGTGGTAGGAGAGGTGAGGGCATGTAGCCTAGTGGTAAGGAGAGGTGAGGGCATGTAGCCTAGTGGTAAGAGAGGCGAGGGCATGTAGCCTAGTGGTAGAGAGGCGGGGGCATGTAGCCTAGTGGTAGAGGCGAGGGCATGTAGCCTAGTGGTAGGAGAGAGGCGAGGGCATGTAGCCTAGTGGTAGGAGAGGCGAGGCATGTAGCCTAGTGGTAGGAGAGGCGAGGGCATGTAGCCTAGTGGTAAGAGAGGCGAGGGCATGTAGCCTAGTGGTAAGAGAGGCGAGGGCATGTAGCCTAGTGGTAGGAGAGGTGAGCGCATGTAGCGTAGTGGTAAGAGAGGCGAGGGCATGGAGCCTAGTGGTAAGAGAGGTGAGGGCATGTAGCCTAGTGGTAAGAGAGGCGAGGGCATGTAGCCTAGTGGTAAGAGGCGAGGCATGTAGCCTAGTGGTAAGAGAGGCGAGGGCATGTAGCCTAGTGGTAAGAGAGGCGAGCGCATGTAGCCTAGTGGTAGGAGGCGCGCATGTAGTGATCAGAGCGAGGGCATGTAGCCTAGTGGTAGGAGGCGAGGGCATGTAGCCTAGTGGTAAGGAGAGGGCATGTAGCCTAGGGTGTAGCCTAGTGGTGGTAGGAGAGGTGAGGCATGTAGCCTAGTGGTGGAGGCGAGGCATGTAGCCTCGTGGTAAGAGGCGAGGGCATGTAGCCTAGTGGTAAGAGAGGCGAGGGCATGTAGCCTAGTGGTAGGAGAGGCAGCGCATGTAACCTAGTGGTAAGAGAGGTGAGGGCATGTAGCCTAGTGGTAAGAGAGGCGAGGGCATGTAGCCTAGTGGTAGCCATGTAGCCTGTGGTAAGAGAGGCGAGGGGCATGTAGCCTAGTGGTAAGAGAGGCGAGGGCATGTAGCCTAGTGGTAAGAGAGGCGAGGGCATGTAGCCTAGTGGTAGGAGAGGCATGAGGGCATGTAGCCTAGTGGTAAGAGGTGAGGGCATGTAGCCTAGTGGTAAGAGAGGCGAGGGCATGTAGCCTAGTGGTAAGAGAGGCGAGGGCATGTAGCCTAGTGGTAAGAGAGGCGGGCATGCGGTAGAGGCATGTAGCCTAGTGGTAAGAGAGGCGAGGGCATGTAGCCTAGTGGTAAGAGAGGGCATGTAGCCTAGTGGTAAGAGAGCGGGGCATGTAGCCTAGTGGTAAGAGAGCGAGGGCATGTAGCCTAGTGGTAAGAGAGGCGAGGGCATGTAGCCTAGTGGTAAGAGAGGCGGGCATGTAGCCTAGTGGTAGGAGAGGCGAGGCATGTAGCCTAGTGGTAAGAGGCGAGGGCATGTAGCCTAGTGGTAGAGAGGCAGGGCATGTAGCCTAGTGGTAAGAGAGGCGAGGCATGTAGCCTAGTGGTAGGAGAGGCGAGGGCATGTAGCCTAGTGGTAGAGAGGCGAGGGCATGTAGCCTAGTGGTAAGAGAGCGCGCATGTAGCCTAGTGGTAAGAGAGGCGGGGCATGTAGCCTAGTGGTAAGAGAGGCGAGGGCATGTAGCCTAGTGGTAAGAGAGGCGAGGGCATGTAGCCTAGTGGTAAGAGAGGCGAGCGCATGTAGCCTAGTGGTAAGAGAGGCGAGGGCATGTAGCCTAGTGGTAAGAGAGGCGAGGGCATGTAGCCTAGTGGTAAGAGAGGTGAGGGCATGTAGCCTAGTGATTGGAGAGGGGAGCGCATGTAGCCTAGTGGTTGGAGAGGCGAGGGCATGTAGCCTAGTGGTTGGAGAGGCGAGGGCATGTAGCCTAGTGGTAGGAGAGGCGAGGGCATGTAGCCTAGTGGTTGGAGAGGCGAGGGCATGTAGCCTAGTGGTTGGAGAGGCGGGCATGTAGCCTAGTGGTAGGAGAGGCGAGGGCATGTAGCCTAGTGGTAAGAGAGGCGAGGGCATGTAGCCTAGTGGTAAGAGAGGTGAGGGCATGTAGCCTAGTGGTAGGAGAGGCGAGGGCATGTAGCCTAGTGGTAAGAGAGGCGAGGGCATGTAGCCTAGTGGTAGGAGAGGCGAGGGCATGTAGCCTAGTGGTTGGAGAGGTGAGGGCATGTAGCCTAGTGGTAAGAGAGGTGAGGGCATGTAGCCTAGTGGTAAGAGAGGCGAGGGCATGTAGCCTAGTGGTAAGAGAGGCGAGGGCATGTAGCCTAGTGGTAGAGAGAGGTGAGGGCATGTAGCCTGGTGGTAGGGCAGAGAGGCGAGGGCATGTAGCCTAGTGGTAAGAGAGGCGAGGGCATGTAGCCTAGTGGTAAGAGAGGCGAGGGCATGTAGCCTAGTGGTTGGAGAGGCGAGGGCATGTAGCCTAGTGGTAAGAGAGAGGCGAGGGCATGTAGCCTAGTGGTAGGAGAGGTGAGGGCATGTTGCCTAGTGGTCGGAGAGGGAGGGCATGTAGCCTAGTGGTAAGAGAGGTGAGGGCATGTAGCCTAGTTGTAGGAGAGGTGAGGGCATGTAGCCTAGTGGTTGGAGAGGTGAGGGCATGTAGCCTAGTGGTAAGAGAGGTGAGGGCATGTAGCCTAGTGGTTGGAGAGGTGAGGGCATGTAGCCTAGTGGTAGGAGAGGCGAGGGCATGTAGCCTAGTGGTAAGAGAGGCGAGGGCATGTAGCCTAGTGGTTGGAGAGGCGAGGGCATGTAGCCTAGTGGTAGAGAGGGCATGTAGCCTAGTGGTAGGAGAGGCGAGGGCATGTAGCCTAGTGGTAGGAGAGGCGAGGGCATGTAGCCTAGTGGTTGGAGCGAGGCATGTAGCCTAGTGGTTGGAGAGGCGAGGGCATGTAGCCTAGTGGTAGGAGAGGCGAGGGCATGTAGCCTAGTGGTAAGAGAGGCGAGGGCATGTAGCCTAGTGGTAGGAGAGGCGAGGGCATGTAGCCTAGTGGTTGGAGAGGCGAGGGCATGTAGCCTAGTGGTTGGAGAGGTGAGGGCATGTAGCCTAGTGGTTGGAGAGGCGAGGGCATGTAGCCTAGTGGTAGGAGAGGCGAGGGCATGTAGCCTAGTGGTTGGAGAGGCGAGGGCATGTAGCCTAGTGGTTGGAGAGGCGAGGGCATGTAGCCTAGTGGTAGGAGAGGCGAGGGCATGTAGCCTAGTGGTAAGAGAGGCGAGGGCATGTAGCCTAGTGGTAAGAGAGGTGAGGGCATGTAGCCTAGTGGTAGGAGAGGCGAGGGGATGTAGCCTAGTGGTAAGAGAGGCGAGGGGATGTAGCCTAGTGGTAAGAGAGGCGAGGGCATGTAGCCTAATGGTAAGAGAGGCGAGGGCATGTAGCCTAGTGGTAGAAGAGGCGAGGGCATGTAGCCTAGTGGTAAGAGAGGCGAGGGCATGTAGCCTAGTGGTAGGAGAGGCGAGGGCATGTAGCCTAGTGGTAAGAGAGGCGAGGGCATGTAGCCTAGTGGTAGGAGAGGCGAGGGCATGTAGCCTAGTGGTTGGAGAGGCGAGGGCATGTAGCCTAGTGGTTGGAGAGGCGAGGGCATGTAGCCTAGTGGTAGGAGAGGCGAGGGCATGTAGCCTAGTGGTAGAAGAGGCGAGGGCATGTAGCCTAGTGGTAAGAGAGGAGGGCATGTAGCCTAGTGGTAGCGGGGGCATGTAGCCTAGTGGTAAGAGAGGCGAGGCATGTAGCCTAGTGGTAGGAGAGGCGAGGCATGTAGCCTAGTGGTAAGAGAGCGAGGGCATGTAGCCTAGTGGTAGGAGAGGCGAGGGCATGTAGCCTAGTGGTAGGAGAGGCGAGGGCATGTAGCCTAGTGGTAAGAGAGGCGAGGGCATGTAGCCTAGTGGTAAGAGAGGCGAGGGCATGTAGCCTAGTGGTAGGAGAGGTGAGCGCATGTAGCCTAGTGGTAAGAGAGGCGAGGGCATGTAGCCTAGTGGTAAGAGAGGCGAGGGCATGTAGCCTAGTGGTAAGAGAGGCGAGGGCATGTAGCCTAGTGGTAAGAGAGGCGAGGGCATGTAGCCTAGTGGTAAGAGAGGCGAGGGCATGTAGCCTAGTGGTAGGAGAGGCGAGCGCATGTAGCCTAGTGGTAAGAGAGGCGAGCGCATGTAGCCTAGTGGTAAGAGAGGCGAGCGCATGTAGCCTAGTGGTAGGAGAGGCGAGGGCATGTAGCCTAGTGGTAAGAGAGGCGAGGGCATGTAGCCTAGTGGTAAGAGATGTAGCCTAGTGGTAAGAGAGGCGAGGGCATGTAGCCTCGTGGTAAGAGAGGCGAGGGCATGTAGCCTAGTGGTAAGAGAGGCGAGGGCATGTAGCCTAGTGGTAGGAGAGGCGAGCGCATGTAACCTAGTGGTAAGAGAGGCGAGCGCATGTAGCCTAGTGGTAAGAGAGGCGAGCGCATGTAGCCTAGTGGTAAGAGAGGCGAGGGCATGTAGCCTAGTGGTAGGAGAGGTGAGCGCATGTAGCCTAGTGGTAAGAGAGGCGAGCGCATGTAGCCTAGTGGTAGAGAGGCAGCGCATGTAGCCTAGTGGTAGAGGCGAGGGCATGTAGCCTAGTGGTAAGAGAGGCGAGGGCATGTAGCCTAGTGGTAAGAGGGCGAGGGCATGTAGCCTAGTGGTAAGAGAGGCGAGGCATGTAGCCTAGTGGTAAGAGAGGCATGTAGCCTAGTGGTAAGAGAGGCGAGGCATGTAGCCTAGTGGTAGGAGAGGCGAGGGCATGTAGCCTAGTGGTAAGAGAGGCGAGGGCATGTAGCCTAGTGGTAAGAGAGGCGAGGGCATGTAGCCTAGTGGTAAGAGAGGCGAGGGCATGTAGCCTAGTGGTAAGAGAGGCGAGCGCATGTAGCCTAGTGGTAAGAGAGGCGAGGGCATGTAGCCTAGTGGTAAGAGGGGTGAGCCAGCAGCAGGAGGGTTACCTGTTCTAATCCCGGGTCAGACAGGAAAAGTTGGGAAGTGAGCAGGCTACCAAAGGGTTGCTGGTATCAAATCCTAGCTACCATTGCTTGCTTTTGTGCCCTTGAACAAGGCACTTAACCCCCCACTACAACAGCTCCCTGGGCACCCAGTCTGGCAGCCCCCGCACCTCTCCTCCAAAAAAACGGTATATGTGTGTGTCTTTCAGAGGGGTTGGGTTAATAGCGGAAGTCAAATTTTGGTTGGACCTTGTGTGCAATCGACCAATAAAGTGATCTTAATTACAATGCAATTTAGATTTTTTTTCAAATTGATTTGGAATTCAAATTATATCTAACGTTTTTACGGAGTGCTCAATGTTTTGTATTTAGTCTTGGGTATTTGCCATTGTTGTAGTTGTAGTTATATCCGATAGGTGTCGCTGCTGTCCTATTTTATTATAGGGATCTGAGTGTTATTATAAGGACCGTTAATGACAATTCTAAGGACCCCTAGTTGGTCATTTACACCCCTGTTGACTATACTATTCACAGTTGATGTTCAAAAGGGACAAATTAATTTAAATTGACATTGCAAATCAAATTGACATCTCAATTGCTTTGCTATATGGCTCATGACAGAAATGACATGACACCAAATGATGAATCATCTCCATAATTCCATTTGATGAATCATCTAAACAATCACAAATCTGCCTTTGTGTTTATAGCTGTAAGTGAAACTGTTAGTTTTGCATAATATAAACACTGACCCGGGTCGGGGCAAAGCTCGAGCGCGTCATCGGCAGGTAGGTGGGGTTTAACGGGGCTGATTATTTACGGTACTTTTTTGCAGCAGCAGAGCTCTCCGGGATGGCATAAGAGAGTGGCTATTACTACGGGAGGAGAAAACCTACCGAATGAAAGACAGCGTCGTCCCCTCGGCGATGGCACGACTAGAGTTGTTTTTGTTCACGTCTCTAGCTCGCATTTCGTCTGGGAATTCTGCTTCATTTATTGGCTATTCCTGATCCTGTACTCCAACCGACACCTCCAATTATGGATTGCACTGAAGTTCCACCTTTTGTATTTTTGCGTCAAGACAATCGGGCGAAATAAGAGGAAACGATCCAGGACTGCTGTGAGCTATTATCCATTCCGGACTGTTCTCCATATATAGACAAGACTCGTTGAGAAATACAAGCGTGAACGGATTTTGGTAGGCTATTTTGTTTCAATCCTCGGGTGCAATATTCAGGATATTCCATTGGTTTACGCGTAAAGGACATGGACACAAGGTGTTTTAGCTACCTGTAGTTAGAATAGATGCCTTCGTGTTGTCAAGTTTGGCTATTAACGGCCTGAGATGATATAACTGCAGTTTAGGTGATTGCTTGGTCTTTTAGGAATAGTGCGCTGCTGTAGTTAAACCCTTTTTATCAGCTGATCACCTTTAGGGTTTCAGAAATACCCTTTTGTTCATTTTGACAACAGAAAACCCATTTATTTCAATTCAAATGCATTTCATATGAACGCAAGTAACCTATTCTGAGCTGCTGTGTACAGTTGTAGGCTATAACTTGGAAACAAATCTCCCCACCTCACTAGCAAGGTGACAGTAGGAGGAGGGTTGCAGAGTTCTCTGTAACAGAACGACCATAGCCATGGCTCTGCCCGATAACACCCCCAGCATTCCTTTAGGGGAAGCAGTCATCTTCCCTGAGATAGTAGAGCTGAACGTGGGCGGCCAGGTGTACATCACTCGCTACTCAACCCTCGTCAGCGTACCAGACTCTCTCCTGTGGGAGATGTTTAGCAGGAAATCCACCAAAGGGCTGGCAAGGGACACCAAGGGCCGTTTCTTCGTGGACCGGGATGGTTTCCTGTTCCGGTATATTCTGGACTACATGAGAGATCAGCAGCTGGTGCTCCCTGACCACTTCCCAGAGCGGAGTCGCCTGCAGCGGGAGGCTGAGTTCTTCAACCTACCTGAGCTCATAAAGATCCTGGCGCCCAAACTCAGCAAGCAGAACTCGCTGGGCGACGAGGGGTGTCAGAGTGACCCGGAGGACTCCTCGCCGGGCATCGACACCGGGCGCAACCTGGCCTCGTTGGGCACTGCCGCCTGCGCCAGTCTGGTCCCCAGTGGAGACGGTAAACGCTCGGGATTCATCACCATCGGTTATCGCGGCTCCTATACATTGGGGCGCGACAGCCAGACCGACGCCAAGTTCAGACGTGTTGCTCGCATTATGGTCTGTGGCAAGACGTCGCTGGCAAAAGAGGTGTTTGGGGAGACGCTGAACGAGAGCCGGGACCCGGACCGACCCCCAGAGCGCTACACGTCACGCTACTACCTCAAATTCACCTTCCTGGAGCAGGCCTTTGACAAGCTGGCAGACGCCGGGTTTCACATGGTGGCCTGTAACTCCACGGGGACCTGCGCCTTCGCTCACGAGCAGACGGACGACAAGATCTGGACCAGCTACACTGAATACGTGTTCTACCGTGAGTGAGGTCATCATCAGCCCTGGTCCCCGGTCCCCCTAGTGGTCCCCAGCATCCAGCCTCCTCTACCCTCGTCTCCCTGTATCCAGTCCTGGGTACCCTCGTCTCCCTGTATCCAGTCCTGGGTCCCCTCGTCTCCCTGTATCCAGTCCTGGGTCCCCTTGCATCCCTGGATCCCCTCGTCTCCCTGTATCCAGTCCTGGGTCCCCTTGCATCCCTGGATCCCCTCGTCTCCCTGTATCCAGTCCTGGGTCCCCTTGCATCCCTGGATCCCCTCGTCTCCCTGTATCCAGTCCTGGGTCCCCTCGTCTCCCTGTATCCAGTCCTGGATCCCCTCGTCTCCCTGTATCCAGTCCTGGATCCCCTCGTCTCCCTGTATCCAGTCCTGGATCCCCTCGTCTCCCTGTATCCAGTCCTGGGTCTCCCTGTATCCAGTCCTGGGTCCCCTTGTCTCCCTGTATCCAGTCCTGGGTCCCCTCGTCTCCCTGTATCCAGTCCTGGATCCCCTCATCTCCCTGTATCCAGTCCTGGATCCCCTCGTCTCCCTGTATCCAGTCCTGGATCCCCTCGTCTCCCTGTATCCAGTCCTGGATCCCCTCGTCTCCCTGTATCCAGTCCTGGATCCCCTCGTCTCCCTGTATCCAGTCCTGGGTCCCCTCGTCTCCCTGTATCCAGTCCTGGGTCCCCTCGTCTCCCTGGATCCCCTTGTCTCCCTGTATCCAGTCCTGGGTCCCCTCGTCTCCCTGTATCCAGTCCTGGGTCCCCTTGCATCCCTGGATTCCCTCGTCTCCCTGTATCCAGTCCTGGATCCCCTCGTCTCCCTGTATCCAGTCCTGGGTCCCCTTGCATCCCTGGATCCATCAATTATTCCCTTGCCTCCTGGACCCCAGCCCCTGCCCCCCATCCCCTGCCCCCTGGCTCTTTGGCCCCCTTAGTGCTCCCTAGCCCCCAGCCCTGGATTCCTGCTTCAAGCACCCCTGCCTCCAACCAGCCGTCCCCTCTCTCCATATTTCTCTCTCACCCATCAGCTGTAATCCTTACCACCTCTGCGGTCCCCTCTCCTGATCCAGCTATAACCCAACCATTGCCCCAGCACCAAGCCTCAGAGACCTGACCACAGCCCCCCTAACCATCCTACAGAGACTGCTCCCCCCTCCCCACCCTCCATGTACTGTCCTTCCTCTTGTATGTAGTATCTGCCTTGGTGAAGCACAATGCTGTGTGTAAAAGAGCTTGTTTAGTCCAGTTCAGGTCCTGCCTGGTCTGTACCTTTAGCAGGCTGGAGGGGCCAATTGGAAAAGGGCCTAGATTGAAGTACTATTTTGTTCTGAATCTCTCCAACAGACCCTCCTACTCCTCTGAACTATAATGGCCAAATAATGTGACATCTAAGCAGCCTAGAGGAATGAGAGAGAGAGAGAGTGGCCAGCCGGGCACAAACAAGAGCAAAGTGTCACACAAAACGAAATGTCTTTCATTTCCTTCTTCCCCTCTTCTTATTTTCCTTATATGTCTGAGACCAAACTGTTGGGAAAGGGGCCGTTCACGTTTACCATTCAAATGGGGTGGCAGGTTGCCTAGTGGTTAGAGTGTAGAGGCGGCAGGTTGCCTAGTGGTTAGAGTGTAGAGGCGGCAGGTTGCCTAGTGGTTAGAGTGTAGAGGCGGCAGGTTGCCTAGTGGTTAGAGCGTTGGACTAGTAACTGAAAGGTTGCAAGATCGAATCCCCGAGCTGACACGGTGAATATCTGTCGTTCTGCCCCTGAACAGGTAGTTAACCCACTGTTCCTAGGCCGTCATTGAAAAATAAGAACTTGTTCTTAACTGACTTGCCTAGTTAAAGAAAGGTAAAATAAAAAAATGATTATGTTTTTCTTGTAAAGATAACGCCTCACCTTTTGTTAAGTCTCTGCTTGTGAAGACAACCAGCTTACATGATGCCACCTTGTCTCACAAAAAAGAACTCCTTATAAGGTAAAAGAAGATCTATATGGACCATCAATATCCTCTCGAGCTGTTCATGTATATATTCTTTAGGACAACCCAGGTATTTGCATTCTAGAGGGGATCCTTAATGCTAGAAAAACAATGCTGGGTCTTGTCCGAGAGTCAAAGCTAACAAACAAGGGGAAAAGATCAAGTTGTGTGTTTGACTGCAAGAAAGAGAAATAAATGGTTTTAGTACAGAGTGGTTTTAGTACAGGGTGAGGGTTTGTCGGAAATGGCACCCTATCCTCTATATAGTGCACTACTTTTGACCAAAGCCCTATGCAGGCCCTGGTCAAAAGTAGTGCACTACATGGGGAATAGGGTGGTTGAAGTGTGTTATTTGATTGTTCGATGGAGTGTTGAGAATTCTAATGGCCCATGGCCCATGCCTGGAAGACCAGAGGAGATGTGAAGTGTTACATCACAATGTCCACAGAACCTCTCCTACCCATCCTCGTACTCTTCCTCCTCCTCTCATCTTGGTTTTTATACCGCCTCTCTGTTTTTTACTTTCTTCAAACGGTATCATTTTTACAGGGATACGATTGTTATTGAAAGCCCACAGCGTTTTGGCTCTTAGCCCTCTTCTGAAACTGGTTTACATCAATGAAGGACAATCCCTTTTCTCATTGGAGTGTGTTTTTACTCTATCTATCCCAAACTCTTCTATTCAGTTCAGTATTCCACTTTTAAGCTCTTTGATATTTGGTAGCTTTCATTGACTGTAATGTGTACACCCATGAGAAGGAGAGAGGTTTACGCCATTACCAGCCAAAGAACGACATTCTCCCAAAACTCTAGCAGCTAAACAACAGTATAGGACATGGATATTGTGCATATTTTTGAGGGAATGTTGTAGTACAGTTGATTCCTGATAAGTGCACCTCTTGTAAGTGCAAAATCACTGGTTAGTGTCGTCAGTACAGTCACACCAGTTGTATTTTAGGAATTGACTGTAGTAGGACTGAACAGTAATTGTACCCACAGCAACTATAACCACAGTAACAGAAGAAAGTGTGTGAATGGTTAAGTGGTATGGGGTAATATTCAGGTATACCCTCAGGGCAAGTCTGCATATCAACAACAACCTCACAACTTCAACCAACAGTACCTCAGTAGGTCAAATAAAGCTTGAGAATCATCTCCAATACCAAGAAACACTAATTATCTGAAAAGGCTAAACTTGTACCAGTAATAATCAATGGATCAACTAGTAATATGACTTGTAAACTATATGACTTGTAAAGTACAGAATATTCTCCCTGACAAAGAGAAACTCTTGTTAAAGAAACTGCCTTGACGGTTCGGTAGACAGTGATTTTAATGTGAGTGAAGGTGTGAAGAAGACATTCTGAATACCTGACGGATGATCAATCTTTTATCGGATATCGCTAGAGTATGATAGCACATTCTTAGAGTATGATGGCACATTCTTAGAGTATGATAGCACATTCTTAGAGTATGATAGCACATTCTTAGAGTATGATGGCACATTCTTAGAGTATGATGGCACATTCTTAGAGTATGATAGCACATTCTTAGAGTATGATGGCACATTCTTAGAGTATGATGGCACATTCTTAGAGTATGATGGCACATTCTTAGAGTATGATGGCACATTCTTAGAGTATGATGGCACATTCTTAGAGTGTGATGGCACATTCTTAGAGTGTGATGGCACATTCTTAGAGTGTGATGGCGCGTTCTTCGAGTGTGATGGCGCGTTCTTCGAGTGTGATGGCGCGTTCTTCGAGTGTGATGGCGCGATGGCACGTTCTTCGAGTGTGATGGCACGTTCTTCAAGTGTGATGGCACGTTCTTCAAGTGTGATGGCACGTTCTTCGAGTGTGATGGCACAATGCGTCGTCAATGTCAGCTTCAGTGTCGATGTCACAAGTCAAACGTAGACCAAACAGCAATGGGGGGGGAGACATGTTTGTCATACAGGGTGTACTGTATACCTACGGTTGCTGTACCTACTAAATGTTTGGAAACATAATTAGTGTGTGACTTTCTTTTCATAGCTTACTCTCCGTTAATCAGAACCTCTACAAAACAGTTTTTGGGTGTGTGTCAGCATATTCCTCTTGTTATACAGCAGACAAAAGGAAAATGTAGTCTGTCAATTCAAATGTGTTAATTATCTTCAATTACACATCCTTTTATGAATTGTTTTAGTAACTAACTAGGGTGACATATTTCAGTAGAGTTGTGTACGCTCCCATTGATATTATTATTATTGTTGTAACTGAAAAGTGTTAAAAGAATATAAAATATTTCACAAGTAAATCCTTTCAAATGTTCATGTTTTTATAAATGTAACTGTATACTTCCAAGACTTTCCACCTCTTTCTGTCTGTCTCTCTTTCTTAATTAGACCTGAATATACCGTAGTAACCTAGTATCAGTCAGACACCAGACATTACTAATTAGACCTCAATATATATACTGTAGTAACCTAGTATCAGTCAGACACCAGACATTACTAATTAGACCTCAATATATATATACTGTAGTAACCTAGTATCAGTCAGACACCAGACATTACTAATTAGACCTCAATATATATATACTGTAGTAACCTAGTATCAGTCAGACACCAGACATTACTAATTAGACCTGAATATACCGTAGTAATCTAGTATCAGTCAGACACCAGACATTACTAATTAGACCTCAATATACTGTAGTAACCTAGCATCAGTCAGACACCAGACATTACTAATTAGACCTCAATATATATACTGTAGTAACCTAGTATCAGTCAGACACCAGACATTACTAATTAGACCTGAATATACCGTAGTAATCTAGTATCAGTCAGACACCAGACATTACTAATTAGACCTCAATATATATATACTGTAGTAACCTAGTATCAGTCAGACACCAGACATTACTAATTAGACCTGAATATACCGTAGTAATCTAGTATCAGTCAGACACCAGACATTACTAATTAGACCTGAATATACCGTAGTAACCTAGCATCAGTCAGACACCAGACATTACTAATTAGACCTCAATATATATACTGTAGTAACCTAGTATCAGTCAGACACCAGACATTACTAATTAGACCTCAATATATATACTGTAGTAACCTAGTATCAGTCAGACACCAGACATTACTAATTAGACCTCAATATACCGTAGTAATCTAGTATCAGTCAGACACCAGACATTACTAATTAGACCTCAATATATATATACTGTAGTAACCTAGTATCAGTCAGACACCAGACATTACTAATTAGACCTGAATATACCGTAGTAATCTAGTATCAGTCAGACACCAGACATTACTAATTAGACCTCAATATACTGTAGTAACCTAGCATCAGTCAGACACCAGACATTACTAATTAGACCTCAATATATATACTGTAGTAACCTAGTATCAGTCAGACACCAGACATTACTAATTAGACCTGAATATACCGTAGTAATCTAGTATCAGTCAGACAACAGACATTACTAATTAGACCTCAATATATATATACTGTAGTAACCTAGTATCAGTCAGACACCAGACATGACTAATTAGACCTCAATATATATACTGTAGTAACCTAGCATCAGTCAGACACCAGACATTACTAATTAGACCTGAATATACCGTAGTAATCTAGTATCAGTCAGACACCAGACATTACTAATTAGACCTGAATATACCGTAGTAATCTAGTATCAGTCAGACACCAGACATTACTAATTAGACCTGAATATACCGTAGTAATCTAGTATCATTCAGACACCAGACATTACTAATTAGACCTCAATATACTGTAGTAACCTAGTATTAGTCAGACACCAGACATTAATAATTAGACCTCAATATACTGTAGTAACCTAGTATTAGTCAGACACCAGACATTAATAATTAGACCTCAATATACTGTAGTAACCTAGTATTAGTCAGACACCAGACATTAATAATTAGACCTCAATATACTGTAGTAACCTAGTATTAGTCAGACACCAGACATTAATAATTAGACCTCAATATACTGTAGTAACCTAGTATTAGTCAGACACCAGACATTAATAATTAGACCTCAATATACTGTAGTAACCTAGTATTAGTCAGACACCAGACATTAATAATTAGACCTCAATATACTGTAGTAACCTAGTATTAGTCAGACACCAGACATTACTAATTAGACCTCAATATACTGTAGTAACCTAGTATTAGTCAGACACCAGACATTAATAATTAGACCTCAATATACTGTAGTAACCTAGTATTAGTCAGACACCAGACATTACTAATTAGACCTCAATATACTGTAGTAACCTAGTATTAGTCAGACACCAGACATGAATAATTAGACCTCAATATACTGTAGTAACCTAGTATTAGTCAGACACCAGACATTACTAATTAGACCTCAATATACTGTAGTAACCTAGTATCAGTCAGACACCAGACATTAATAATTAGACCTCAATATACTGTAGTAACCTAGTATCAGTCAGACACCAGACATTAATAATTAGACCTCAATATACTGTAGTAACCTAGTATCAGTCAGACACCAGACATTAATAATTAGACCTCAATATACTGTAGTAACCTAGTATTAGTCAGACACCAGACATTAATAATTAGACCTCAATATACTGTAGTAATCTAGTATTAGTCAGACACCAGGTATTAATTAACATAGTTGTTGTTGAGTGATAGCCAGGCCAGGTAGATTGCAAACAGGGATCACTGGTTTCCATCGAAACAGAGAAAACGAAGTCTCTGATTTTTCTCCCATTATATACAGTCAAGAGTCTCTGTATGTTTCTCCCATTGAATACAGTCAACAGTCTCTGTATTTTTCCCCCATTGAATACAGTCAACAGTCTCTGTATTTTTCCCCCATTGAATAGTCAACAGTCTCTGTATTTTTCCCCCATTGAATACAGTCAACAGTCTCTGTATTTTTCCCCCATTGAATAGTCAACAGTCTCTGTATTTTTCCCCCATTGAATAGTCAACAGTCTCTGTATTTTTCCCCCATTGAATAGTCAACAGTCTCTGTATTTGTCTCCCATTGAATACAGTCAACAGTCTCTGTATTTTTCTCCCATTGAATACAGTCAACAGTCTCTGTATTTTTCTCCCATTGAATACAGTCAACAGTCTCTGTATTTTACTCCCATTGAATACAGTCAACAGTCTCTGTATTTTTCTCCCATTGCCCTCTCTGATGTTCAAACAGCAAGATGTACCACTTGTGGGCGACGAAATTGGACAACTATCCATGTCCTGAGGATGTCAGGAAATGCCTTCAAAACCAGCCACTAGGGGCAAAGTGAGCGCTATTAGCATCAAGTAGGCTTGGGATCAGAAGGCTGGGTGTTTGATCCCGGTTGTGGACACTGGTTTTTATTTCTGGTTTCAACCCTATCCCAAACCCTTAACCATTTGGAATGAGTGCCTAAACTTAACCTTTAACTTTGAAAGTTGACGTTTGGAGAAATGGAACGATACAGAGCAGCAGGAGAACGTGGCTGAACATCTCATTTTGACGAGACTGTGAGATCTTGTTGGATGGTGTTGACTTGTGTGTGATGTGTGAAATAGATTTGAATTTTTTTTCTCACAATTAAGTATGAATCCACTCAACCCTTGTTATGTAAAGTGAGGTGAGTGAGTCTATTAAGTATGAATCAAGTCAATGAATCATAACCTTTATATAAAGTGAGGTGAGTGAGTCTATTAAGTATGAATCAAGTCAATGAATCATAACCTTTATATAAAGTGAGTAAGTCATAAATATTTTAAATGGCTTCAATGTCGGAAGCTCTCAAAATATTCTCAGTCTGGCGCTCGCTCGCACGCACGCACACACACACACGCACACGCACACACACACACACACGTTAAAATCTTTGTGCTGCCTCTCTCTTCTAGATCTTTCTATTTTTGGATGACGGCGGTGGAATCCTCTATAGTGTTGTCACAGTGCCTGGAACGTTTTTCCGACCAATCCAAACTGAGTCTGGAGTTAATGAGGGGGTGGTATGAGTGTGGGTTTGGTCTCGTCAGTGAGTGACTGCACATCCACATCGTAGTGTAAAATGCCACAGCAAGCCGTTAGTTGCAAGGTGCAGAAGCACATTGAGGGACTTTCAGAAGGTAGTGTTCATGCTACAGGTCTATACCTCTGTGGTTAACGATGAGGCTCAGCGGTCAACGGTAATTACTTTGCTACTATTGGTCTATTTATTGCCTTACCTCCTTACTCCATTACCACACACTGTATACAGACTGTCTATAATGTTATTGACTGTATGTTTGTTTATTCCTATGTGTAACTCTGTGTTGTTGTTTTTGTCGCACTGCTTTGCTTTATCTTGGCCAGGTCACAGTTGTAAATTAAAACTTGTTCTCAACTGGCCTACCTGGGGAAAAAAACACTGTTGATGTAATAGTGTCACTTAGATACGATGAAGCTATCCCGGATGGTGATCTAAAGCCGGTTTGAAAAGTCTAGCATGTTTGGTTGTGAGCCATATAGTGAGCAGGTGTGAACAGTCACCAGAATACCATGTCATGATCGTACAATAAAGACATCGTATCATGCATGGTTCTTATCTACCTTTTTTAATATACTGTCCAGAATCTTGTACGGTAAGATAGTTACACTAAGCATGCATTTATAACACTGTGTCATCTACCTCCTCTTTCTGTTATTATATTTCTCACCTTCTCGGTCTTCACATGTCCTTCAGAACACAACATGTGAGAGGCGGAGTGTTATAGAGTGTTCCGGAATCTACTGGAATGTAGCTATAGAGTGCTCTAGAGTGTTGCTATTAGAGCCCTCTAGCACCAGGCAACATTAGTACTGGTGCTCTATGTGTGGAGTAGAGAGAGCCAGGGACACAGTAGGCCTTATACTGTAGCTTAGCCTTGAAAGTCCCTGAGCCAGAGAGAGATGAGGCCCCGTGCATCTTCAGGACAACATGCCTTCAGCAGTCAGCTTCAATCTCTGTGTTTGCGGAACAAATTACACCCTGTTCCCTATGTCGTTCCCATATAGCTCTGGTCAAAGGTAGTGTACTAAATATGGAATAGGGTGCCATACACGCAGTGGGATCCTCATTTCCCCTGCCAGATAAGCCACAGTTAGAGAAGGAAAGAGGGAATACACAGAAATAGGTATACACATAGAGGGAATAAATATACACACAGAGGGAATAGATATACACACAGAGGGAATAGATATACACATAGAGGGAATAGATATACACACAGAGGGAATAGATATACACACAGATGGAATAGATATACACACAGAAGGAATAGATATACACATAGAGGGAATAGATACACATAAAGGGAATAAATATACACACAGAGGGAATATATATACACAGAGGGAATAGATATACACACAGAAGGAATAGATATACACAGAGGGAATAGATATACACACAGAGGGAATAGATACACACAGAGGGAATAGATACACACAGGGAATAGCTATACACAGAGGGAATATATATACACAGAGGGAATAGATATACACAGAGGGAATAAATATACACACAGGGGGAATAGATATACACAGAGGGAATAGATATACACAGAGGGAATAGATATACACAGAGGGAATAGATATACACAGAGACGGAATAGATATACACAGAGAGGGAATAGATACACACAGAGAGGGAATAGATACAGTGGGGCAAAAAATAATTTAGTCAGCCACCAATTGTGCAAGTTCTCCCACTTAAAAAGATGAGAGAGGACTGTAATTTTCATCATAGGTACACTTCAACTATGACAGACAAAATTAGAAAAAAATTCCAGAAAAACACATTGTAGAACTCTATACAGTGCACTACTTTAGACCAGAGCTCTATATCGTGCACTACTTTAGACCAGAGCCCTATATAGTGCACCACTTTAGACCAGAGCCCTATATAATAGTGCACTACTTTAGACCAGAGCCTTATATAGTGCACCACTTTAGACCAGAACCCTATATAGTGCACTACTTTAGACCAGAGCCCTATATAGTGCACCACTTTAGACCAAAGCCCTATATAGTGCACTACTTTAGACCAGAGCCTTACATAGTGCACCACTTTAGACCAGAGCCCTATATAGTGCACTACTTCAAACCTGAGCCCTATATAGTGCACTACTTCAGACCTGAGCCCTATATAGTGCACTACTTCAGACCTGAGCCCTATATAGTGCACTACTTCAGACCTGAGCCCTATATAGTGCACTACTTCAGACCTGAGCCCTATATAGTGCACTACTTCAGACCTGAGCCCTATATAGTGCACTACTTCAGACCTGAGCCCTATATAGTGCACTACTTCAGACCTGAGCCCTATATAGTGCACTACTTCAGACCTGAGCCCTATATAGTGCACTACTTCAGACCTGAGCCCTATATAGTGCACTACTTCAGACCTGAGCCCTATATAGTGCACTTCTTCAGACCTGAGCCCTATATAGCGCACTGCAAGGCAACATGTTTATTCAACAAGGTCTGTGTATGTTCTTCTGTAAGACTTCATAGGGTAGATGTTTATTCATGAAGACAAATAGCTACACTCTCTCTCCTTCCAGGGTAATATTATAGCTACTCTCTCTCCTTCCAGGGTAATATGATAACTACTCTCTCTCTCCTTCCAGGGTAATATTATAATGACTCTCTCTCTCCTTCCAGGGTAATATTATAGCTACTCTCTATCCCCTTCCAGTGTAAAATTATAACTACTCTCTATCCCATTCCAGGGTAATATTATAGCTACTCTCTCTCTCCTTCCAGGGTAATATTATAACTACTCTCTCTCTCCTTCCAGGGTAATATTATAGCTACTCTCTCTCCCCTTCCAGGGTAATATTATAGCTACTCTCTATCCCCTTCCAGTGTAAAATTATAACTACTCTCTATCCCATTCCAGGGTAATATTATAGCTACTCTCTCTCTCCTTCCAGGGTAATATTATAACTACTCTCTCTCTCCTTCCAGGGTAATATTATAGCTACTCTCTCTCCCCTTCCAGGGTAATATTATAGCTACTCTCTATCCCCTTCCAGTGTAAAATTATAACTACTCTCTCTCTCCTTCCAGGGTAATATTATAGCTACTCTCTATCCCCTTCCAGTGTAAAATTATAACTACTCTCTATCCCATTGCAGGGTAAAATTATAACTACTCTCTATCCCATTCCAGGGTAATATTATAGCTACTCTCTCTCTCCTTCCAGGGTAATATTATAACTACTCTCTCTCTCCTTCCAGGGTAATATTATAGCTACTCTCTCTCCCCTTCCAGGGTAATATTATAGCTACTCTCTATCCCCTTCCAGTGTAAAATTATAACTACTCTCTCTCTCCTTCCAGGGTAATATTATAGCTACTCTCTATCCCCTTCCAGTGTAAAATTATAACTACTCTCTATCCCATTCCAGGGTAAAATTATAACTACTCTCTATCCCATTCCAGGGTAATATTATAACTACTCTCTCTCTCCTTCCAGGGTAATATTATAGCTACTCTCTCTCTCCTTCCAGGGTAATATTATAGCTACTCTCTCTCTCCTTCCAGGGTAATATTATAACTACTCTCTATCCCCTTCCAGGGTAATATTATAGCTACTCTCTCTCCTTCCAGGGTAATATTATAACTACTCTCTCTCTCCTTCCAGGGTAATATTATAGCTACTCTCTATCCCCTTCCAGGGTAATATTATAACTACTCTCTATCCCCTTCCAGGGTAATATTATAGCTACTCTCTCTCCTTCCAGGGTAATATTATAACTACTCTCTCTCTCCTTCCAGGGTAATATTATAGCTACTCTCTCTCTCCTTCCAGGGTAATATTATAACTTCTCTCTCTCCTTCCAGGGTAAAATTATAGCTACTCTCTCTCTCCTTCCAGGGTAATATTATAACTACTCTCTATCCCCTTCCAGGGTAATATTATAGCTACTCTCTATCCCCTTCCAGGGTAATATTATAGCTACTCTCTATCCCCTTCCAGGGTAATATTATAACTACTCTCTATCCCCTTTCAGGGTAATATTATAGCTACTCTCTATCCCCTTCCAGGGTAATATTATAACTACTCTCTATCCCATTCCAGGGTAATATTATAGCTACTCTCTCTCTCCTTCCAGGGTAATATTATAACTACTCTCTATCCCCTTCCAGTGTAAAATTATAACTACTCTCTATCCCATTCCAGGGTAATATTATAGCTACTCTCTCTCTCCTTCCAGGGTAATATTATAACTACTCTCTATCCCCTTCCAGGGTAATATTATAACTACTCTCTCTCTCCTTCCAGGGTAATATTATAACTACTCTCTCTCTCCTTCCAGGGTAATATTATAACTACTCTCTATCCCCCCTTCCAGGGTAATATTATAGCTACTCTCTATCCCCTTCCAGGGTAATATTATAACTTCTCTCTATCCCATTCCAGGGTAATATTATAGCTACTCTCTCTCTCCTTCCAGGGTAATATTATAACTACTCTCTCTCTCCTTCCAGGGTAATATTATAGCTACTCTCTCTCTCCTTCCAGGGTAATATTATAACTACTCTCTATCCCCTTCCAGGGTAATATTATAACTACTCTCTCTCTCCTTCCAGGGTAATATTATAACTACTCTCTATCCCATTCCAGGGTAATATTATAACTTCTCTCTCTCCTTCCAGGGTAATATTATAACTACTCTCTATCCCATTCCAGGGTAATATTATAGCTACTCTCTCTCTCCTTCCAGGGTAATATTATAACTACTCTCTATCCCCTTCCAGGGTAATATTATAACTACTCTCTATCCCCTTCCAGGGTAATATTATAACTACTCTCTCTCTCCTTCCAGGGTAATATTATAACTACTCTCTCTCTCCTTCCAGGGTAATATTATAGCTACTCTCTATCCCCTTCCAGGGTAATATTATAACTACTCTCTATCCCCTTCCAGGGTAATATTATAGCTACTCTCTATCCCATTCCAGGGTAATATTATAGCTACTCTCTCTCTCCTTCCAGGGTAATATTATAACTACTCTCTATCCCCTTCCAGGGTAATATTATAGCTACTCTCTCTCCTTCCAGGGTAATATTATAACTACTCTCTATCCCCTTCCAGGGTAATATTATAACTACTCTCTCTCTCCTTCCAGGGTAATATTATAACTACTCTCTCTCTCCTTCCAGGGTAATATTATAACTACTCTCTCTCTCCTTCCAGGGTAATATTATAGCTACTCTCTTTCCCCTTCCAGGGTAATATTATAACTACTCTCTCTCTCCTTCCAGGGTAATATTATAGCTACTCTCTATCCCCTTCCAGTGTAAAATTATAACTACTCTCTCTCTCCTTCCAGGGTAATATTATAGCTACTCTCTCTCTCCTTCCAGGGTAAGAGCGTCTGCTAAATGACTTAAATGTAATGTAAATGATATTATAACTACTCTCTCTCTCCTTCCAGGGTAATATTATAGCTACTCTCTATCCCCTTCCAGGGTAATATTATAACTACTCTCTCTCTCCTTCCAGGGTAATATTATAACTACTCTCTCTCTCCTTCCAGGGTAATATTATAACTACTCTCTATCCCCTTCCAGGGTAATATTATAGCTACTCTCTATCCCCTTCCAGGGTAATATTATAACTACTCTCTCTCTCCTTCCAGGGTAATATTATAACTACTCTCTCTCTCCTTCCAGGGTAATATTATAACTACTCTCTATCCCCTTCCAGGGTAATATTATAGCTACTCTCTATCCCCTTCCAGGGTAATATTATAACTACTCTCTCTCTCCTTCCAGGGTAATATTATAGCTACTCTCTATCCCCTTCCAGGGTAATATTATAGCTACTCTCTATCCCCTTCCAGGGTAATATTATAGCTACTCTCTATCCCCTTCCAGGGTAATATTATAACTTCTCTCTCTCCTTCCAGGGTAATATTAAATGGAGTTGTTGTGGTCCATTTGAAGTCTTCCAAGAGGCATGGCTGTGTGTGATTCTGATTCTTATTATCATGTCAATGAGGTCGCTCAGTCAGCGTTTGGTTCTAGGCTGATATTACTGCCACAGAGTAGCCTACTGCAGACCTGCTCGGCATATGCATGCACAACACACACACACACCCACACAAAACACACACCTCTCAGTCAACACATGTACATTCGTAGTGGTCAGGAATAGCCTCAGTGGATAAAGACTGAGGACTGCATGTAAGGTTAACGAAGCTTCAAGATCTAAGGCTAATCTCACTAATTGGTCGCTTATTTTCTCTCTCGCTCTTTCTTCTCTCCTCTCCCTCTCTCTTTCGTGTCAGTCTTTCATCTTTTAAGGCCAGGCCACTTAGAAATGCATTAGCAAACAAATAAACAATCTATTTGACTCCTCTCTCTCTCTCCCTCTCTCTGTTTCTCTCTCTCTCTCTCTCTCTCTCTCTCTGTCTCGCTCTCTCTCCCTCTCTCTCTCCCTCGCTCTCTCTCTCTCCCTCTCTCTCCCTCTCTCTCCCTCTCTCTCCCTCTCCCTCTCTCCCTCCCTCACACAGACTGACACTCCTCTGTTTTCTCACACAGACTGATACTACTGTTTCCTCATACAGACTGACACCACTGTTTCCACACAGATTGACACCACTGTTTCCACACAGATTGACACCACTGTTTACACACAGATTGACACCACTGTTTACACACAGATTGACACCACTGTTTCCACACAGATTGACACCACTGTTTACACACAGATTGACACCACTGTTTCCACACAGACTGACACCACTGTTTCCACGCAGACTGACACTCCGCTGTTTCCTCACAGACTGACACCACTGTTTCCTCACACCGATCGACACCACTGTTTCCACGCAGACTGACACTCCGCTGTTTCCTCACAGACTGACACCACTGTTTCCACACAGATTGACACTACTGTTTCCTCACACAGACTGACACCACTGTTTCCACACAGACTGACACCACTGTTTCCACACAGACTGACACTACTGTTTCCTCATACAGACTGACACCACTGTTTCCTCATACAGACTGACACTCTGCTGTTTCCTCACACAGACTGACACTCCTCTAGTGGCAGGACGGAGGTTTCTGAGCTGTCACAGAACATATTGGTCTTATAACACACTGGGGACACTGACATGCAAGGTCATGGGTTTATAGAGAGAGAGAGAGAGAGAGGCTGCTCATTAAACATCACTGACTGATAAAGCGGTGTGTCTTTGCGGTCCAGTAACACCAGATGTTAGAATGCTGAATGTCATTCTGGTGACAGCTTTCCCTCTCTCTGATTTTATCTTTCTGTCTCCCCACTGTCTCTCCTTCCCTCCATCTCTCATTTTTTCTCTCTCCCCTCTCTTCCTCTCTCTCCTAGACACGGTAGTTATGGCCAGGAGTGCGACCCATCATGGATTTGTGCCTGTACAAAGCGCAGAGACACAATTAAAGAGCATCCATTAGTGCTGTGATTACAGTGGCCCTAGCCCTCTGAAACCTGACAGATACATCACACAGACATGGATGGAGAGAGAGAAATGAAGAGGTACTGTGAGGACAGGATACTGTGAGGGCATGGTACTGTGAGGGCAGGATACTGTGAGGGCAGGATACTGTGAGGGCAGGATACTGTGAGGGCAGGATACTGTGAGGGCAGGGTACTGTGAGGACAGGATACTGTGTACTAAATGTCTTCTATATTATACTATAATATATCGTTAGGGTTCAAATCTAGGAGGAGAGTAGTGGGGTTGGATACTGTACTGTATTAGTAGAACAGTAGGCTTGGGCGAAAGTTAGCTGAGCTCCTGAGAGACATAGAATCCACTGTAGGAGTAGAACGGCCACATATCAAATCAAATGTTATTAGTCGCATGAGCCGAATACAACAGGTGTTGACCTTACAGGGAAATGCTTACTTAAAATGAGCCACCTAACCAGCAATGCAGTTTAAAAGAATACGGATAAGAATAAGAGATAAAAGTAACAAGTAATTAAAGAGCAGCAGTAAAATAACAACAGCAAGACTATATACAGGGGGTACTGGTACATATTCAATGTGGAGACTATATACAGGGGGTACTGGTACATATTCAATGTGGAGACTATATACAGGGGGTACTGGTACATATTCAATGTGGAGACTATATACAGGGGGGTACGGTTCAGATTCAATGTGGAGACTATATACAGGGGGTACTGGTACATATTCAATGTGGAGACTATACACAGGGGGTACTGGTACATATTCAATGTGGAGACTATATACAGGGGGTACTGGTGCATATTCAATGTGGAGACTATATACAGGGGGTACTGGTACATATTCAATGTGGAGACTATATACAGGGGGTACTGGTACATATTCAATGTGGAGACTATATACAGGGGTTACTGGTACATATTCAATGTGGAGACTATATACAGGGGGTACCGGTACAGATTCAATGTGGAGACTATATACAGGGGGGTACCGGTACAGAGTCAATGTGGAGGCTATATACAGGGGGTACCGGTACAGAGTCAATGTGGAGGCTATATACAGGGGGGTACCGGTACAGAGTCAATGTGGAGGCTATATACAGGGGGTACCGGTACAGAGTCAATGTGGAGGCTATATACAGGGGGTACCGGTACAGAGTCAATGTGGAGGCTATATACAGGGGGGTACCAGTACAGAGTCAATGTGGAGGCTATATACAGGGGGTACCGGTACAGAGTCAATGTGGAGGCTATATACAGGGGGTACCGGTACAGAGTCAATGTGGAGGCTATATACAGGGGGTACCGGTACAGATTTAACGTGCGGGGGCAATGGTTAGTTGAGGTAGTATGTACATGTAAGTAGAGTTTTTAAAGTGACAACATCTATGCATAGGAGATTGCATCATCTGTGGATTTGTTGGGGCGATATGAAAATTGGAGTAGGTCTAGGGTTTCTGGGAGGATGGTGTTGATGTAAGCCATGACCAGCCTTTCAAGGCACTTCATGGCTACAGACGTGAGGGTTACAGGTTGGTAGTCGTTTATGCAGGTTACCATAGTGTTTTTAGGTATTGGGACTATGGTGGTCTGCTTAAAACATGTTGGTATTACAGACTCGAACAGGAAGAGGATGAAAATGTCAGTGAAGATGCCAGTTGGTCAGCGCATGCTCGCAGTACACATCCTGGTAATCCATCTGGCCCAGCGGCCTTGTGAATGTTGACCGGTTTAAAGGTCTTACTCACATCGGCTGCGGAGACCGTGATCACACAGTCTTCCGGAACAGCTGGAGCTCTCATGCATGTTTCAGTGTTATTTGCCTCGAAGCGAGCATAGAAGTCGTTTAGCTCATCTGGCAGGCTCGTGTCACTGGGCAGCTTTCGGCTGTGCTTCCCCTTGTAGTCTGTAATGGTTTGCAAGCCCTGCCACATCCGACGAGCTTCAGAGCTGGTGTAGCACGATTCAATCTTAGTCCTGTATTGACGCTTTGCCTGTTTGATGGTTCGTCAGAGGGCATAGCGGGATTTCTTATAAGCTTCCGGGTTAGAGTCCCGGTCCTTGAAAGTGGCAGCTCTAGCCTTTAGCTTAGTGTGGATGCTGCCTGTAATCCATTGCTTCTGGTTGGGGTATGTACGTACGGCGTCATCGATGCACTTATTGATGAAGCCAATGACTGATGTGGTATACTCCTCAATGCCATTGGATGAATCCCAGAACATATTCCAGTCTGTGCTAGCAAAACAGTCCTGTAGCTTAGCATCTGTTTCATCTGACCACTTTATTATTGATCTTGTCACTGGTGCTTCCTGCTTGAACTTTTTCTTGTAAGGAGGATAGAATTATTGTCATATTCCCCAAATGTAGGGCGAGGGAGAGCTTCGTACGCGTCTCTTTGTGTGGAGTATTTTTCCTCTGGATGCACATTTAACATGCTGATAGAAATTTGGTCAAACTGATTTAAGTTCCCCTGCATTTAAGTCTCCGGCTACTTGGAGCGCCGCCTCTGGGTGAGCGTTTTCTTGTTTGCTTATGGTGGAATACAGCTCATGTAATGCTATCTTAGTGCCAGCCTCTGACTGTGGTAGTATGTAAACAGCTACAAAGAATACAGATTGTTTACAAACAGCTACAAAGAAACCAGCTGTTTACAAAAATACATAGTCTGCCGCCCCTTGTCTTACCAGACGCCTCTGTTCTATCCTGCCGGCACATCGTATAACCAGCCAGCTGTGTGTTGATGTTGTCGTCGTTCAGCTATGACTCCGTGAATCATAAGATGTTACAGTTTTTAATGTCCCATTGGTAGTTTAATCTTCAGTGTAACTCGTCTATTTTATTGTCCAAACATTGCATGTTTGCTAGCAGAATGGAGGATAGTGGGGGTTTATTCAATCGCTTGCGAATTCTCAGAAGGCAGACAGACCTTTGGCTCCTCTTTGGTCGCCTCTTCTTCACGCAGATCACGGGGATCAGGGCCTGCTCCCGAGGAAGCAGCGTATCCTCAGCATCGGGCTCGTCAGAGTCGTGAAAGGAAAAAGGATTCTGCTAGTCCGTGGAGAGTAATCGCAGTCCTGATGTCTAGAAGTTATTTTTGGTCATAAGAGACGGTAGAGGCAACATTATGTACAAAATAGATAAAACAATAAGTTACAAACAACGCAAATAAGCAAACAAAAAAACACAATCGGCTGGGGGCACGTAAAATGTCTGCCATCTTCTCCGGCACCATCTTATACTGTAGCAGTAGTAGTAGTACTAGTAGAGTTATAGTGCAGTAGTAGAACAGTAGAGTTATACTGTAGTAGTATTAGAACAGTATAGTTATACTGTAGTAGTAGTAGTAGTACTAGTAGAGTTATAGTGCAGTAGTAGAACAGTAGAGTTATACTGTAGTAGTATTAGAACAGTATAGTTATACTGTAGTAGTAGTAGTAGTACTAGTAGAGTTATAGTGCAGTAGTAGAACAGTAGAGTTATACTGTAGTAGTATTAGAACAGTATAGTTATACTGTAGTAGTAGTAGTAGTACTAGTAGAGTTATAGTGCAGTAGTAGAACAGTAGAGTTATACTGTAGTAGTATTAGAACAGTAGAGTTATACTGTAGTAGTATTAGAACAATAGAGTTATACTGTAGTAGTATTAGAACAGTAGAGTTATACTGTAGTAGTATTAGAACAGTAGAGTTATACTGTAGTAGTATTAGAACAGTAGCGTTATACTGTAGTAGTATTAGAACAGTAGAGTTATACTGTAGTAGTACTAGTAGAGTTATAGTGCAGTAGTAGAACAGTAGAGTTATACTGTAGTAGTATTACACCAGTAGAGTTATACTGTAGTAGTAGTAGTAGTACTAGTAGAGTTATAGTGCAGTAGTAGAACAGTAGAGTTATACTGTAGTAGTATTAGAACAGTATAGTTATACTGTAGTAGTAGTAGTAGTACTAGTAGAGTTATAGTGCAGTAGTAGAACAGTAGAGTTATACTGTAGTAGTATTAGAACAGTAGAGTTATACTGTAGTAGTATTAGAACAATAGAGTTATACTGTAGTAGTATTAGAACAGTAGAGTTATACTGTAGTAGTATTAGAACAGTAGAGTTATACTGTAGTAGTATTAGAACAATAGAGTTATACTGTTGTAGTATTAGAACAGTAGAGTTATACTGTAGTAGTATTAGAACAGTAGAGTTATACTGTAGTAGTAGTAGTAGTACTAGTAGAGTTATAGTGCAGTAGTAGAACACTAGAATTATACTGTAGTAGTATTAGAACAGTAGAGTTATACTGTAGTAGTAGTACTAGTAGAGTTATAGTGTAGTAGTATTAGAACAGTAGAGTTATACTGTAGTAGTATTAGAACAGTAGAGTTATACTGTAGTAGTAGTAGTAGTACTAGTAGAGTTATAGTGCAGTAGTAGAACAGTAGAGTTATACTGTAGTAGTATTAGAACAGTAGAGTTATACTGTAGTAGTAGTAGTAGTACTAGTAGAGTTATAGTGCAGTAGTAGAACAGTAGAGTTATACTGTAGTAGTATTAGAACAGTAGAGTTATACTGTAGTAGTATTAGAACAATATAGTTATACTGTAGTAGTATTAGAACAGTAGAGTTATACTGTAGTAGTATTAGAACAGTAGAGTTATACTGTAGTAGTATTAGAACAATAGAGTTATACTGTAGTAGTATTAGAACAGTAGAGTTATACTGTAGTAGTATTAGAACAGTAGAGTTATACTGTAGTAGTAGTAGTAGTACTAGTAGAGTTATAGTGCAGTAGTAGAACACTAGAGTTATACTGTAGTAGTATTAGAACAGTAGAGTTATACTGTAGTAGTAGTACTAGTAGAGTTATAGTGTAGTAGTATTAGAACAGTAGAGTTATACTGTAGTAGTATTAGAACAGTAGAGTTATACTGTAGTAGTAGTAGTAGTACTAGTAGAGTTATAGTGCAGTAGTAGAACAGTAGAGTTATACTGTAGTAGTATTAGAACAGTAGAGTTATACTGTAGTAGTAGTAGTAGTACTAGTAGAGTTATAGTGCAGTAGTAGAACAGTAGAGTTATACTGTAGTAGTATTAGAACAGTAGAGTTATACTGTAGTAGTAGTAGTAGTACTAGTAGAGTTATAGTGCAGTAGTAGAACAGTAGAGTTATACTGTAGTAGTATTAGAACAGTAGAGTTATACTGTAGTAGTAGTAGTAGTACTAGTAGAGTTATAGTGCAGTAGTAGAACAGTAGAGTTATACTGTAGTAGTATTAGAACAGTATAGTTATACTGTAGTAGTAGTAGTAGTACTAGTAGAGTTATAGTGCAGTAGTAGAACAGTAGAGTTATACTGTAGTAGTATTAGAACAATAGAGTTATACTGTAGTAGTATTAGAACAGTAGAGTTATACTGTAGTAGTATTAGAACAGTAGAGTTATACTGTAGTACTATTAGAACAGTAGAGTTATACTGTAGTAGTATTAAAACAATAGAGTTATACTGTAGTAGTATTAGAACAGTAGAGTTATATTATAGTATTAGAACAGTAGAGTTATAATGTAGTAGTATTAGAACAGTAGAGTTATATTATAGTATTAGAACAGTAGAGTTATACTGTAGTAGTATTAGAACAGTAGAGTTATACTGTAGTAGTATTAGAACAGTAGAGTTATACTGTAGTATTAGAACAGTAGAGTTATACTGTAGTAGTATTAGAACAGTAGAGTTATACTGTAGTATTAGAACAGTAGAGTTATACTGTAGTAGTATTAGAACAGTAGAGTTATATTATAGTATTAGAACAGTAGAGTTATACTGTAGTAGTATTAGAAGAGTAGAGTTATACTGTAGTAGTATTAGAACAGTAGAGTTATATTATAGTATTAGAACAGTAGAGTTATACTGTAGTAGTATTAGAACAGTAGAGTTATACTGTAGTAGTATTAGAACAGTAGAGTTATATTATAGTATTAGAACAGTAGAGTTATACTGTAGTAGTATTAGAACAGTAGAGTTATACTGTAGTATTAGAACAGTAGAGTTATACTGTAGTAGTATTAGAACAGTAGAGTTATACTGTAGTAGTATTAGAACAGTAGAGTTATACTGTAGTAGTATTAGAACAGTAGACTTATACTGTAGTAGTATTAGAACAGTAGAGTTATATTATAGTATTAGAACAGTAGAGTTATACTGTAGTAGTATTAGAACAGTAGAGTTATACCGTAGTAGTATTAGAACAGTAGAGTTATACCGTAGTAGTATTAGAACAGTAGAGTTATACTGTAGTAGTAGTAGAACAGTAGAGTTATACTGTAGTAGTATTAGAACAGTAGAGTTATACTGTAGTAGTATTAGAACAGTAGAGTTATACTGTAGTAGTATTAGAACAGTAGAGTTATACCGTAGTAGTATTGGAACAGTAGAGTTATACTGTAGTAGTAGTAGAACAGGTGTTGCTGCCTCTGTACCCCTGTCCTCTTATGTCCTCTCCTCTTCTGTCCTGCCCTGTCCCTCTTCTGTCCTGCCCTGTCCTGCCCTGTCCCTCTTCTGTCCTGCCCTGTCCCTCTTCTGTCCTGCCCTGTCCTCTCCTCTCCTGTCCTGCCCTGTCCCTCTTCTGTCCTGCCCTGTCCTCTCCTCTCCTTCCCTGCCCTGTCCTCTCCTGTCCTGTCCTGCCCTGTCCCTCTTCTGTCCTGCCCTGTCCTCTCCTCTCCTTCCCTGCCCTGTCCTCTCCTCTCCTGTCCTGCCCTGTCCCTCTTCTGTCCTGCCCTGTCCTCTCCTTCCCTGCCCTTTCCTCTCCTCTCCTGTCCTGCCCTGTCCCTCTTCTGTCCTGCCCTGTCCTCTCCTCTCCTCTCCTGCCCTGTCCTCTCCTCTCCTGTCCTGCCCTGTCCCTCTTCTGTCCTGCCCTGTCATTTACATTTACATTTAAGTCATTTAGCAGACGCTCTTATCCAGAGCGACTTACAAATCCCTCTTCTGTCCTGCCCTGTCCTCTCCTCTCCTCTCCTGCCCTGTCCCTCTTCTGTCCTGCCCTGTCCTCTCCTCTCCTCTCCTGCCCTGTCCCTCTTCTGTCCTGCCCTGTCCCTCTTCTGTCCTGCCCTGTCCTCTCCTCTCCTCTCCTGCCATGTCCTCTCCTGTCCTGCCCTGTCCCTCTCCTGTCCTGCCCTGTCCTCTCCTCTCCTCTCCTGCCCTGTCCCTCTCCTGTCCTGCCCTGTCCTCTCCTCTCCTCTCCTGCCCTGTCCCTCTCCTGTCCTGCCCTGTCCCTCTCCTGTCCTGCCCTGTCCCTCTTCTGTCCTGCCCTGTCCTCTCCTCTCCTCTCCTGCCCTGTCCTCTCCTCTCCTGTCCTGCCCTGTCCCTCTTCTGTCCTACCCCGTCCTCTCCTTCACCGCCCGTCAAATCAAATCAAAATCAAATCAAACATATTTATATAGCCCTTCGTACATCAGCTGATATCTCAAAGTGCTGTACAGAAACCCAGCCTAAAACCCCAAACAGCAAGCAATGCAGGTGTAGAAGCCTGGTGGCTAGGAAAAACTCCCTAGAAAGGCCAGAACCTAGGAAGAAACCTAGAGAGGAACCAGGCTATGAGGGGTGGCCAGTCCTCTTCTGGCTGTGCCGGGTGGAGATCATAACAGAAATTGGCCAAGATGTTCAAATGTCCATAAATGACCAGCATGGTCAAATAATAACAATCACCGTAGTTGTCGAGGGTGCAACAGGTCAGCACCTCAGGAGTAAATGTCACTTGGCTTTTCATAGCCGATCATGAAGAGTATCTCTACCGCTCCTGCTGTCTCTAGAGAGTTGAAAAAAGCAGGTTTGGGACAGGTAGCACGTCCGGTGAACAGGTCAGTATTCCATAGCCGCAGGCAGAACAGTTGAAACTGGAGCAGCAGCACGGCCAGGTGGACTGGGGACAGCAAGGAGTCATCATGCCAGGTAGTCCTGAGGCAAAAAGAGAGAGAAAGAGAGAATTAGAGAGAGCATACTTAAATTCACACAGGACACCGGACAAGACAGGAGAAGTACTCCAGATATAACAAACTGACCCTAGCCCCCCGACACATAAACTACTGCAGCATAAATACTGGAGGCTGAGACAGGAGGGGTCAGGAGACACTGTGGCCCCATCCGATGATACCCCCAGACAGGGCCAAACAGGAAGGATATAACCCCACCCACTTTGCCAAAGCACAGCCCCCACACCACTAGAGGGATATCTTCAACCACCAACTTACCATCCTGAGACAAAGCCGAGTATAGCCCACAAAGATCTCCGCCACGGCACAACCCAAGGGGGGGGGGGCGCCAACCCAGACAGGAAGATCAAGTCAGTGACTCAACCCACTCAATTGACGCACCCCTCCTAGGGACGGCATGAAAGAGCACCAGTAAGCCAGTGACTCAGCCACTGTAATAGGGTTAGAGGCAGAGAATCCCAGTGGAGAGAGAGCAAGGGCGGTTCGTTGCTCCAGAGTCTTTCCGTTCACCTTCACACTCCTGGGCCAGACTACACTCAATCATATGACCCACTGAAGAGATGAGTCTTCAGTAAAGACTTAAAGGTTGAGACCGAGTCTGCGTCTCTCACATGGGTATGCAGACCATTCCATAAATATGAAGCTCTATAGGAGAAAGCCCTGCCTCCAGCTGTTTGCTTAGAAATTCTAGGGACAATTAGGAGGCCTGCGTCTTGTGACCGTAGCGTACGTGTAGGTATATACGGCAGGACCAAATCAGAGAGATAGGTAGGAGCAAGCCCATGTATTGCTTTGTAGGTTAGCAGTAAAACCTTGAAATCAGCACTTGCCTTAACAGGAAGCCAGTGTAGGGAGGCTAGCACTGGAGTAATATGATCAATATTTTTTGTCAGGATTTTAGCAGCCGTATTTAGCACTAACTGAAGTTTATTTAGTGCTTTATCCGGGTAGCTGGAAAGTAGAGCATTGCAGTAGTCTAACCTAGAAGTAACAAAAGCATGGATACATTTTTCTGCATAATTTTGGGACAAAAAGTTTCAGATTTTTGCAATGTTACGTAGATGGAAAAAAGCTGTCCTTGAAACAGTCTTGATATATTTGTCAAAAGAGAGATCAGGGTCCAGAGTAACGCCGAGGTCCTTCACAGTATTATTTGAGACAGATTCAGATTCAACAGAAGATCTCTTTGTTTCTTGGGACCTAGAACAAGCATCTCTGTTTTGTCCGAGTTTAAAAGTAGAAAGTTTGCAGCCATCCACTTCCTTATGTCTGAAACACAGGCTTCTAGCGAGGGCAATTTTGGGGCTTCACCATGCTTCATTGAAATGTACAGCTGTGTGTCATCCGCATAGCAGTGAAAGTTAACATTATGTTTTCGAATGACATCCCCCAAGAGGTAAAATATATAGTGAAAACATTAGTGGTCCTAAAACGGAACCCGAAATTTACAGTTGATTTGTCAGAGGACAAACCATTCACAGAGACAAACTGATATCTTTACGACAGATAAGATCTAAACCAGGCCAGAACTTGTCCATGTAGACCTATTTGGGTTTCCAATCTCACCAAAAGAATGTGGTAATCGATGGTATCAAAAGCAGCACAAAGGTCTAGGAGCACGAGGACAAATGCAGAGCCTCGGTCTGACGCCATTAAAAGGTAATTTACCACCTTCACAAGTGCAGTCTCAGTGCTATGATGGGGTCTAAAACCAGACTGAAGCATTTCATATACATTGTTTGTCTTCAGGAAGGCAGTGAGTTGCTGCGCAACAGCTTTTTCTAAGATTTTAGAGAGGAATGGAAGATTCGATATAGGCCGATAGTTTTTTATATTTTCTGGGTCAAGTTTTGGCTTTTTCAAGAGAGGCTTTATTACTGCCACTTTTAGTGAGTTTGGTACACATCCAGTGGATAGAGAGCCGTTTATTATGTTCAACATAGGAGGGCCAAGCACAGGAAGCAGCTCTTTCAGTAGTTTAGTTGGAATAGGGTCCAGTATGCAGCTTGAAGGTTTAGAGGCCATGATTATTTTCATCATTGTGTCAAGATATATAGTACTAAAACACTTGAGTGTCTCTCTTGATCCTAGGTCCTGGCAGAGTTGTGCAGACTCAGGACAACTAAGCTTTGGAGGAATACGCAGATTTAAAGAGGAGTCCGTAATTTGCTTTCTAATAATCATGATCTTTTCCTCAAAGAAGTTCATGAATTTATTACTGCTGAAGTGAAAGCCATCCTCTCTTGGGGAATGCTGCTTTTTAGATAGCTTTGCGACAGTATCAAAAATACATTTCGGATTGTTCTTATTTTCCTCAATTAAGTTGGAAAAATAGGATGATTGAGCAGCAGTAAGGGCTCTTCGGTACTGCACGGTACTGTCTTTCCAAGCTAGTCAGAAGACTTCCAGTTTGGTGTGGCGCCATTTCCGTTCCAATTTTCTGGAAGCTTGCTTCAGAGCGCGGGTATTTTCTGTACACCAGGGAGCTAGTTTCTTATGACAAATGTTTTTAGTTTTTAGGGGTGCAACTGCATCTAGGGTATTGCGCAAGGTTAAATTGAGTTCCTCAGTTAGGTGGTTAACTGATTTTTGTCCTCTGACATCCTTGGGTAGGCAGAGGGAGTCTGGAAGGGCATCAAGGAATCTTTGTGTTGTCTGAGAATTTATAGCACGAACTGAACTGAATTATGGGTAATTAGATCAAAAACACTGTGCTGTTGTGGAAGATATGTAGCAGGTACTAGCGTGTAGCGTGATCTCCCTTTTGAATGTGCAGGATGTGACCATTATGCACCAATACACCCCCAGGACAACAAAAAAAACACTACTCAATCTAAAGAGCCACTAGTTACTCTGAAATGTCTTTCCCCATGTCACAGTGTTACCATGGATACAAAATACTCCCTGTGTTTTGGTGTAGTTCTTCATTCTTCGGGTCAATTCATCAGTACAGAATGACAGCAGATCAAACAACCTCAAATTCACCAATATCTGAATATATTCATTGAATACATTCACCATACTCAGCATCTATGGATCTATGGACTGTGTCGACTGTTAGCAAAGTAATGCATTCTTTCTATATATTACTGTTCTGCAGCTAAAGAAATGTCATGTACAGTTGGAGTAGAAGAGAAGAGATGGAGGATTAATATGAAATATGTGCTGGGTGCAGTAGAAATTAGTTGACATGAGGTGCTAAGCCCTGGCAATGGTGACACATTAGAGCTGCTAATGGCTCTGATGGTGGAAACACAGAGAGGTGGCACAACGAACAGATGGGAGAGAGAGGGAGAAAGAGATACAAACAGAGAAATATACTGTATATACATTGTATATACAGCAGTATGTGGACACCCCTTCAAATTAGGGGATTCAGCTATTTTGGCCACACCCACTGCTAACAGGTGCATAAAATTGAGCACATTGCTCAATTTTGCTCAACATTGCTCAATCTCCATAGACAAACATTGGCAGCAGAATGGCCTTACTGAAGAGCTCAGTGACTTATGGCACTGCCTCCTTTCCAACAAGTCAGTTCATCACATTTCTGCACTGCTAGAGCTGCCCCTGTCAACTGTAAATGCTGTTATTGTGAAGTGGAAACATCTAGGAGCAACCACAACTCAGCTGAGAAGTGGTAGGCCGCACAAGCTCACAGAACGAGACAGCTGAAGCACATAGCGCGTAAAAATCGCCTGTCCTTAGTTGCAACACTATATACCGAGTTCCAAACTGCGTTGGGAAGCAATGTTAGCACAATAAAATGTTGATGAAATGGATTTCCATGGCTGAGCAGCTGCACACAAGCCTAAGATCACCATGCGCAATGCCAAGCGTCGGCTGGAGTGGTGTAAAGCTCGCGACCATAGGACTCTGGGGCAGTGGAAATGCGTTCTCTGGAGTGATGAATCACGCTTCACCATCTGGTAGGTGCCAGGAGAACACTACCTGCCCCAATGCATAGTGTCAACTATAAAGTTTGGTGGAGGAGGAATAATGGTCTGGGGCTGTTTTTCATGGTTCGGGCTAGGCCCCTTATTTCCAGTGAAGGGAAATCTTAACGCTACAGCATACAATGACATTCTAGATTATTCTGTGCTTCCAACTTTGTGGCAACAGTTTGGGGAAGGCTTTCTCCTGTTTCAGCATGACAATGCTCCCATAAACAAAGCGAGGTCCAAACAGAAATGGTTTGTTGAGATCGGTGTGGAAGAACTTGACTGGCCTGCACAGAGCCCTGACCTCAACCCCATTTCACCTTGACTTGGAAGAGTTCCAGTGTTAGATAGCCATAGCCAGCTAGCTAGCATAGCATCCCTATCTGTTGAGCTGGATGTTTAAGTAGGCTAAACTAGCTAGCTGCATTCGCTAGCTAAGTAAGTGAAAGTGAAAAAAATTCAAACGAAATATAGCTCTCTCTGGGGGCGGAGTCCGTGATAGATCTGTGGACCAGACCAAGTTGAATAAATACTACTATTTGTTCCACAGGTAGCCAATCTAGCTGCTTTAAACGCTGGAGGGGGAAGTTGAAGAACAGTTCTTACCGGGCTTGTTTTGGCTGTAGCTTATTCTTTAGATGTTTGGGGATGCTGATGAACATAATGAAAGTGACACTGGATGAGCGCACTTGCCACAGTCTTTAAGGTGTCTATAGCTAGGTTCCCATCCAATTGGTGACAGATTGTCATGTTACTATTCTAAAATCTGCATTAAAACAATATGTGAATTTTCCCATCCGAGATGTGTTTCGATCAAACCGACTTGTTGCTGGTCAAATCTGCTAAATACATAATAAAAAATAACTTTTGCGGTTAAGCACCAGTGACTAGATTAATAAAAAAGTGGTCAGATGAAGCAGATGCTAAGCTACAGGACTGTTTTGTTAGCACAGACTGGAATATGTTCCGGGATTCCTCCAATGGCATTGAGGAGTACACCACATCTGTCATTGGCTTCATCAATAAGTGCATCGATGATGTTGTCCCCACAATGACCGTACGTACATACCCAAACCAGAAGCCATGCAGGCAGCATCCGCAGTGAGCTAAAGGCTAGTGCTGCTGCTTTCAAGGAGCGGGACTCTAACCCGGAAGCTTATAAGAAACCCAGCTATGCCCTCCGACGAACCATCAAACAAGCAAAGCATCAATACAGGACTAAGATCGAGTGGTAAGACACCGGCGCAGACGCTTGTCAGATGTGTCAGGGCCTGCAAACCCTTTCCCACCTGGACAAAAGGAACATCTATGTGATAATGCTATTCATTGACTACAGCTCAGTGTTCAACGTCATAATGCTCTCAAAGCACATCAATAAGCTATGGACCTTGGGACTAAACACCTCCCTCCGCAACTGGATCTTGGACTCCCTGATGGGCTGCCCCCAAGTGGTAAGGTTAGGAAACAACACATCCACCACTCTGATCCTCAACACAGGGGCCCCTCAGGGGTGTGTGCTCAGTCCCCGCCTGTACTCCCTGTTCACTCATGACTGCACATCCAGGCACGACTCCAACACCATCATTAAATTTACAGATGACACAACAGTGGTAGGCCTGATCACCAACAACGATGAGACAGCCTATAGGGAGGAGGTCAGAGACCTGGCCGAGTGGTGCAAGGACAACAACCTCTCCCTCAACGTGATCAAGACAAAGGAGATGATTTGGGACTACAAGAAAAATCGTACCGAGCATGCCCCCATTCTTATTGACAGGGCTGCAGTGGAGCAGGTTGAGAGCTTCAAGTTCTTTGGTGTCCACATCACCAACAAACTAACATGGTCCAAGCACACCATGACCATCGTGAAGCGGGCACGACAATACCTATTCCCCCTCAGGAGACTGAAAACATTTGTCATGGGTCCTCAAATCTTCAAAAGGTTCTACAGCTGCAGCATCAAGATCATCCTGACTGGTTGCATCACGGCCTGGTATGGCAACTGCTCGGCCTTCGACCACAAGGCACTACAGAGGGTAGTGCGAACGGCCCAGTACATCACTGGGGCCAAGCTTCCTGCCATCCACGACCTCTTTACCAGGCGGTGTCAGAGGCCCTAAAAATTGTCAAAGACTCCAGCCACCCTAGTCATGGACTGTTCTCTCTGCTACCGCACGGCAAGCGGTATCAGAGCGCCAAGTTTAGGTCCAATAGGCTTCTAAACAGCTTCTAGTCCCAAGCCATAAGATTCCTGAACATCTAGTCAAATGGCTACCCAGACTATTTGCATTGCCCCCCCCCCTCCCCACCACTGCCACTCTCTGTTGTCACCTATGTTAAGTCAATTTAATAAACTCACGCTACGTCGTTACATGTACATACTACCTCAACTAACCGGTGCCCCCGCACATTGACTCTGTACCGGCACCCCCCTGTATATATATTGTTATTTTTTACTGCTGCTCTTTCATTAATTGTTACTTTTATCGCTTTTTCTTATCCATATTTTTTGAAACTGCACTTTTGGTTAGTGGCTCGTAAGTAAGCATTTCACTGTAAGGTCTACACCTGTTGTATTTGGCGCATGTGACGAATATAATTTGATTTGATTTGAGGAGCATGCAGGCAGATGAGGCTTGGATGGAAGACATTATATAGTAAAACCTGCAAAAGAGTGCAAGTAAAACCAGGGAAAAAACCCACTACCCTCCCCTGTGCCCAATAAAGAAAACACCCAACCCTCCCCAAAGCAACCCCACGAGGACGGGAGAGAGAGTTGGAGGGACTATTTTCCCTAATTTCCTCCCTAAGCCTCTATGAAAGAGAGAGAGACATGCTGCCCATCCCCCAGTGGATTATTCCTCTAACACTCCTAAACCCACACACCCACATCTAAACCCACACACTCCTAAACCCACACACCCACATCTAAACCCACACACTCCTAAACCCACACACCCATATCTAAACCCACACCCACTCCTAAACCCACACACCCACATCTAGACCCACACCCACTCCTAAACCCACACACCCACATCTAAACCCACACCAACCCACATCTACAAGACTCCCTAAACCCACACACCCAGTACCTCCAGGCTCTAAACCCAAACAAGGGCACTCCTAAACCCACCTCTAAACCCCTACCACAAAGTACAGTCTAGACCCAGTCAAAACTGTTCCCTGCTCCCCCCAATGGTGGAACAAACCCCTCACACCCACATCAATCACCACCCAGACACCTGAAACCCCACTCCCTAAACCCACTCACCCCCCTTAAAAGATTTAGATGCATGTCATAAGGTGAATGCCCAATTTGTAAGTCGCTCTGGATAAGAGCCTGCTAAATGACTTAAATGTAAATGTAAATGTAATCCCCCACACAACCACATCTAGACCCACACCCACTCCTAAACCCACACACCCACATCTAAACCCACACACACTCCTAAACCCACATCTAAACCCACACAACCACATCTAAACCCACACACCCACATCTAAACCAACATCTAAACCCACACACACACATCTAAACCCACACACCCACATCTAAACCCACACACACACACACACACACACATCTAAATCTAAACCTACATTGCCTATTCTGTCTCTCTCTAGCTCCGTAGCTCTCTCTATATAGGCCTATCTCTTACACACACATATATATGAAAACACACACACACACACTCTCTCTTTGTCTGCTCTGAAATTGTTACATAAGCAGGGTTACCCTGACGATCAGGCCTGCTGGGAGATCCAGGGCAGAGGCGCTGGGCCTGTGTACGTGTGCATGTGTGTACGTGTGCATGTGTGTGTGTCATATGATGTGCAAGTCTTTAAAAACAATTGATCGGTCTATATGATGGTGAGTGGAAATGTTGTGCATCTCTGTGTGTATAGGAACTTTGTGTGTGCGTCAGTGTGTGTGTGTATGGTGGTACTGTAGGAATGCACCACCTCACACCACCTAACACTACCTACACCTCACACCACCTCACACCACCTAACATCACCTCACACCACCTAACACCCTACCTAACACTACCTACACCTCACACCACCTAACACCCTACCTAACACTACCTACACCTCACACCACCTAACACCACCTAACATCACCTCACCTCCACCAACACCCACCTAACACTCACCTCACACCACCACCTAACACCCTACCTACACCTACACTACACCTCACACCCTACCTAACACTACCTACACCTCACACCACCTAACACCACCTAACACTACCTACACCTCACACCACCTAACACCCTACCTAACACTACCTAACACTACCACACCTCACACCACCTAACACCCTACCTAACACTACCTACACCTCACACTACCTAACACTACCTACACCTCACACCACCTAACACACAACCTAACACTACCTACACCTCACACCACCTAACACCCTACCTAACACTACCTACACCTCACACCACCTAACACACTACCTAACACTACCTACACCTCACACCACCTAACACACTACCTAACACTACCTACACCTCACACCACCTAACACACTACCTAACACTACCTACACCTCACACCACCTAACACACTACCTAACACTACCTACACCTCACACCACCTAACACCCTACCTAACACTACCTACACCTCACACCACCTAACACACTACCTAACACTACCTACACCTCACACCACCTAACACCCTACCTAACACTACCTACACCTCACACCACCTAACACACTACCTAACACTACCTACACCTCACACCACCTAACACCCTACCTAACACTACCTACACCTCACACCACCTAACACACAACCTAACACTACCTACACCTCACACCACCTAACACCCTACCTAACACTACCTACACCTCACACCACCTAACACCCTACCCAACACTACCTACACCTCACACCACCTAACACCCTACCTAACACTACCTACACCTCACACCACCTAACACACTACCTAACACTACCTACACCTCACACCACCTAACACCCTACCTAACACTACCTACACCTCACACCACCTAACACCCTACCCAACACTACACCTCACACCACCTAACACCCTACCTAACACTACCTACACCTCACACCACCTAACACACTACCTAACACTACCTACACCTCACACCACCTAACACCCTACCTAACACTACCTACACCTCACACCACCTAACACACTACCTAACACTACCACCACCTAACACCACCTAACACTACCTACACCTCACACCACCTAACACACTACCTAACACTACCTACACCTCACACCACCTAACACCCTACCTAACACTACCTACACCTCACACCACCTAACACACTACCTAACACTACCTACACCTCACACCACCTAACACCCTACCTAACACTACCTACACCTCACACACCTAACACCCTACCTAACACTACCTACACCTCACACCACCTAACACACAACCTAACACTACCTACACCTCACACCACCTAACACCCTACCTAACACTACCTACACCTCACACCACCTAACACCCTACCTAACACTACCTACACCTCATACCACCTAACACTACCTACACTAACCACCTAACACACTACCTAACACTACCTACACACACCACCTAACACACCTACACCACCTACCACCTAACACACTACCTAACACTACCTACACCTCACACCACCTAACACACTACCTAACACTACCTACACCTCACACCACCTAACACACTACCTACACTACACCCTCACACCACCTAACATCACCTACCTCCCTATCACCTCACACTACCTAACACTACCTACACCTCACACCACCTAACACACTACCTAACACTACCTACACCTCACACCACCTAACATCAACCTAACACCTACCTACCTCACACCACCTAACACACAACCTAACACTACCTACACCTCACACCACCTAACACACTACCTCACACCTCACACCTAACACACTACCTAACACTACCTACACCTCACACCACCTAACACACAACCTCACACCACCCTAACACCACCTAACACCACCTACACCACCTCACACACCACCTAACACACTACCTACACCTCACACCACCTAACACTACCTCACATTACCTACACCTCACGCAACCTAACACCACCTCACACCACCTACACCGCATGCCACCTACACCTAACACCACCTACACCTCACACCACCTAACACCATCTACACCTCACACCACCTAACACCATCTACACCTCACACCACCTCCACCTAACACTGCCTACACCTAACACTACCTAACACCACCTACACCTAACACTGCCTACACCTAACACCACCTAACACTACTTAGCACTACCTAACACCACCTACACCTAACACCACCTAACACTACTTAGCACTACCTAACACCACCTACACCTAACACCACCTAACACTACTTAGCACTACCTAACACCACCTAACACTACCTAACACCACCTACCTGATGTGCTTTTACTCCATATTAATTTCTGCTGATGTTCTCCTGCTGTGTTTCTCCTTGTCCTCTTTACCCACAATCCTCATTGTCCTCTCCTTCCAGCTCATCACTAGCTACCACAGCCACAAATAACTAAACTCTGCATATTTCTTCAAATTCTCTTCTTAAAATCTGACTTTAAACCTAACCTGAACCATAACCACACTGCTAACCTTGTGCCTAACCCTAACCACACTGCTAACATTGTGCCTAACCCTAACCTTAAATTAATATCTAAAAGCACATTTTTGTTTTCATTAACTTTTATGAAAAAGCCCATGTTGACTTGTGGCTGTGGTAACTAGTAACATTCTTCCTTCCAGGGTGTATTTTGTCTTGGTTCCCATGGCAACAAAATCTCATATCTAATCCGATTTGAGAGGCTTTCTCTCCCTACCAGGCAGCTGTGGTATAGTGTTGACACACTGATCAATCCCATGATGTATTGTTGTCTCTACCTTCTTGCCCTTTGTGCTGTTGTAACAATAATGTCTGTACCATGTTTTGTGCTGCTACCATGTTGTCATGTTGTGTTGCTACCATGCTGTGTTGTCATGCGTTGCTGCCTTGCTATGTTTTTGTCTTAGGTCTCTCTTTATTTAGTGTTGTTTCTCTTGGTGTGATTCTCCACACTATACTTGATTGTTTTATCACATAAACTGAAAGTAGGCAAACTATTAGAATTTTAGCAACCAGGAAATGGCGGAGTTATTTCTGCATAGTGCACCTTTAAAGTTCTATTCTCTCGCTCTCTCCACCTTTCTCATCCGCCTTTCTCTTTCTCGCTCTCTCACTCTGCTACAGGTGGGCGATCAACCTTTCCCAAGCCTGTGCCCTCCGACTTCCCAGACACCAGTCGTCACGCCGACCAGCCCGTCGACGACCCCTGCCCCCCCTGCACTGCCGTCAGCCAACCAGAAACAAGCACCACTCTGGATCTGCGAAACGGCCTGCCTGTCAACCCTCCTCCTCCTGCTAATCTCCCACCTCTCCCTCCCCCTCCTCCAGCCTCAGTCCCAGCCCCGGTCAGCCCCGACCTTCTTCCCTCTTCTCCGCCCCTGCCTGACATGAGCCCCCAGCGGCCCACCACCCTCGCCCTGAAGACCCTGCCGCGCCCCAGCACCGTCAAGGAGAATGGGGGGCCCCCAAAAGGCGTCAATGAGGAAGAGGAGGAGAGGAAGGTGATGGAGGAAGATCTAAAAAAGTGTATTGAGGATTTTAGGAAGATCAAAGTTCCTAAAGTCTTCCCTGACAAGAAGAGGCACTGGCAGAACGACCTACTGAAGAAATACAACGCCTAGGGGCAATAACGTTACCACGGCAACCTAACAGACACAACACAATAAGATGGTGTTACTGTGTATATCGGATTACAGTAATAAGCAGTGTGTTTCAACGATTGGCTTGAATAGGACTTGCATTAAATTGGCATTGGACTTTAGAAATCAGGCATGAAACTGTACTAGACCACATTGATTCCAGTGGTTTTATCATCACATAATGCTTTCTGGTTCATGGTTCCATATACTCACCTTTACTTGAAGCAAAAACTATGAGGACAATACAATGAAGTGTTAGCAACACAATGGAACGAATAGGTTTACAGGCTAGTGCTGCTGATGAAGATATCTACTTTACATGTCAACAGCAAATGGATACTATGTCTGATATTAGACTGGACAACTATAATATCATATACAGAGGACTCCTATGACTGATATTAGCATGGATCTATATACTGTATAATATCCAGAGGACTATGAACTAAAATGGGACTCATATTCTTGCCAGTGAGAAAGAGAATGTTACTGCAACGTCTTTAACCCACACAGAGGAAACAGAGTTTTCAGTTCTGTGATTCCACTTTCACCCTTGACGAGATCAATATTTTAGTATGTCCTGGAAAAAAATCTATGTTGGCCCTGTTCTCTAGTAAGAATCAGGCTAATGGAGAATAATAGTGTTATTTTTGTTCTGAGGAGCTTCACCTCACTGATGCAAAATAAAATAAAAGGAAATCCCTGTGATCCCTGGGTCTATTTATGTCAAGTGTTTCAACTTATTAATATTAACACAAGCTTCAAAGCCTAGTCCACCTAACCTACACACAAACCCACACACATACAGCCAGAAAAAAAGCTTCTCCAGATTGGGTTTGTGTTTATTATGATGCCGTTATCCAAGCCCAAGACAGAATAACAGTGAATGTGATTGAATTATAAATTGTGGTATTGTGATTAGCTAAGATGGGAACAGTTGAATAACAACTTCATGACCAACACAATCACATACTTATTATTCCCATCTGTGCTGGGGCATAAACATCATCACTCAGCCTGGCCTAATGAATCACTGCATGGTCTCTCTCTCTCTCTCTCTCTCTCTCTCTCTCTCTCAGAGCAATATGTTAATTACAGTAAATAGGTTATTTTAAAGGCTGTCCTGAGGAAAGCGGTGGTGTTCTGTGTGCGTTTTGTGTGTGTTTTAATTGTCACAGTGGTGGTCTGTGTGTTTGTGTTTTTTAATTGTCACAGTGGTGGTCTGTTTGTGTGTTTGTGTTTTTTAATTGTACAAGCACAGCGGTACACTGCCAGACCTGGTCTCCTCTACCGTGATGATTATCTTTAATGCTCACCCAAGGTGTCACTGTGCTCTGTGTAACCATACTCACCCAAGGTGTCACTGTGCTCTGTGTATCCATACTCACCCAAGGTGTCACTGTGCTCTGTGTATCCATACTCACCCAAGGTGTCACTGTGCTCTGTGTATCCATACTCACGAAGAGGCATGATGCTCTGTGTATCCATACTCACGAACAGTCAAGATGCTCTGTTGAACAGGAACTCTCTTTCTCGCTCTTAGTCTAACCTGGCTTCTCTCGCTCTCTCTGATACAGGTTCAGGTATTCTTAATCGTTGTGGAAATTATTGTTATGAAATTGGGTTTAGGGACAGATCCTAGATCAGTTCTTCTTTAGACGACACATACAGATGACATCTGTAGTCTGCCTTTGACATCAAGTCAGTCCTTCTTTAGAAGAATGCGAGACTAAGTGAATATTTGACTTAAGTGGAAGTTTGAATTCAGCCCAGTGTTTATTATCGGGAATCCTTAAGTCACGGTATCTATCAAGGAGCATTAGAGAGAATACAAACATCCTCTTTGCTCCAAGTGGAGGGATTAACTCCAGATTAAAGCTTTGTCACGATCCTTAAGGAAATGTCTGAGTTTCAAATGGCACCCTATTCCCTATATAGTGCATTACTTCTGACCAGGGCCCATCGAGAACAGGCCATAGCTCTCACCAGCGCGCAATAGCTCTGATCCCTGTTGCCTCTGCATTTTGTCAGGCAGTATGAATTCAAATCAAATCAAATTGTATTTGTCACACGTGCCTAATACAAACAGGTGTAGTAGACCTTACTGTGAAATGCTTACTTACTTTTTGGGCCTCCCTCTGACACCACTTAGTATATATAGTGCATTCGGAAAGTATTCAGACCTCTTGACCTTTTCCACATTTTGTTATGTTACAGCCTTATTCTAAATCTACACACAAACCAAAGACAGGCTTTTAGAAATTCTTGCAAATGTATTAAAAATAAAAACAGAAAAAGCTTATTTACATAACGATTCAGACTATGAGACTCGAAATTTAGCTCAGGTGCATCCTGTTTCCATTGATCATCCTTGAGATGTTTCTACAACTGGATTGATTGGACATGATTTGGAAAGGCACACATCTGTCTATATAAAAAGGTGCCAGAGTTGACAGTGCATGTCAGAGCAAAAAACAAGCAATGATGTTGAAGGAATTGTCCGTAGAGCTCCGAGACAGGATTGTGTCGAGGTAATGTTCTGGGGAAGGGTACCATGGGTCTCCCAGTTGTAGCCGGCTGCGACATAGCCCGGGATCAAAGCCGGATCTGTAGTGATGACTCAAGCACTGCAGTACCTTAGACCATTGGGCCACTCGGGAGGCGCCATCCAAAAATGTCTGCAGCATTGAAGGTCCCCAAGTGTGTGTTTTTTTCCTTCATTTTAGAGTAAGTCTGTAATGTAACACAATGTGGAAAAAGTCAAGGGGTCTGAATACTTTCTGAATGCACTGTAGGTCCTGGATAGCAGGAAGCTTGACCCCTGTGATGTAATGGGCTGTACGCACTACCCTCTGTAGTAACTTACGGTGTCGAGCAGTTACAATACCAGGCAGTGATGCAACCGGTCAGGATGCTCTTGATGGTGCATCTGTAGAACTGTTTGAGGATCTGGGGACACACGCCAAACCTTTTCAGTCTCCTGAGGGGGAAAAGGAATTGTCGTGCCCTCTTCACGACTTTCTTGGTCTGTTTGGACCATGATCATTTGTTGGTGATGTGGACACCAAGGAACTTGAAACTCTCAACTTGCTCCACCACAACGGGGGAGTGTTCAGCCCTCCTTTTCCTGTAGTCCACGATCATCTCCTTTGTCTTCCTCATGTTGAGGGAGAGGTTGTTGTCCTGTCACCACACTGTCAGGTCTCTGATCTGGTCACGTTCTGACCTTTATTTCCTTTGTTTTGTCTTTATTTAGTATGGTCAGGGCGTGAGTTGGGGTGGGCAGTCTGTTTGTTTTTCTATGTTTGGTTTCTGTTTCGGCCTGGTATGGTTCTCAAACCGAGGCAGATGTCGTTAGTTGTATCTGATTGAGAATCATACTTAGGTAGCCTGGGTTTCACTGTTGGTTGGTGGGTGTTTGTTTCCGTGTGAGTGTTTGTCGCCACACGGTACTGTTTCGGTTTTCGTTTTCATCATATCGTTTATTGTTTTGTATTTCAGTGTTCAGTTCGTAATAAATCGTCATGAACACTTACCACGCTGCATCCTGGTCCGATCCTTACTCCTCTTCAGACGAAGAGGAGATCTGCCTTTACAGATCTCCTTCCTATAGGCTGTCTCATTGTTGTTGGTGATCAGGACTACAACCGTTGTGACATCAGCAAACTTAATGATTGTGTTGGAGTCATGCTTGGCCATGCAGTCGTGGGTGAACAGGGAGTAAAGGAGGGGACTAAGCACTAACCCTTAGGGGATCCCGTGTTGAGGATCACTGTAGCAGATGTGTTGTTGCCTACCCTCACCACCTGGGGGGCGGCCCGTCAGGAAGTTCAGTATCCAGTTGCAGAGGGAGGTGTTTAGTCCCAGGGTCCTTAGCCTTGTGATGAGCTTTGAGGGAACTATGGTGTTGAACACTGAGCTGTAGTCAATGAACAGCATTCTCACATAGGTGTTCCTTTTGTCCAGGTAAGAAAGGGCAGTGTGGAGTGTGATTGAGATTGCGTCATCTGTGGATCTGTTTGGGGCCGTATGTGAATTGGAGTGGATCTAGGGTTTCTGGGATTATAGTGTTGATGTGAGCCATGACCAGCCTTTCAAAGCACTTCATGGCTACAAACGTGAGTGCTTCAGGGCGATAGTCTTTTAGGCAGGCTACCTTTGCTTTCTTTGGCACAAGGACTATGGTGGTCTGTTTGAAACATGTAGGTATTAAAGACTCGGTCAACTCCTGGGTGGCGCAGTGGTTAAGGGCGCTGTACTGCAGCGCCAGCTGTGCCACCAGAGACTCTGGGTTCGCGCCCAGGCTCTGTCATAACCGGACGCGACCGGGAGGTCCGTGGGGCGACGCACAATTGGCCTAGCGTCGTCCGGGTTAGGGAGGGTTTGGCCAGTAGGGAAATCCTTGTCTCAGCGCGCACCAGTGACTCCTGTGGTGGGCTGGGTGCAGTGCACGCTAACCAACGTTGCCAGGTGCACAGTGTTTCCTCTGACACATTGGTGCGGCTTGGTTCCGGTTGGATGGCGCTGTGTTAAGAAGTAGTGCGGCTTGGTTGGGTTGTGTATCGGAGGACACATGACTTTCAACCTTCGTCTCTCCCAAGCCCGTACGGGAGTTGTAGCGATGAGACAAGATAGTAGCTACTAAACAATTGGATACCACGAAATTGGGGAGAAAAAGGTCTAAAAAATATATAATAAATAATAATAATAAAAATAATTTTAAAAAGACTCGGTCAGGAAGAGGATGAAGATGTCAGTAAAGACACTTGCCAGTTGGTCCGTACATGTTCTGAGTAGACGTCCTGGAAATCGGTCAGGCCCCACAGCCTTGTGAATGTTGACCTGTTTAAAGGTCTTGCTCACATTGACTATGGAGAGCGTGATCACACAGTCATTCGGAACAGCTGGTGGTCTCATGCATGCTTCAGTGTTGCTTGCCTCAAAGCGAGCATAGAAGTCATTTAGGCTGTATTGACGCTTCACCGGTTTGATGGTTCGTCTGATGGCATAGTAAGATTTGTTATATGCGTCCGGATTAGTGTCCTTGAAGCGGCAGTTCTAGCCTTTAGCTCGTGCAGATGTTGCTTGTAATCCATGGCTTCTGGTTGGGATATGTACGTATGGTCACTGTGGGGACGGTGGTGTCGATGCACTTATTGATGAAGCTGATGCCTGAGGTGCTATACTCCTCAATGCCATTGGATGAATCCCAGAACACATTCCAGTCTGTGCTAGCAGAACAGTCCTGTAGCTTAGCATCTGTTTCATCTGGCCACTTCCGTATTGAGCGAGTCCCTGGTATATCCTGCTTTAGTTTTTGCTTGTAAGCAGGTATCAGGAGGATAGAATTATGGTCAGATTCACCAAATGGAGGGCGAGGGAGAGATTTGAATGTGTCTCTGTGTGTGGAGTAAATGTGGTCTAGAGTATTTTTTCTTCTGGTTGCACATGTGACATGCTGGTAGAAATGAGGTATAACAGATTTAAGTTTACCTGCATTAAAGTCCCTGGCCACTAGGAGCGCCGCTTCTGGATGAACATGTTCTGGTTTGCTTATGGTCTTATACAGCTGGTTGAGTGTAGTCTTAGTGCCGGCATCGGTTTGTGGTGGTAAGTAGAGGGCTTCGAAAAATATAGATGAAAACTCTTGGTAGACAGTGTGGTCTACTGCTTATCATCAGGTACTTTACCTCAGATGAGCAATACCTCAATACTTCCTTAATACAGCGCACCAGCTGTTATTGACAAATAGACACACACCACCACCCCTCATATTACCGAACGTGGCTGTTCTGTCCTGCCGATACACGGAAAACCCAGCCAACTGTATATTATCTATGTCGTTGTTCAGCCAGACTCGGTGAAACATAAGATATTACATTTTTTAATGTCCCGTTGGTAGGATAGTCTCGAACGGAGCTGATCCAGTTTATTCTCCAGTGATTGTACGTTGGCCAATAGAACGGATGGTTGGGGTGGGTTACCCACTCCCCAACAAATTCTCACAAGGCACCCTGGTCTCCGGCCCCCTGTACCTGTTTTGTTCACGCAAATGACAAGGATTTAGGCCTGGCCTCGGAGAAACAGTATATCCTTCTGACTCATTACAGAAACAATCTTTGACCATCTCAAGGTAAGTAATCGCTGTTCTGATATCCAGAAGCTCTTTTCGGTCATAAGAGACGGTAGCAGCAACATTATGTACAAAATGAGTTACAAATCATGCGAAAAAAAACCACACAAAATAGCACAGTTGGTTATGAGCCCGTAAAACGGCAGCCAGTTGTCCCTCCAAGACCTGGCTGACTGTTGTATTTGTATTTATTATCTATCCCCATTAGCTGCTGCCACAGCAAAATTAAGGCAGTGTGTACAATTACAATACATTCACAGATTTCACAACACACTGTTTGCCCTCAGGCCCCTACTCCACCACTACCACATATCTACAGTACTAAATCCATGTGTACGTGTGTGTATAGTGCGTATGTTATTGTGTATTCATGTCTCTGTGTCTATGTTTGTGTTGCTTCACAGACCCCACTGTTCCATAAGGTGTATTTTTATCTGTTTATTAAATCTGATTCTACTGCTGCATCAGTTACTTGATGTGGAATAGAGTTCCATGTAGTCATGGCTCTATGTGGTACTGTGTGCCTCCCATAGTCTGTTCTGGACTTGGGGACTGTGAAGAGACCTCTTGTGGCATGTCTCAGGGGATATGCAAGGGTGTCCGAGCTGTGCTCCAGTAGTTCAAACAGACAGCTTGGTGCATTCAACATGTCAGTACCTCTCATAAATACAAATAGTAATAAAGTCAATCTCTCCTCCACTTTGAGCCAGGAGAGATTGACAAGAACATGATTAAAATGAGCTCTCTGTGTACATCCAAGGGCCAGACATGCTGCTCTGTTCTGATCCAATTGCACTTTTCATAAGTCCCTTTTTGTGGCACTTGACCACTCGACTGAACAGTAGTCCTGGTGCGACAAAACTAGGGCCTGTAGGACCTGCCTTGTTGATAGTGCAGTTTTAAGAAGGTAGAGCAGTGTATTATTATGGACATACTTCTCCCCATTTTAGCTACTGTTGTATCAATATGTTTTGACCATGACAGTTTACAATCCTAGATTACTCCAAGCAGTTTAGTCACCTCAATTTGCTCAATTTCCACATGATTTATTACAATATTTAGTTGAGGTTTAGGGTTTAGTGAATGATTTGTCCCAAATACAATGCTTTTAGTTTTAGAAATATTTAGGACTAACTTATTCCTTGCCACCCACTCTGAAACTAACTGCAGCTCTATGTTAAGTGTTGCAGTCATTTCAGTAGATGTAGTATTTGACATTTATAGTTTTGAGCCATCCGCATACGTAGACACACTCTGTAAGGGTTTTCCTGTGGTGAAGTAGAGGAGGACCAAAACGCAGTGTGGTTATATTGATTCATGTTTAATAAAAACAGATAAACATGAACACTACAAAACAATAAACGTGGAAAACCAAAAACAGCCCTATCTGGTGCAAAACACAGAGACAAGAACAATCACCCACAAACACACAGTGAAACCCAGGCTACCTAAGTATGATTCTCAATCAGAGACAACTAATGACACCTGCCTCTGATTGAGAACCATACTAGGCCGAAACATAGAAATACCCCAAAACATAGAAAAACAAACATAGACTGCCCACCCAACTCACGCCCTGACCAACTAAATAATGACAAAACAAAGGAAATAAAGGTCAGAACGTGACACACTGGCTTTATTCAAAGCCTGTGGCATGTCATTAGCAAAGATTACTTTTTTCAATGGGCCTAGACAGCTGACCTGGGGAATTCCTGATTTTACCTGGATTATGTTGGAGAGGCTTCCATTAAAGAATACCCTCTGTGTTCTGTTAGACAGATAACTCTTTATCCACAATATAGCATGGGGTGTAAAGCTATAACACGTACTTTTCTCCAGCAACAGACTGTGGCCGATAATGTCAAAAGCCGCACTGAAGTCTAACAAAAGAGCCCCAATCTTTTTATCATACCCAAATGACTGATGATTGGCTGAGATAAATGTAAGTGCTGTGCTTGTTGAATGCCATTCCCTATAAGCGTGCTGATAGTCTGTTGTCAATTTGTTTACTGTAAAATAGCATTGTATCTGGTCAAACACAATTTTTTTCTAAAAGATAAGGGTTAAGGGTTGGTAACAGGCTAATTGGTCAGCTATTTGAGCCAGTAATGGGGGCTTTACTATTCTTAGGTAGCAGATTGCTTCCCTCCAAGCCTGGGGGCACACACTTTCTAGTTGGCTTAAACTGAAATAATGGCAAATATGAGTGGCAATATAGTCCTCAATTATCCTCAGTGATTTTTCATCCACGTTGTCAGACCCCGGTGGCTTGTCATTGTTGATAGACAACAATAATGTTTTCACCTCTTCCACACTCACTTTCGGGAATTCAAAACTACAACAGATGTCTTTCATAATTTGGTCAGATATATTTGGATGTGTAGTGTCAGCATTTGTTACGGCATGTCATGCCTAAGTTTGAAATCTTGCCAATGAAAAAATCATTAAAGTAAGTCATTGACAATATCAATTGGTTTTGTGACGAATGATTCAATGAATGATGGAGAGGAGGAGCCTTTTTCCCCAAATTTAATTTAAGGTGCTCCAAAGCTTTTTACTATCTGTCACGTTCTGACCTTAGTTCCTTTGTTTTGTCTTTTGTTTTAGTATGGTCAGGGCGTGAGTTGGGTGGGTTGTCTATGTTAGTTTGTCTATGATTTTCTATTTCTGTGTTCGGCCTGGTATGGTTCTCAATCAGAGGCAGCTGTCAATCGTTGTCCCTGATTGAGAACCATATTTTAGATAGCCTGTTTCCATTGTGTTTTGTGGGTGGTTGTTTCCTGTTTAGTGTTTTTGTTTCACCTTTCAGGACTGTTTGTTTGTCGTGTTTGTTGTTTTGTCTAGTGTTGCATAATTCATTAAATAATATGAACACTTACCACGCTGCACCTTGGTACTCCTCTCCTTCCCCAGACGAGAAGCGTTACACTATCATTCTTTATGTCATTTATCTTTGTTTCATAGTTTAGTTTATTATTTTTTATTCAGTTTAGTCACACGATTTCTCAATTTGCAATATGTTTGCCAATCGGTTGTGCAACCAGACTTATTTGCCATTAATTTTGCCTCACCCGTCTCAACCATACAATTTCTCAATTCCTTATCAATCCATGGGGATTTAACAGTTTTTACAGTCACTTTCTTAATGAGTGCTTATTAGTAGCTGGAATAAGCCTTTTCATAAATGTGTCAAGTGCAGCGTCTGAAAATATACATTTCTGTTGATATCACATACATGATCTAGCATTTCACACATTATCCAGATAGTGACTGTTAGCACTTCGTGGTCTATAGCAGCATCCCACAAGAATGGGCTTCAGGTGAGGCAGATGAACCTGTAGCCATATTACTGCAACAGTATTTAACATGAGATCCTCTCTAAGCTTTACAGGAATGTGGTTCTGAATATAAACAGCAACACCGCCTCCGTTGGCATTTCTTTTCAGTAGATGTTAGAACCATGTATTGCTACCACTGTATCATCAAATGTATTATCTCAGTGAGTTTCAGAGATAGAATATAAATGTCATCTAGCAAATGATTGATTTCATGAACCTTGTTTCTTAAGCGACGTGTGTTAACGTGGATATTTAGAGCGCTTTTCTTCTAGGATGCTTAATTGTTTTCATTGCTTAATTGGGAAGCTTAGCAGAAGTAGACTTGTTCATGTTATTTATGTTAGTGCAGGGTGAGCTGCACACAGTGGACTTCCTATTAGGGCATGCCGCCTCAGTGGACTTCCTATTAGGGCATGCCGCCTCAGTGCTAACGGGATAAATCTGGTTTATATGCACATGATTACTGTATACAATAGCTGTAGGATCAGCAGAGGCATTCAGGGCAGTTAGAGGGACATACATTAGGCTACTTACATTATGTCTACCAATGCCCCTGGAGTAATGTACATTTGCTGAAGCATTATGACAACTCTGCATCACAATGGTAGGGATTAACTGAGCTGTGCTTGGGTCATTGATAAGTCATTATCTCCACGCAGCCATATAATGCTGTGAAAGGATCCAGGAACCCAAATGATTTGGGTGGATCCCACCCTCCTTATAAAACGTGTTTTGTTTCCAAAAGGTATCGAAATTGTCAACAAAAGTTACACCCATTAAGTTGCCAGTTGTGAAGAGAATGAATCCTGCTAAAGCGTTCAATGCCACGATTCAGAGAGGGCACAGGGTCAGATATGATGGGTATTTTGTTAGTGTCTAGCAGAGTGTCAATCAGCTCTTTAATCCAGTTTCAACTATTCAGAGAGGCAGGATAACTTGAGCCGTTGCTCCCAGCGCCTGGTGCCTCTGACAGATGGTGAAGCTCGATCTAGAGCAGGGCCAGAAGGTTGCAGACGTCGACTTCAAAATCATAGTAGTAGATGCCCTGCTCCGCAGACACAGGCACACCCAGTGATGAAGGTGCAGGAAGATCAGGCTCCAGACACAGGCACACCCAGTGATGAAGGTGCAGGAAGATCAGGCTCCAGACACAGGCACACCCAGGGATGAAGGTGCAGGAAGATCAGGCTCCAGACACAGGCACACCCAGGGATGAAGTTGCAGGAAGATCAGGCTCCAGACACAGGCACACCCAGGGATGAAGGTGCAGGAAGATCAGGCTCCAGACACAGGCACACCCAGGGATGAAGGTGCAGGAAGATCAGGCTCCAGACACAGGCACACCCAGTGATGAAGGTGCAGGAAGATCAGGCTCCAGACACAGGCACACCCAGTGATGAAGGTGCAGGAAGATCAGGCTCCAGACACAGGCACACCCAGTGATGAAGGTGCAGGAAGATCAGGCTCCAGACACAGGCACACCCAGTGATGAAGGTGCAGGAAGATCAGGCTCCAGACACAGGCACACCCAGTGATGAAGGTGCAGGAAGATCAGGCTCCAGACACAGGCACACCCAGTGATGAAGGTGCAGGAAGATCAGGCTCCAGACACAGGCACACCCAGTGATGAAGGTGCAGGAAGATCAGGCTCCAGACACAGGCACACCCAGTGATGAAGGTGCAGGAAGATCAGGCTCCAGACACAGGCACACCCAGTGATGAAGGTGCAGGAAGATCAGGCTCCAGACACAGGCACACCCAGTGATGAAGGTGCAGGAAGATCAGGCTCCAGACACAGGCACACCCAGTGATGAAGGTGCAGGAAGATCAGGCTCCAGACACAGGCACACCCAGTGATGAAGGTGCAGGAAGATCAGGCTCCAGACACAGGCACACCCAGTGATGAAGGTGCAGGAAGATCAAGCTCCAGACACAGGCACACCCAGTGACGAAGGTGCAGGAAGATCAGGCTCCAGACACAGGCACACCCAGTGATGAAGGTGCAGGAAGATCAGGCTCCAGACACAGGCAGGACCCAGTGATGAAGGTGCAGGAAGATCAGGCTCCAGACACAGGCACACCCAGTGATGAAGGTGCAGGAAGATCAGGCTCCAGACACAGGCACACCCAGTGATGAAGGTGCAGGAAGATCAGGCTCCAGACACAGGCACACCCAGTGATGAAGGTGCAGGAAGATCAGGCTCCAGACACAGGCACACCCAGTGATGAAGGTGCAGGAAGATCAGGCTCCAGACACAGGCACACCCAGTGATGAAGGAGCAGGAAGATCAGGCTCCAGGACAGCGAGACTATTCGTTCTTTGTATCCGCTCCGGGCCTCTCATTGGGAGTGTAGACTCCTTTGCAGGAGGCCGCTGTCGTCGGCTTCCACGGCTCGTGACATGCGATCTTCATTGATTGCCTTGCTCCTCTTGCTGTGCTCCTTCAACTCCGCTATCAGATGGGGGAGTTCCGGGCAACACCGGCCAGTCGGATAACAGACAAGGCGGAGATGCATCCAACAAGCGCAAATGCTGTCCAACCACCGGCTCAGACAATGTAAAAATTCCACTCTGCGGTTTCCCCAGTGTCTTATGTAGGCTGGCGACCTGCGTGATCAAGGAAGCCACCTCAAGTCTATAATCCGTGGCAAGCAAACAATTGCCGCATTGGAACTGAGTGATCTGGTTTGTCCCGAAACAAAGCGTAGTAGACACAGCTCCTACAGTGCTGGAACCATTCATTTACTTCTTCAGACAAAAGGCTCCATTGCAAAATGAATATTGTACCAACTTCATTAGCTTGATGGCTAGCAACTTAGCGCCTCTGTCAAGCAAGCTTCAACCTGTCTGTTAAGCAGGAGTCTGGGACAAGAAATAGTGGTCCTTGCTGTTAAAAGCTAACTGCGTCTCACAATCAAAGCAAAAACAAGTTCGCTAATCATATTTAATGAATAGCGGTTTTGTTTTTAATCAAAAATAACAAACCAAGTGTTTCCAGCATACAATGTTCCACTGCGAACTCTGATGACGTATGTGTCCCTATGAGACTTGGCTGACTGTTGTCCCTGCGAGACCTTGCTGACTGTTGTCCCTACGAGACTTGGCTGACTGTTGTCCCTATGAGACTTGGCTGACTGTTGTCCCTGCGAGACCTTGCTGACTGTTGTCCCTATGAGACTTGGCTGACTGTTGTCCCTACGAGACCTTGCTGACTGTTGTCCCTACGAGACTTGGCTGACTGTTGTCCCTATGAGACTTGGCTGACTGTTGTCCCTATGAGACTTGGCTGACTGTTGTCCCTATGAGACCTGGCTGACTGTTGTCCCTATGAGACTTGGCTGACTGTTGTCCCTATGAGACTTGGCTGACTGTTGTCCCTGCGAGACCTTGCTGACTGTTGTCCCTATGAGACTTGGCTGACTGTTGTCCCTATGAGACTTGGCTGACTGTTGTCCCTATGAGACCTGGCTGACTGTTGTCCCTATGAGACTTGGCTGACTGTTGTCCCTATGAGACCTGGCTGACTGTTGTCCCTATGAGACTTGGCTGACTGTTGTCCCTATGAGACTTGGCTGACTGTTGTCCCTATGAGACTTGGCTGACTGTTGTCCCTACGAGACTTGGCTGACTGTTGTCCCTATGAGACTTGGCTGACTGTTGTCCCTATGAGACTTGGCTGACTGTTGTCCCTATGAGACTTGGCTGACTGTTGTCCCTACGAGACTTGGCTGACTGTTGTCCCTACGAGACCTTGCTGAATGTTGTCCCTACGAGACCTTGCTGACTGTTGTCCCTACGAGACTTGGCTGACTGTTGTCCCTATGAGACTTGGCTGACTGTTGTCCCTACGAGACTTGGCTGACTGTTGTCCCTACGAGACCTTGCTGACTGTTGTCCCTACGAGACCTTGCTGACTGTTGTCCCTACGAGACCTTGCTGACTGTTGTCCCTACGAGACCTTGCTTACTGCTAATCCCTCCAAGCCCTTGCTAACCTCCCAACAGACAGCAGAGGATGCTCCATCTCCTACTGGCAGGCTGAATTGGAGAATGTGTGTGTGTGGATTTCATGACACTGGTGATTTATTCTGTCTCCTGCCTCTCTCACTCAGGTCTCGTGATCCCAGAGGAAGGGTGAATCATTTCAACAAAGACAATACCTACCATTTGAGAGAGCGTGTGAATCCATCTCCCTACAGAGGAGAGGATGAGGAGAACGGGATGGGATAGAGGAGTGACAGTTGATTCATGTCCTCCGCAGCAGAAGTGTCAGGGGTTGATGTTGAAGGAAAAGTCCACCCAAAAACTATCTTGTGGTATTTGTTTAACTAGTCCATTGTTGGAACAGTCCCACAATGATTAGCATGTCAGCAGCCAATCTTTCAAAATGCGTAATACAGGGATGATTTCTGTATTTTCAAAGTTTATCTGGAAAACTTGATTGCTGACAGGAAAAACAATTTGGGAATATGTCAACAATGGACTAATGAAACAAATACCAAAATATAGTTTTTGGGTGGAATTTTCTTTAACAAAGATAACAGATATCAGACACCAGGCTTTTCAGAAATGGAACCTTATTCCCTATATACATATTTTTGAACAGAGCTACACGGGCCCTGGTTAAACTAGTGCACTACAGTATATGGGGAGTAGGGTGCTATTCGGGACACACCCCGGATGTATCAGGAAAGACTGGATAGTTGGTATTGTCAGTGATGGTACTTACTGTTTGTGCCCATATAAGCATTGAGTTGACAGTGATCCCATGGTTACAATATTTCAGCAGGGTATAAACGTCAATATTTACTACAATACATTGTTGCTTTTCAACTGAGGTCATGGTAACATTTTACCAGGGAGAAAAACGTACAAATGAAAAATAATAGTCTGTCACAAAGCTTGAAGTCCAACAAATGTGCAAAAAAAGATCAGATAGGTATGTAAATATAATTCAACCATTTGAGTGACAATGGAATTGTCAAAAACCAAGGCATTTCAACCATCTAGCTTTCATCTGGATAGTATCTTTCACCTAGCTTTTCATTTGATAATAACGACCTCATCCAGGATCCTGTCTTGTCAAAAAAATCTTTCAACAGGGTTATCCTGCTGAAACGGTTGCTAGCAGAACATTACCATAAGCAAGCAACTGGAACATTGAGTTAGACCAGTCTGACATATATTAGCATCTCATTTCTCTAGGAGGGACGTGAGTAATTATTTCACCTTTAGTACCCCACCCTGGCTGAGTGGCTGTGCAGTCTATCCCTAGACAATTACTAGGTCCCATATTGCACCCAATTCCCTATATAGTGCACTTCATTTAACAAGACCCCATGTTGGCTTTGGTTAAAGGGGAATTTCATCCTGGCTCTGCCACGGCATACAGCCATTACTATATTAACATCATTACATTCATAGCGAAAACTGATACGGCAGTACCCACAAAATGTAATAATGGTGTTAACTTCGAACGACTGACACACAGTAATCTCAGAACTTCTCAATGCAAGATAATTTTGAAAAAGTTACGTTATCTTAACTAATGTCAAGATAGAACAAACAAACATGTTTACTCTGCTGAAGGTAGCTACCAGTCTAGCAGTGACTACCATGGCATAAACGAAATAAACAAGTTTACTCTGCTGAAGGTAGCTACCAGTCTAGCAGTGACTACCATGGCATAAACGAAATAAACACGTTTTCATTAATGTTTGTCATCATGCCCGTGTCGTGTAGTGTTCCTGGCTGTGCTAATTACAAACAAGCACAATTTTTTAAAATTACCTTTCACCATTCTAACTACCAGAGATTCACCCGATCCTGTCAGTGGCTTGCGGCTATCAAGAATGCAGTGACCAAAGATTATCACAGGGATTGTCAGGCTGAACTGATGGGGAATCCATTTCGAAGACAGCTGAGAAGTGATGGGATACCATCGATTTTCTTTCCTTCACAACAAAATGTTAGATTCTCAATTATAGGTAACCTAACGTTAGCTAGCTAACGTTACAGTCCTGTAAGGAACTCAGAAAGCCATCAGCTAAATCAAACATTAGCTATCTTTTGGTATACACACTATCAAAAAAAATGTTTATGCCATGGTAGTCACTTCTAGACCTTCAGCAGAGTAAACATGTCTGTTCGTTCTATCTTGACATTAGTTAACGTAAGCTAGGAAATGTTGCAACTCCGTTACTAAAAATAGAGTTGTCAATATAGCTAACTCACTCTCTGTTTGTGTGTTGGTAGCAATGATGAATGTGTATAAATTGTATATGATTGGTTAATTGGTTCCCTGCCAGTCTCAGCTGGCTAGCAATCTTGCTGCCAATTTAGTTTGCTAATAGCAAGCTGACAATATTGAAATGTCAATGTTAGGTATGCTTAGCTAGCTAGCTTAATAGAGATGAATACAATTAGTGGGTTGGTTAAATTGTGTATTGTTGTTTATTTTGTTGTAGGGGGTACAGAATCTGGTTTCACCAACATGTGCATTCCCAATCCCTAGCTCTGCACAAGGTAAATTGGCCCAAAAAATTACAAGCTGACGACTAAGATATTACAAGGACAAAAGTATGTGGACACCTGCTTGTCGAACATCTCATTCTAAAATCATGGACATGAATATGAACCTGGTCCCCCCTTTGCTGCTATAATAGCCTCCACTCTTCTGTGAAGGCTTTCCACTAGATGTTGGAACATTGCTGCGGGAACTTGCTTCCATTCAGTCACAAGAGCATCAGTGAGGACGGGCTAAGCTTTTGGGCAATTAGGCCTGGCTCGCAATCGGTGATCTATTCATCCCATAGGTGTTCGATGGGATTGAGGTCAGGGCTCTGTGCAGGCCAGTCAAGTTCTTCCACGCCAATCTCGACAAACCATTTCTGTTTGGACCTGGCTTTGTGCCCAGGGGAATTGTCATGCTGAAACAGGAAAGGACCTTCCCCAAACTGTTGAAACAAAATTGGAAGCGCAGAATCGCTTAGAACGTCATTGTATGCTGCAGCATTAAAGATTTCCCTTCACTGGAACTAAAGGGCCAAGCACGAACCATGAAAAACAGCCCCAGACCATTATTCCACTTCCACCAAACTTTACAGTTGGCACTATACATTTGGGCAGGTAGCGTTTTCTTGGCATCCGCCAAACCCAGATTCGTCCGTTGGACTGCCAGATGGTGGTGTGATTCATCACTCCAGAGAACGTGTTTCCACTGCTCCAGAGTGCAATGGTGGTGAGCTTTACACCACTCCAGCCGGGATTTGGCATTGGTGATCTTAGGGTTGTGTGTGGTTGCTCGGCCATGGAAACCCATTTCATGAAGCTCCCGACTAACAGTTCTTGTGCTGACGTTGCTATCAGAGGCAGTTTGGAACTCGGAAGTGAGTGTTGCGACCAAGGACAGACGATTGTTATGTGCTTCAGCACTCGGCGGTCCTGTTCTGTGAGCTTGTGTGGCCTACCACTTCTCGCGTCCGTTGTTGCTCCTAGATGTTTTTTTTCTCTCACAATAACAACACTTACAACTTACAACTCTAGCAGGGCAGAAATTTGATGTACTGACTTGTTGGAAAGGTGGCATCCTATGATGGAGCCACATTGAATGTCACTGAGCTCTTCAGCACGGGCCATTCTATTGCCGATGTTTGTCTATGGAGATTGGATGGCTGTGTGCTCAATTCTATACACTTGTCAGCAACTGGTGTGGCTACTAAGGGGTGTCCACATAATGCTCAATTTACAGTAAGCATAGTATAAACATGAATTTGGTATTGTTTGTATGGTTTGTTTGTGTGTTATGGGGTTACTGATGGTTACAGGTAGCCTGAGGACCACAGAGTACCTTCCAGACCATGTAATCAACCCCTCTTCAACCCCTCTTCTCTTTTTAAATGTTCTCTTTGTAAAACTCAGGTTTTCTAGAGTCATTCCATTCTGTAAAACAGCCCAAAGCGGGGTCATGTTGGGTACACAAGCTTGAGGGAGCGGACACACCTTGCTGTTATGGAGCACAACAAGATGGTGGGAAAG